>NC_142218.1:13984722-14303056 GCF_049639895.1 Pseudopodoces humilis | reverse complement strand
GTCCCCCACAGCTGCTCCTCAGGCCCTCTGCACTTGTCTTCCACGTGGTGAGAGGCTGGGGCTGCCCAGGCTGCTAAAGAGGAGACAGGCTGCTGCAGGGGCAGTGCCCTCAGTGAGGTTCCCTGTGACCTGCTCTTGGACCCGTCCCAAAATCCCATCCCTGTGGGGCACACCAGGAGCTGGGTCTGAGCACAGGGCTCTCCACGTGGAGGCAGCTGGGTGCAGTCCTGGAGCACACGGCTGGCTTCAGCTACACCCACATCTCTGGAGGACACCTGGAGGTGTGGCTGTGACCCCCAAGCAGCCCCGTGCCAGACCCAGTCCCCAGCAAACACCGGACAGGTGGCAGAACTGGCCCCAAATGTCTCCTACACAATGGCTTTGACCCTGTTTCAACAGGGAGCTCGCAATGCCATTAATCACTCGTGACACTTCCCTCTGCCATGGCAAAAGAGACTCATCTTTTTATCAACCATGAAAAATCTACATTAAAATGTTCCTTTTCTTCCAGCTCCACAGAGCTAAGCAGTGAACACTGCCAGCTCCTCCACATCCCCATCCTGAGGACAACTATTTCTCTGAAACACAAAAAATGAAGGTAATGACAATAATAATCACACATGTCCTGTAGCTGTGTGCTGCAAAGCCTCTGGAGGTGCAGGTGCCTTAACCCTCACGCCGGGAGGGCTCAGAGGTCCCACAGCAGCTCCTTGCTCAGTGCCAAGGACCTGTCAGTGCTGGTCTGTCCTGGGCAGCCACCCTGAGAGCTGCTCTGGCAGCTGCAGAGCCGGTCCCTCAGTCCCCCTGTGTCTCCAGAGCGTGCCTGCCCAGGGATTGACGCTCACAGCGGGCAGGAGCCAAAGGCTTCCCGCAGCCTGGAGGCTCCCCATGCTGCCAGTCCCAGGAATTGTGCCCAGCACGTGCACCATTCACTGGGCATTCCCGAAGGTGCCCTTGGCACTGGCCATGCTCAGATGGAGGCTGGAACACGCTGGCTTTTAAAGGAGGGCTCCAAGGAGGTTTTAATTTAATACTGGCGCTTACCCTGGGAAGAATTCCTAAGTAGATGGAAATTCATGATCTCCATCAGCCCAGGGAGGAAGGAGGAGCAGGGAAGACATCAAATCATCCTTGTCCACTACTATTCCTCCTTCTGGGGATGGCTCTGGGTGTCTATTCCCCAGACACTGGTTTTCCCAGGAATACTAGCTGGTTTAAAACTTCAGCCAGTATTTGCAGGTTATTTACAGCAGCTTTTGGCTCCCCAGCCGCCCGGCTCTGGTGGTGAGGGGACCCGAAGGACCGCAGGGCCTTTCCAGGCTGGGCTCCGGAGGGAGGGAGAGAGGGAGGGAGGCAGCTCGCTGGCCAGATGGTTTGTTTTCACTCAGGACCGAGCTCGCTGGTGGCTCCCGCTGCCCCTGGGAGGGCACGGTGGTGTCTGGATTGTGCAGGATGAGCAGGGTGTGTGGGGTGTGCAGGGTGTGTGGGGTGTGCAGGGTGTGTGGGGTGTGTGGGGTGTGCAGGGTGTGCAGGGTGTGAAGGGTGTGCAGTATGAGCAGTGTGTGCAGGATGAGCAGTGTGTGCAGGGTGTGCAGGGAGTGCAGGATGTGTGGGGTGTGTGAAGGGTGTGCAGGATGTGCAGGATGGGCAGTGTGTGCAGGATGAGCAGTGTGTGAAGGGTGTGCAGGGTGTGTGAAGGGTGTGCAGGGAGTGCAGGATGTGCAGGATGAGCAGTGTGTGCAGGATGAGCAGTGTGTGCAGGGTGTGCAGGGAGTGCAGGATGTGCAGGATGAGCAGTGTGTGCAGGATGAGCAGTGTGTGCAGGGTGTGCAGGGTGTGTAGGGTATGTAGGGTGTGCGGGGTGTGTAGGGTGTGCAGGATGTGCAGGATGAGCAGTGTGTGAAGGGTGTGCAGGATGAGCAGTGTGTGAAGGGTGTGCAATGTGTTCAGGGAGTGCAGGGTGTGCAGGGTGTGCAGGGTGTGAAGGGTGTGCAGTGTGTGCAGGGTGTGCAGGGTGTGCAGGGTGTGTGGGGTGTGTGAAGGGTGTGCAGGATGTGCAGGATGAGCAGTGTGTGAAGGATGAGCAGTGTGTGAAGGGTGTGCAGGGTGTGTAGGGTGTGCAGGGTGTGCAGGATGAGCAGTGTGTGAAGGATGAGCAGTGTGTGAAGGGTGTGCAGGGTGTGCAGGGTGTGCAGGGTGTGTGGGGTGTGCAGGGTGTGAAGGGTGTGCAGGATGAGCAGTGTGTGAAGGATGAGCAGTGTGTGAAGGGTGTGCAGTGTGTGCAGGGAGTGCAGGGTGTGCAGGGTGTGCAGGGTGTGCAGGGAGTGCAGGGTGTGCAGGATGAGCAGTGTGTGCAGGATGAGTGGGGTGTGTGGGGTGTGCAGGATGAGCAGTGTGTGCAGGGTGTGTGGGGTGTGCAGGGTGTGCAGGGTGTGCAGGATGAGCAGTGTGTGCAGGGTGTGCAGGATGAGCAGTGTGTGCAGGATGAGCAGTGTGTGCAGTGTGTGAAGGGTGTGCAGGGTGTGCAGGGTGTGCAGGGTGTGCAGGGAGTGCAGGGTGTGACCCCAGCCCCAGCACAGCCCTCGCTCGGCCGCCCCAGCAGCGGGACCCCGGCTCCTCGGGATGCTGCCGGCACAACCCCTCTCGCTGGCCCCAGCCCCTGCTGGAGGAATTAAGGAGCGGATTTGGCTGGGAACAGCCCCCAGGTTCTCTCACAGGGAAAGGGGGAAGGCAGATGTACAGTTTTGTCCCAGGAAGGACATTAAAGACCTTGTCCTGGAGAAGCACCACGGTGTTGGGTTATGGCCAACGTGACTAAGCCTCCTCTTCCTCTCTGCTCACCCTTCTCTCTGCCATGTCAGACTCTTTAAAAAGCACCTCCAGTTTTGCAATGCTCTTGCTCAGAGCCTCATTACTCAGGCTGAGCTGGCCCTGTTTCCTGGGGAGCGAGGCATCCCTGCCTGATAAGATAAGCTCCCCAAAGAAAGGTTTTGGGACCCTGACTCACTGGAGAAACTTTCTGCAGTGCATTCATACAGCCTCTAACACACTCAACTATTTGATGGGCTTATCAGTGAAATTCAAATGTTCATCTATGGTTGCTGGAGGACAGTCCTGATCCAGGAGCAAGGTCATCCCAATCAGGTGATAAGCCTGGAGAGTCATCCTATCTGCACCTCCCTACATATTCACAGCCCTTTCTCTGTCCTGTCCCCAAAACCCTCTCGCTCTGGGCTCCCACAGGGACCCAGAGACCCTCTGCCGCTGGAGCCCTGTTTGGCTTGGGCTCTGGACATCCCAACCTGTGCCTGCTGCCAGGTCCCAGCCCTCCTTGGCAGTGCTGGGGGGCTGTGCCCAGTGCCCCCAAGCTGCAGCTGGGGCAGCTCCAGGCCGTGGTTCTCTGTCACCAGCACGATCTGGCTCCAGGTTATCGCTCCTGTTGCTTCTGGCAGCCCATGTCTGGTTTTACAGACAGGCAATAAATCCCCAAGGAGAAGCAGCTACAAGGTCTCCATCCACGGAGCTCTCAAAAGAAAGCAGTCCCAGGCCCCAAATGCTTGCCCTGGTCAGCCCCCTTGTGAAGGCACCCGTGGTTTTCTTTCCTAGGTACAGTGAACTCTCAGGCCAAGGGATGCCACTTCTGATTGCATCAGCAGGGCTGCAGATGCAGCTGATACTGGGTGGGGGGAGAAATCCTCTCCTGGGCCAATAAATCCAGCCCAGCTTTGGGAGCAGTTGCTTGGCTCCCAGCGAGTCCATTCCCTGCACACTGCTAGGACAGAAGGGGCTCCATGGATGCTTTCCACCTGCATCCAAACCCAACACCCCGGGTTTCCCCTGGGCTGGCCCCAAAGCAGCTCATCCCTGGGGTGGGCTGCCTTGGCCCCAGCGGGGTGATGAGTGTGTCAGGGCTCTGTGTGCCCAGCTGTGCCCAGCTGTGCCTCTGGCAGCAGGACCCAGCAGGTTATCGGGCAGCTCTGGAAGCCCCCAACAACTGCAAATGATCAACCCTGGGGGAATTTTTTCCTCCCCTCGGCTCTGGAGTCAATTGTCAGCCCTGCTTTTAAAGACACCCTTGTCGGCAGCCCGGCTGTGCTTTTCTGCTTCGGAGGAATTCCTCTAAAACAATAATAGTGACATTGTTCCTCACTTTGCTGGCGGTTTTATAGGGCTCACGTTGGAGAAAGGTGACCATGGCTGCCTTTTGGCCACATGTGTTTACACAAGGAAATGCATGTGGGTTTTGGGGTGGCGCCTGGAGTCAGCAGCCGCTCTCTGTACTCCTGACCCTTACAGAGCTGCTTTCTTGCTTCTGGGTACGTTTACTGCACTCCAGATGTGAGCTGGCTCCAGCAAGGCTGCGGAGCGCCAGGGATCTGGCATCCCCAGACTCATCAGTCCGTGGGGTAGAATGCCATGGTGGTTGTTTTAAAAGCTGTAATGCGTCTTGGTAACACATCATGATTTATTCAGCCCTTGTTTGACAGGGAGCCTTTATCAAAAGCCGATGCGCAGCCCGGGCTCGGCGGCGCTGCCGAGGGTGCCTGGGAGCCGCTCCTTCCCCAGGGATTGGCTTTTGCTTGGGAAGAGCTGGGTCCCCAGCGTGCCACCCACCCTGAGGGGCTGCCTTTGGGGCACCTGTGCCCCTCCAGGGCTGATCGAGCCACTGAACAGAGGAGCCCCAAGGAGTTCTGAGCCGTCCCTGCTGCTGGCACCGGGAGCCTGGGGCTGCAGGACCCTGGGGTGACCTGGGGGTGACAGTGCCACCGTCTCTCCTGGCAGAACCCAGGCTCACTTTGGCCTCACTCTCAGGCAAACGTGAGTTACGGGAGGAGAGAAAAGAAGTGAAAATGGAGCTTGGGGAAAACCAGGCCAAACCAGAGCAGAGTGTGGGTGGTGAGGGAGCCCTGGGGAGGCAGAGCAGGAGCAGGGCTGGGAGTCCCTGCCCACAGCTCCCAGCACCCCTCCGAGGGCCCTGCTGCTGCTGAGACCCCTGCCCTGTTCCACTTTCCTGCCCTCTCACCAGGTACAGCACAAAACACAGCTACAGGGAAAAGGGGAGGCCCAGATGGTTCTGAGAGGAGCTCGCTGCTGGCCCAGAGGAGCCCGAGCAGAGCAAGCCCTGCCCTGGGCCAGGCTGGAGGCACTGGGCAGACTTTGGGGGAGCAGCCCAGGATGGGGGTTGGCCCCAGCCCTGCATCCCTGCTCCAGCCTCCTCACTTGGTTCCTCTGAGGTGCCATTCCCATGGGCACAGATGGATGCAGGACACTATAGCCCTGGATTAGGAATGAGCCTCTGGTTTAGAGATATTTATTTGCTTTTTATCATAATGGGAAAAAAATGCAACAGCAGATAGAAGAGGAAGGAAAAAACCCCAATCTGGGTCAGGATCTCACACTGGCTAGTTCACTTCACAGTTTAAGTAAATAGTTCTCATCCCAAAACCCTTCAGGGTCATATAAATGTGCCTCTTCACATGGAAGAGACTATTTTGATAGTAGCTGGGTGCCTGATGAATTTGCAACTTTCCCAAACTGTCGGTGTCTAGAATGTGACTCAGTTTTTCACAGTGAGATATAAAATCCTATCAATTAATCTAACTTTTATTGCACCTCTGGGGCATGAACGTGATGTTATTTAAACAAATGGTTCCCATTACCTTCAATTATTTTATAAATGTTTTTCAGTGATTTATAGGCTTCTATTAAATGGACAATATACTTCTGTGCTCCTCGAGGGGGTAAACAGTAATCTAGGCTTGAGTTTGCTGATCCTTTTTTCTTTCTCTCCTTCCTTTTCCCCATGCATCAGAGGCTGCCGTTTAATTACCGGGGAGGTGGGGAAGAGCCCGGCCAGACGCGCCTCTGACGGCTGCCCCCGCCCCGCTCCCGCACTCACCGCCCGTCCGCACCGCGCCCGAGGGTGCTGCGCCCTCTCTGCGGGGCCCTGAGACCTCCTGGGCATCCCCTGCCTCTCCTTCCTGAGCATCCCCTGCCTCTCCTTCCTGAGCATCCCCTGCCTCTCCTTCCTGAGCATCCCCTGCCTCTCCTGAGCATCCCCTGCCTCTCCTGAGCATCCCCTGCCTCTCCTTCCTGAGCATCTCCTGCCTCTCCTTCCTGAGCATCTCCTGCCTCTCCTGAGCATCCCCTGCCTCTCCTTCCTGAGCATCTCCTGCCTCTCCTGAGCATCTCCTGCCTCTCCTGAGCATCTCCTGCCTCTCCTGAGCATCCCCTGCCTCTCCTGAGCATCCCCTGCCTCTCCTTCCTGGGCATCCCCTGCCTCTCCTTCCTGAGCATCCCCTGCCTCTCCTGAGCATCTCCTGCCTCTCCTTCCTGAGCATCCCCTGCCTCTCCTTCCTGAGCATCCCCTGCCTCTCCTTCCTGAGCATCCCCTGCCTCTCCTTCCTGAGCATCTCCTGCCTCTCCTTCCTGAGCATCTCCTGCCTCTCCTGAGCATCTCCTGCCTCTCCTGAGCATCCCCTGCCTCTCCTGAGCATCTCCTGCCTCTCCTTCCTGAGCATCTCCTGCCTCTCCTGAGCATCCCCTGCCTCTCCTTCCTGAGCATCTCCTGCCTCTCCTGAGCATCCCCTGCCTCTCCTGAGCATCTCCTGCCTCTCCTGAGCATCTCCTGCCTCTCCTTCCTGAGCATCCCCTGCCTCTCCTGAGCATCTCCTGCCTCTCCTTCCTGAGCATCCCCTGCCTCTCCTTCCTGAGCATCCCCTGCCTCTCCTTCCTGAGCATCCCCTGCCTCTCCTTCCTGAGCATCCCCTGCCTCTCCTTCCTGAGCATCCCCTGCCTCTCCTTCCTGGGCATCCCCTGCCTCTCCTTCCTGAGCATCCCCTGCCTCTCCTTCCTGAGCATCCCCTGCCTCTCCTTCCTGAGCATCCCCTGCCTCTCCTTCCTGAGCATCCCCTGCCTCTCCTTCCTGAGCATCCCCTGCCTCTCCTTCCTGAGCATCCCCTGCCTCTCCTTCCTGAGCATCCCCTGCCTCTCCTTCCTGAGCATCTCCTGCCTCTCCTTCCTGAGCATCCCCTGCCTCTCCTGAGCATCCCCTGCCTCTCCTTCCTGAGCATCTCCTGCCTCTCCTGAGCATCCCCTGCCCTGGTGCTGGCACAGTGAAGCTGCTCCGTGATTCTCTGTGCAGCCTTTGCCCAGCAGCTGTGCTCGGCTGGCTCCTGTGACCATCCTGAACCATCCTGTGTGAAAGGGCCGGCACTGGCTCTGCCGGGGCTGGGCTCTGCCGGGGGTGGGGATTGTTTGGCAAGGCAGGGGGACACAGCAAGGCGTGAGGGTTACAGCTCTGCTGCTGCTCAGGAGGGGACAGGCAATCAATATCTTGCTCCTCTCCTACATGACTGAAGGAATTTTTCCTGCCTGGGATGGAGATTTCCCTGCAGTGCTCATGCTTTGGGGACACATGACACTGCCACCAGCAGCCAATCCTCACAATCTGAGGAGACCGGTGGCCCTGAGCCCCAAAAAGGCTGGCACGAGGCCCAGACAACAGGCCATTTTTGCCAACCCAGGCCCTTCTCCCACTGTTTTTGTTCCAGGCTGCATTTGGGGAAGGCCAGGGAAGGGTCAGAGCGGCAGGATGCAGCGATGGGGACGGTGCAGAACCCGTTTATCTGTGCGGGGTCACGCCGGGACGTGGTTCCTGGAGCAGTGACCCCGGCTGCCAGCGCGGCAGGACCCCATCCATCTCCCTGCCAGGCCTCCCTGCTAACCCTCAGCGCCCCACGCTGACAGACAGGACAGCAATTAAGTCCTCGCTGAACTAATTCACTTGAGCCTGTCTACATTTCAAACAGCTCTGGAGATAGGCTCTGTTTACAGAGCCTGCCGCCGTTTATTATTTTTTGGGGGGTGTTGCATGGAGTGGGGAGGGCAGATGACATTTGGGGAAGATAAATAGGGCAGAAGACCCTGCAAACACAAAGGGCTGGGCATGGCCAGCTCGGACAGGGCTGCAGAGGGGCAGGGAGAGCATTTCCCAGCTCCCAGCTGTGTCTGAGGACGGGCACAGCTCTGGCACGCTCCCGGGCTGCTCCCAGCGCAGGCAGGACCTGCTCCAGCTCGGGGGTTCCTCTGCCAGCAGGACTGGGATCATTCACAGGCAGTCCCCAGCACAGCAAGGCCCTGCTTCCATGGGCACCCCTTTCCTTCCCAGCCCGTGGCACACACACAGGGGGCTGCACGCTTCCCTCCCTGCTGGGACCTGGCACCTCTTTGCCAGGGAAATGGGTGCCCCAAGCACGCAGGAGAGCCCTGGCTCTGCCCTGCACCGGCAGGGAAGCTCAGCCTGTGCCCTGTGGTCACGGGAGAGGGGCTGGGGGTCACAGGGGGCCTGTCCCAACTCCCCAGGGCTCCTAGGGACCCTCAGAGCTGGACCCTGTGCTGCCCCTCAGAGCCCTGCCAGAGCTCCCTGGGGGAAGCGTGACCCTCCTGTGACCCTCCTGTGACCCTCCTGTGACCATCCAGAACCATCCAGAACCATCCTGTGACCATCCTGAACCATCCTGAACCATCCTGAACCATCCTGAACCATCCTGTGACCATCCTGTGACCATCCTGAACCATCCAGAACCATCCTGTGACCATTCTGAACCATCCAGAACCATCCTGAGCCATCCAGAACCATCCTGAACCATCCTGAACCATCCAGAACCATCCAGAACCATCCTGAGCCATCCAGAACCATCCTGAACCATCCTGTGACCATTCTGAACCATCCAGAACCATCCTGAGCCATCCAGAACCATCCTGAACCATCCTGAGCCATCCAGAACCATCCTGAACCATCCTGAGCCATCCAGAACCATCCTGTGACCATTCTGAACCATCCTGAACCATCCTGAACCATCCTGAACCATCCTGAACCATCCTGTGACCATCCTGAACCATCCTGTGACCATTCTGAGCCATCCAGAACCATCCTGTGACCATCCTGAACCATCCTGAACCATCCTGAACCATCCTGAACCATCCTGAACCATCCTGTGACCATCCTGAACCATCCTGAACCATCCTGTGACCATCCTGAACCATCCTGAACCATCCTGAACCATCCTGAACCATCCTGTGACCATCCTGAGCCATCCAGAACCAGACCCTTGTTCCCAAAAGGCTGATCCCCACCTCCAGCCCGGGCAGTGTTTTCCAGCAGCCATCCCCTGACTCCTGCCAGGCACCAGGAGCACGCAGAGCCCCCTCGGCCACCAGCAGACCCACCCGGGTATTTTTCCTGGCAAACAACAACTCCCTCAAAGTTGAAAATAACTAATAAGGTTTTACTTAATTAAGCAGCACGAGGCCTCAGAATGCTGATTGTCACTTTTCCCCTTTGCCCTGTGCTGCTGCCACATCCCCGATGGGAATCACCGGCCCCGCTCCGGATGGGCCGTGTGCCCAGGACGCTGCAGAGGCACCCATAAATAATAATAATAAAAATGTATTTATACCTACCCCCTTGTCTTCCCTTTGCTTAAACCAGGTCATGTCTGGAAGACAAAAACACTGCCTGGGAGTGGGGGTTTGGAGCGATACAAAGGGGAGTGTTGTCTGGAAGGCCTGGCCGGGAGTCAGAGCGGCGCGGCCGTCGCTGTCCGGGCTGTTTGCACAGCAGCCACTCCGAAATCCGATTTCACTGCAGCAGCACAGAGTCTTCATCGAGTTTCTCCAGACCTGGGCTCGGGTCTGTTTCTCACTGGAAGGTTATTAAAAACACTTGAACCTGAAACAGACTCATTGTGTCCACACGTTTGTTGTTTATTATTATAAACAAGGGTGTCAGGGCCATTAAAAATAAATCAAAATGGGTAAAAAATGAGCAAGAAATACAAGGAAATGGGATGATTGAAAACACCCATCTCATGATCCAGGGCTGACAGTTCCCACTCACAGGAATGCCTCTGTGCTAGAGAGAGAGGGGAAAATAACTTCTCATTTTTCTTTTCGACAAACTGCGTCCCTTTCTCAGCTGGGGATGCCAAGCTGTGGGGAATGGTGAGGAACAGATCCAGCCCCCAGCCCTGGGTTTGATGGCTCCTGGACCCTGACTGGGATCCGTGCTGGCACATATTCACTCCCATATTCAGTCCCACCAAGGGATGTGAGCTCTTGGTTTTGACTGAACTGTGGGAGCTGCAAACACGGACAGGGCCCAGCCAGGGGCACACCCGGGGCTGGAGGGCTGCAAAAGCCACTCCATCACTCTTTGCTTTCACAGCATCTCAGCTGCTTGACATTCTTCTGAAAAGCCATCAGGGAAGCTGCATCCTGCTCTGTTCAGCCAGCACACACCAAGAACAGAGGTGTCAGTGTACACAGCACTGAAAGCTGTCCTTGGGGAGTTACAATTGCTCCCCAAAGTCAGACTCTGCCATGAGCCGAGTGCCAGTCCAGGGCCTGGCTGAAGGCAGGACAGCTGAGACTGCCAGGCAAGAAATGGCACGAGCCAAGGCACATGTCAGCATGGCTGCTGGCCCAGCTGAGCCCATGATCTCCTTAAAACATCACCGGGAGATTTCCTGCTCCACACCCCAGGCAGGTCCCACAGCCAGGGCTGGGGGAATCGAGGCACTAAAATCTGATGAAAATGATGGAAAGTGTTAGAAGGGTCTTGTTTTGTGGCAGTGGGAGACCACAGGGGTCATTTCTTGTCACTCTTGTTTGAACACCAAAGCTGGTGGCATTAGGAATATTTTAGAAGAACTACACATCAAAAATCAACTCTTATATTTTTTTTTCACACATGCAATAATTTAAAACATGTTTCTGCACGGTGGAGTTAATGAAATCCTCTCCTTCTGTAGGCCTGCACAGACCAAAATCAAGCTGAAAAAGAGTGGACAGTGACCCTGCACAAGAAGAGACATTGAAAGGGTTTTTGCTGTGCTTTTGGGGCAAGGGGTGGGGAGGGGACACAGGACCCGGGACTGTTTTGCTGGGAGCATGACGACATCCAGGGAAGGAAGGGAACACTCTCAGCCTTCTGGCCTAAATTATCTGCTAACACAAATAATCAAATTCCAGGGACCACACTGCTCTGGCGCCACTAAAGCAAGGGGGAGGCCCAGCCCCAGCACTGAGTGAGCAGGTGGCAGCCGAGCCTGACCCGCTCGGGACACTCAAGTGCGAGACACAAAATTCTGATGCTCTCCAAGGAAGCAGCATCGCTCACAGGATCGTGGGAAGTTTTTAATGGCTCACTCAAGGCAAGGCCTCTAAGATGTTTATATTAATACGTACACATTGGATAGCCACTCATTTGGTCTCAGCTGGAAACCAGTCCAAACAGCTGAGAAACATCTGGCTGCTAACCTTGGACAGCATCTGATCTGGTAGCCCAGGGATTTCAGAGGTCTCTTTGCTGGGACAGAAGTTTGGCAGATCCTTGCTGAGATCTCTGTCCTGCTGTGACTGCTCCAGGCTGACACTACAGACCCCACCTACAGCATCCAGCTGTCCAGAGCTGCAGCTGGGCACTGATTTCCAGGAACACTGCTGAAGGTGTGGGACTGTGTGCTCCCCCTGTCTCAGGGGGACACACAGCAGCTCGTTGCCAGCTCTCCAAACCAGGCACTTCTCCACCTCTCTGCCCCAGCCCATGGGCCCATGGGCACACAACTGCCCTCCAGCCTCCCCTTGGCTTGTCTTCCCTCTGCCTCATTTTCAGCAAATCAGTCCCAGAAAGTCTCCAGCACCAGGAAAACAAAAATCCTCTTCTCTATAGATCTGCAGATGGTGATCAAAGCCATTAGAAACACCTGGTCTTAAAGCAGAGCAAGTAGGAGGGGCAATGGCCCCATTGTTTCTGATGAAGATGGCTCAAAAGTTGGCATCACTTTTCTTTCCAAAACTCCTGCTTGGTTGGATTTTCCTCCCAAAGAATCTTCAGCTTTGGCTATCCTGAAACTTCCTTTGGCAAGTGGAAAGATAAAAAGTAAGACAACATTAAGGGATAGATGCTGAGCAATAGAGAGGAGGAAAAGGCTTTTAGACCATTTGACATTTACTCTCCCCTCCTATCACCCATCAAGGTTCTGCAGGGCTCTCTAGACATGTCAGGGCAAAGCCACCAACAACCTGGCCCAAGAGGCAGAAAAGCAGGACAGGACCCACGTTTCTGAAAACCTTTTGAAGGCTTTATTTAAAAGGAGAATAAGGATGGAAAAAGGTGACAAGATGCTTGGCAGATATAAAATAATCAGCACCCAGCTTATCTGCCTATCAACATCATCTTCTGCTCTTTACTTTTTTGTGACCACAGATGTGGGAGACATCAGGGAAAATGTAAAGGCACAAGCACCAGGCATGTAGCACCAAGAAGGGAGGACAAGGAAGAAGATGGTCAACAAGGGCTAAGAAAGCCTTTTTCCTAGCGGAGGCTGAGCACACTGGCTCTGGTCCAACAAAGCACTTAAGCATGTGCCTAAATTAAATTTGCCTTTCCTGGGGCTCTTTGCAGGCTTTGGCACATTCTCCAGCAATCTGCTACAGCATGACCGGGGAAACGAGGAGCACTTGAGGGACCCCAGTGTCAGTGAGCAGCCAGGTTAGCCAGCGTTGGGAGAGCACATTAGCCAAGATTAATGCAGCATGGCAATTCTACTGACAGGAAACTCTTAGCCATCAGAAAAACCTTCTTAAACATAAAATAATAAGTAAAAAAGTTTAGATATCAAGATTGTCAGTATCAATTTCTCTTCAGCTTCTTTCAGCTCAGGGTAGGTAGAGGCTGATGCAGACATATTTACAGGTACCTGCAGAACTGGAACTCCCTTGTTGCACGGTGTATTTGTGCCAGCTTGAAAACACACATTGAACCCAGCGTGCTGTTCCTTGGAGCTGTTCCTTGGTGCAGCAAACTCTGCCCTGTAGGCAAAGCACCGACCTCAGAGGCCGAATGGCCAATTCCCACAAACACCAGACTGAGCCACCAGCAGCTCCCACAGCCTGGCAATGCTCTGCCAAGCACCTGGCAAAGGAGCAGGAGCACATCCCCTGCACATCCCTGCGGGTTTGGTTCCACAGCTCAGCGCTGCTCCTCTGCACCCATCCTGCAAACCTCGGCTTCTCCTCCTGCTCCATGTCCTTGTCCCTCCTGCTCTGTGTCCTCATCCCTCCTGCTCCGTGTCCTCATCCCTCCTGCTCCGTGTCCTCATCCCTCCTGCTCTGTGTCCTCATCCCTCCTGCTCCATCCGTGTCCTCATCCCTCCTGCTCCATGTCCTCATCCCTCCTGCTCCATGTCCTCATCCCTCCTGCCCCGTGTCCTCATCCCTCCTGCTCCATGTCCTTGTCCCTCCTGCTCTGTGTCCTCATCCCTCCTGCTCCATGTCCTCATCCCTCCTGCTCCATGTCCTCATCCATCCTGCTCCATGTCCTCATCCCTCCTGCTCTGTGTCCTCATCCCTCCTGCTCCATGTCCTCATCCCTCCTGCTCCATGTCCTCATCCATCCTGCTCCATGTCCTCATCCCTCCTGCCCCGTGTCCTCATCCCTCCTGCTCCGTGTCCCTGTCCCACGCCGGGATGAGCCACAGCCAACACTGGTGTCTCACAGAGCAGCTGATGACACGTCCTGGCTTTAATATAATGATAGTGGGAGAAACTTACATTTTATATATAAAGCACTGCATGGGCTTGTAAGAGAGCAGAAAGGGCACATTTAAGCACATACTCCCTATATACACACACAGAGCTTAATTTCATCACACCAAGCAGCAAAGTCTTTATTTGTCTTTATTAGTCTTTATAATCTTTATAATCTTTATTAGTCTTTATTAGCAGCCCAGGTCTCCCTGTGGTGCTGCTGCTCCCCGTACAGCAGGACACTCACGATACACAGGCTTTTCGAAGCAAACCCGATCCGGACACTCCAGAAGCGGTTCCCACACGAGGATGAGCCATTTCAGCCGAGCAGCAGCTGCGGGAAGCCTTGGGAAGTTTTCTGGCTCCCTCTGCCGTCCCCGCAGCCCAGGCGAGGCCGCTGCTGCTCCCGAGCCCGGGCACACGGCCAGCCGGGGGATCTGCGGGCCCTGAGGGGACAGGGGTGGCAAAGGGGACACGGAGGGGACAGGGGTGGCAAAGGGGGCACAGGGATGGCTCAGGGGGCACAGGGATGGCTCAGGGGACACAGGGATGGCTCAGGGGGCACAGAGGGCACAGGAATGGCTCAGGAAGCACAGGGATGGCTCAGGGGGCTCAGGGATGGCTCAGGGGGCACAGGGATGGCTCAGAGGACACAGGGATGGCTCAGGGGACACAGGGGGCACAGGGAGGGCTCAGGGGGCACAGGGATGGCTCAGGGGGCTCAGGGATGGCTCAGGGGGCACAGGGATGGCTCAGGGGGCTCAGGGATGGCTCAGGGGGCTCAGGGGACACATGGATGGCTCAGGGGGCACAGGGATGGCTCAGGGGACACAGGGATGGCTCAGGGGACACAGGGGGCACAGGAATGGCTCAGGGGACACAGGGATGGCTCAGGGGGCACAGGGATGGCTCAGGGGGCTCAGGGGGCACAGGGATGGCTCAGGGGGCTCAGGGAGGGCGCAGGGGGCACAGGGATGGCTCAGGGGACACAGGGGGCACAGGAATGGCTCAGGGGACACAGGGATGGCTCAGGGGACACAGGGATGGCTCAGGGGGCACAGGGATGGCTCAGGGGGCTCAGGGATGGCTCAGGGGACACAGGGGGCACAGGGATGGCTCAGGGGACACAGGGATGGCTCAGGGATCCTCTGTGAGTACAGGAATGGCTCAGGGAACACAGAGAACACAGCCCAGCTCAGGGAGCCTCTCCAGGCAGGCACAGGGAGTGGTGGGTCCAGCTCAGAGCAGCCTTCTCCGAGCGCTGCTCAGCACCTCCAGCAGCACAAGCTACTCCAAGCACAGCATTTATTTCATGGGCAATCCCTTTATTTCATTTATTATCCCGTCACAGCTTTCTCTGAAGAGACAGAGGTTCGGGACACAGCCTGAAGGCTGGCAGGGACCACCTCAGCGCTTTGCTGGGCGCTGCCAGAGTTCAGAGCAGCACAGGTGAGACATGCCCTTGTTTCCACACCTCATTTCTGAAGCACCAGCAGGCACCAGCCTGGGGTGAATGGTCCCCTGCCCTGCACAGGTGACACACACTGACAGAGCCAGCATGCAGCTCCAATGGCAGCTGACTCCCAAGGAGTTATTTTTCCACACTGCTTTTACTTGGTTGTGGGAACAGCAACGGAGCTCTGAGGTGACCAGAGAGGGCAGATCCTGGGGGAGAACTAAAAGCAGCATCCAACTTCGTCTGGCAGAGGCTGTGAACAGGCGGCTCCTGCCAGGACAGCTCCCAGCCAGGGTGGGACGCTCTCACCTGTACAACTCGAAAAGCAAACCCGACGCTTTCAAGGTTTTAAAGTCATTACTTGACGTAGGAAGGTTCAGGGAGGTCTCAAACAAGCACCTACCATAACACCCCAAACAGGGCAAGGGCACTCTGAAAAAAAGACAATCAAGCAGCCCGCTGTAATTATCACTTGCTCCAATGCCCACTTACCACCTTTGACACTAAGCTATTTGAAATAAAAACACACACAGTATTAGTCCCATTGTCTTCACAGACCTCCTGGGGCTGCCCCAGGGAAGAGCAGCATTCATTCCAGCCCAGAAAGCAGCAGAGAGTTTCACCAAGCATCACAAGGTCATTCCCTGTTTCATTCCCAGCCCAGGAATTGTTCCAGCCCATCACTGCATCAGGACCTTCCAGCCATCCCCTGAACTAGAGCCACTTACACTGGGAAAAGGCCAACATTTCACAGCCTTGTTTTTACCCAGACTGGGAGAAAAGCTCAGCTTGTTGCAGGGCATGGTGCAGGAAGATACTCTTTACTATCTGAGGAAAACATTTAAAATTTCAGGTTGTGAAATACTCCTTGACCTTGACAGACAGTGCAATGTGCAGCTGCACAGGGATTCCATTTCCTCGGGACTCCAGCACAGCAAGGCCACAGCCCTGAGAGCACAGCGATCCAAGAACCCCTCGGCAGCTCCTGGGCCTCGCCTGGGGCTACCAACAGCCACATCTGGGCCAGCCTGAGCCTTAAACCAAAACTACAGATGGATGCTCCTTGGCACAGCAGCAGCAGCTGGATAGAGACAATTGCCTTTCACCACCAGTTTATGTTCTGTCAGCTAAATGTGATCTGCAGGAAGATACTTCCAACAAATCGAGAATTCCATAAGGAATCAAAATTCTAAACATAAATACAATTAAAGCCTTCTAATATTAATGCACACTTTTTATTATATTAAAATCAGGCAATGGTCTGATACAATAAAAAGGCTGCTTATGGAATACTGTTATGTTAAACTTTCAGTACAGAGGATGTTAAATCCTTACAACTAATATTTTCCTCAGAAGTTAATGGAAACATCAATTGTTCATTGACTTGACAGCTGCTGCTTTAAAATGTGTTTATTTTTACTCTTTTCTTTTTTCCTTATTTTTTCTTCTTTTTTTTTTTTTTTTTTTTTACACAAACACTGAATTTTTCATAAAACTTAGGACACACTAAGTTGGTTTCCAGTAAGCTTGCATCCACATTGCAGCAGTTAGTGGTCCGGAACAGTAAACCAGAAAAGGCAGTGATTTGCCAGGATGCAAAGCCAATCAAGGTCCTTAATCTGCTGTGCCACCACTTCCCCAAAATCTTCACTGGAGCCCCTTCTAAGACTTACAGAACCCTAATCAAAGCTACCACCCGGGTTTGATTTGTCTGTGGTTGTCGCATCTTTTGAAGGGGAAAACGCAAGTGCAACATTTTGTTAATTAACATTCTTGGGTCAACCCAAAGCACCAAAACACAGCGATTTGAGGGTACCTGGAGTGTGCTCAGAATCCCTACGTGCAGAGACTCCCCCGCTGAAGTTTGGCAGCAGAAGGTTTGGGCAATCCTGGTAAATTACTGCTCTTTTCCCCACGTCAAAGCCTATCTAAGAGCACGGCCGTGGCCAGCTTGGCGGTGTGGCAGCAGTGCTGGAGGGAAGGGAAAACCCAAGTTTGCCAGCAGAACAGATACTCTTGTTTCCCAGGCTGGTGAAGATTAAATTTGTTGCAAGACCAAAATGATAAGCAGGAGGGAACAGGTCAAGTTATTGCCCCAACGCTCACCCCTGGGCCAGGGGTGAGAAGAGTCACCAAGAGGGGCAAAAAGAAAGCAGCACCCCCACTAAAAAGAGGGGAAGAGGGAAGAGATTAAAAGAACCCTGAATCCCTCACCCAAAGCTCCCATCACTGGTGAGGGGGACCAGGAAGAGAAATACAATCTATGCCTTGGCCAAAGGAAAGAATAAAAGCTTGCCCCAGATTATCGGGGCATTTAAAAAAATAATAAAAACCCCAAAACAACCACAGTCACATTCAGCCTTTACTAGAGTGAGCACAAAGGGAGGGATGACTGAGGTTAGCACACATCCCCAGTAGTAGTCCATACAGCCCAGTGTAGCACTGGAAGCAAAAACCTTTGTGTCTACTCTAATAAATAGCCCTGAGCTTCGACTCTATTGCAAAAGACAGAGAAAGAAAAAAATAACCCAGGCCAGACACACAGCAAGGTGATTGTGGGATGGATCCTTTCACAGTTAAGTTGGATGTGCCACACTGGTCTTGACAGTAATAAATTTAAATAGACTTTTCCTGATACCAGAAGTTCAGCTATGTGGACAGTGGTTACACGACAGGATTATTTGTTATAGCACAACTTATATTTCAAATGAAAAAAAAAAAAAAAATTAGTATCATTTACAGTATCTCAAGAAAAACTTCCTTTGAATGGGAACCTCCTTTCCAGTATTTTGAGGTCTACAAGATGCATCTAGAAAATTTACTACTGTGGAAAATGAAGACAGCTTAAATTGAATAAGGGGGGCATGTTGTTTTGTTTTTTTTTAATTAATTGCTGTAACATTGTCCTTCAGGTGGCTGAGGAAGTTTCATATTTTCTTTAGACATCATTAGACGCCGAAGCTCTTGCAGAACAACTTTGATACTATAAGAATTCTGCCATTTTGCTAGGACTGATATGGCTCTGGGGTCCACCTAAAACAGAAAAAAAGATCATTCCTGTCAGAATTGGTGCACTGGGTACACTTAAACTCCTCCCCACCCCAAAATAAAGATCCCACATGAAATCTGAGTGGGAGAAATCAAAAGCAAGTGTTTTCCTAAAAGCATAATAAATCTTCACTTGTCCTCCCCTCTACCCCTCTTCCTTCTCCAACAAACAGCACCACAAGCAATGAGTAGCTAAGCAAGTTACAAGTATAAACAAAACATTGAAGGTGCACAAAAAACCACCAACATTAAAATGAATAAAAGAAAAAAAACTTACCACTCCATTAGAACTATTTACTCCATTCATATTAATTTTTGTTACAAATCTTACAAATGGAGGTGCTTCTGGATACTTAGGCCCACATTCTATTTTAAGGCTGTATATTCTGTTTTCATAAATTGTCTGAGGGGAAAAGAAAGGGGGAAACAATTACAGAAAACAAACACAGGCAGTTCAATAAGCATTTGGTTAAAGCAGTGGACACTTTAGGAACAAGGGAAAAAGCGTGGCAGCCATGTAGACACTATGCTGGCTACCTGGTTTTAGTTCATCTTATAATATTCAGAGTATCAGATGTTTCTCCAGGGTAATAAATTCTGCTGGCCTTTGTGCGTGGAGCAGGCAGTGGGAAGCACAGAACATGTGCAGATCAAGCTGAAGCTCTGGCAGTGCTGCTGGTTTGAACAGTCTGTGTCAACAAGGGGACATCACACACAGCCTGCAAAGGACACCCCTGCAGGACAACTCGGGGCAGCAGCACACTGGGAACTCCAGCTCTGCACAGCTGCTCGTTTTTCTCACTGGGATCCAGCAAAACATCCTCCCACCTGCTACAAGTGTGACTGCCTTCCACCCAGAGGGAAACAGCACTTAGCTTTTACCAGCCAGTATTTCCACATCCTACTGAGAACCAAAATGGTAATAACTGAACATGAGCAGTGTTAACAGGAGGACAGCAAACAAGAATGGCTGCAAGTCATTATCTCAATACAGTCTGCTGCCTTCAAGCAAGAAGCTCATGACACTTCCAGCAAGAAGATCTAGATTCCTAGATGTGTCAGAAAAACAGGAGAGGCAGAGCTGACTCCTCTGCTGTGACAGTCCTGTAGCCTTGGTTTGCAGCACAAGAACTGCAAACTTCATTCACTGTTGGCAAGGCTGCACATTCCAGTTTGCACATTTCAATTCCTATTTAATTTTCTAAATTAGATTTCAAGGTTGTTTAAATTTTCCATAAAGCCTATGCACACAGTGAGCTTTCTCCACAGCCTTAATGCAGGCTCATTAGCACTCTCCTAATGTTCTAAAATCAAATGCTGTTCTAGAAAACAATTTGGGTACATCATAAACAAATGAAATGCTCGTGACTGGGGAGAGATTAGCAAAGGCAGACAACAAGTAAACAACACTTCTGGGTGAGACAGAAAACACTGCATGTATAATGCCTTCATAATTCATATTCTTGTACAACCTCACTGTATGTCAGAAACAGCAACTGACAGAATGGGAACAGAGAGCAGGAACATGATTAAAGGTCTGTGAAGGTTTTCATATAATGACCCCTGGAATTACTGAGAAATGATACTGAGGGCAGATGTAGACGACATCTGCTATTGCAGGAAGGAGAACTGGCTACTTGAACTCCATCAAAGGACATTAAGGAAACAGAACAGTGAAACTGGAGACAACAGACAAGTTCTGGTTTTAGAACACATGCACACATTCAACACACAAGCCCTCAAGTTCACTACTAGAGTGCAAACCCCAAGGTTTAGTAGGGCTGGGGGGAAAAGACAACACAATACTCCCACAAAGACCAGCTGCATTTTAAGATGCTGCTTTGGAAGAGGACGTTCAGAGAAGAGACTGAAATCACTAAAATTTGAGTTTCCTCAGACAACTGAAATTCTGCAAGATCTCCTCAGTACTGCTGCAATAGACAGCAGCCCATAAACTGAAGAGGAACAGCAGAAAAAACAGCACAGAGCATCCCCTGGCACCTGCAGCAGCTCCATTTGTAGCCTCACTAGCTGAGGGACTTTAAACCTTGCTGGATTCAAGGGTACAGGTTGTTAGAATTCTGAGATTTCAAAAGTTATGTCTTACTGAATCTGCAAATATAAAGCAGACAAGTAACACCAAAATGCTTCAAATTACAAGCATAAAGCCATATAGATATATGAAACCCATTATTATAAAGAACTTCAACATAAATCACTTCCTAAAGTGTTTTTTCACTTGTTTGCCTTTTGTTTATTTTCTACTTCAGTGATTAGGCTAAGAGAAGGGGGAAAAAATGTAATAGTATTATTTTAGTATTTAAGTGGACACTTACTCTTGGAGGTCCAATAATCATTCCTGTCCATCTTGTAAGTGTCATATCTTCATCATCTTCAAGGCCCCAACTAACTGTTCCATCTCCTACTCCCTTCTGACCCTCTTCAAGTTCTTCCAAAAGACGAAAATTACGAGGAACTTTTACTCCTGAAACAATTAGAAAAATATTTTCAATTGAGAAATCTAGTAAAGGAAAAAAAAGCTAAAGTAATTTCCCTGATACTTTTGGTCATTCTACAGATCATGTTTTAGGCAAAACCATGAAAATACCACTTTTTGAATGACAATATTTCAACATTTCAAAAACGGTATTCCCATATTTAGCTTAGATTTTACAATCAAAATCAAGGTATCCCCAAATAAACATTCTAAAAGGCTGACAGGCCACATGTTATGGCAGGCAGTAAAATGAAAGGAAAGCTCTTACCTCAAAGGTACACCCAGTATTATGGAGCTCTAATTAGCACTTGTCTATATGATTTATAGTACAAAAATTTAGAAGTTTCAACAAAATGACATTATGAGAGGCTTGACAACAGTCAACTCGGAGCTTTAGAAATACCTTTCAAAGCAAATAAAACTCTTTCATAGCATTAGTAGGTTAATCTGAAGTTAATTGAAGTGGGCTTTGTCAGCAGCAATAGCATCCTTTGTACTTGTGGCCTCCACCACCAAGGAATTTCAGCACTTTGTAATTGTTGGCATTTGTCCTCAAAAAATCAAAACAGAGAGATTTCCTTCTCCCCCCTGCATTAATGGAAAACAATGGCATAAGAGCTTAGGTGACACAGCCCCCAGGTCTGTGGTGAAGGAGGATCTGAACTGAGGCCACAGTGGGTTTCACTGCTCCTCAAGGCATCTGCAGCCCAGGCATCACAGAGCAGAACTGCAGGGCTGGCTCCTGTCAGAAGCTGCTGGGAGCTCCCCCCGTGTGGCAGAGCCAACCCTGGGCAGCTCTAGGACAGACCCAGTGCTGGCCATGGCCCAGCCCACCAGCACTGCCAGGATAAAGTGCTTGGGAAGGGACAGAGTTACTGCACAGGAGCTGCAGGAGAGAGGAGGGAGAATGTGCCAGAGGAACAGCTGTGCAGACACCAAGGTCAGTGAAGGATGGGCAGAGATGCCCCTGCAGCCTGTGGAGGCCTCTGGGGAAGCAGAGATCCACCTGCAGCACATGGAGCACTCCTTGGCCATGGGCAAAATACAGAGGATCCAGTAGTTAAAAACCCTCCTCTAAATAATGGAAACTAAGGAAGGTAAATGGCAGAGATGATTTTGCTGCACAATCAAGTGTCCAAATTTCATTCACTACAAAGCCTGCATCAAAGAAACCAAACCAAGAAATGACTAAGGAAAGTAGTTTGTTGGCCAGTTGGATATACATCTAACGTGATCATACCCCAGAACGTCCTGGGCAGCAGGATTCAGTCACAGCTGCAGCAGCAGCACAGGAACTCAGATCCAGCAGAGTGCTGCCAGCAGACACCAGACCTGTCCTGGCAGAACCAAAGCTCCCATCTGGGGCTGCTGAGCACAGCTCCCTGCCAAATCTCCTCCCAGCCAGACCGAGCCGTTTCCACGGCTGCTGAGCAACACAAATCCTTGGCTGTGAAAGGAAATGAGTCAGCTGGGGCTGCTAAAGCCATTGCCATGAGACTGCCCAAGCCCCAGATCCTGGGTGGCAACAGGACCTCCTGGGCATCACTGTCACATCCTCTGCATGACAAACTCCAGCATTTACTCTCCCACAAAATCCTTAAATGATGAAGTGTATATCCTACGTGCCTCAGACACAAGAGGGTTCAAGTCTGCAAGTCACACCTGAGCCATGACAGACGAGTCATCCTGTTTTTAATTCCATTCCAAACACCCTCCATGCTTCAGCTTGGGGAGGCAGAGCAGCCCAGCTCTAACAGCTGAGAGCTGGGGAACAGGAGACAGGGAGCATGAGTTGAAGGACAAGGTGCAGCCTTTGCTTGCACACACCCCACCTATTTCCCTATTTTTGCTGCAGAGGATGCACGGGAGAGCTGTTGATGGGGAATGACTCACAGCTAAGCTGCTGCCTGGGCTCCAGCCCTGCCTGCTGGTGTCCTGAGGAAAAAAGGGCCAAGGGACAAGGGCAAAGAGAAGGTCCTTCTGGAGGGGGCCCAGCAGCTCTTTCCCAGGGATGGCAGGGGATGCCACAGAGGAAACCCTGTGGCTGTTATCAGATCCCCAGCCTGAGCAGCCATCAGCAGGAGCCAGTGGAAGACCCACCTGGAATGAGTTACACAAATGCCAAAAAATGCTCTCACTTCCAGTCCACAACATCAGTGCTTAACAATCATCATCTCTGTCTCTGTGCCTCGCTACTTAATACCATCACTTCATAGTTATCAGTGGTGCAAAGACAATTTACTGGGATTTACTTAGACCAAACTAAATAACCCAGAAGGAATCAGCTTTATGGCAGACACAGGCCCCACACCAAAGAAGAAAACAAAAAATATTGCCCGTCCACCCTTCCTCTGAGCATCCACTCTGAGTGATCTCTGTGAGCATCACACCCTGCTCACTGAGCCAAGCAGGCATCTCTAAGTGAGTGTGTAATTAAAAATTACATCATCACAAACATATTCGAGCAGGCCACAACCAAGACTGAAAGGCAGCCTCAGCTCTGACATTTGCTACCCAGAGCTGGGCTTGGCTTTACAACCTTACGGGAAGAGAAGGCAACTTAATTGCTGAGCTCTCCCCAGATACAGCTGCTCTGATTCAGCATGAATCCAGCATGAATCAGAGCCATAAAAGAGTCACACAGGATTTGAGTTCTTTGGCAAGGGTGAGGTCTCCAGAGAGCTGGCGAGTCATTGAGCACTGACTCCTGTCACACGGAAATCTTGAACAGGAATGAGTGTTCACTCCTTGGGAGCACTGCAGGGGCATCATGGCAAGGGGATGCCCAAAGGGAAGGACACAGATTTGAGTTTTATGCGCTTCACAGAAAATAAAATGATCATGGGAGATAGCTGGTAACTTTACCAGAGATGACCCTGTCATCAACATTTCTGCTTTCTAAACATGTTCTACCCCTATTCTTAAGCTCAGGGTGTAACATCAAGGACCACCACCTCAGCTACCACAGAAGGTGGCAGTTCAGCTTCCTCCCTGACACATCCTCAGGAAATTTATTCAATAGAATCCCACATATTAATCTAAAAGATTATGCCCATATGACCATAAATGGTTTCTATAAATAAACTTAAGCAAGGCAGAATAAAGACCAGATTCGTCCTTCTGGTCAGTCTGGAAAGATGCACAAGGCCATTAAGCCAATCCCATCTCCTCCTCATTTGCAAGGGCCTGGAGCACTCATGGTCTGCTACCACATCCTGCTGGGATCCCAACCTCAGGAGCCACATGAATGTTATCACTTGTGATCACACACAAACACATCACCATCGGGTTTGCTGTCCACCAAGATTCCTAGAAAGTGGCCAGATCTGTCGCAGGCATACACAGTATTTGCACAGCATGGCAGCTGCAGGGTCAGGAGATGTCCTGTGGCCCTGGCAGCACCAGGAGTCCCTGGTGTTCCCTCCTCCCACCCCCCAATAAATACCTTCTAAAACCCTCTCAGTGCAGCAATGGAGACTTCCATGGCAGTAACCAAACCAACCTGTTTTTCTAAGAGCCCTTCATTTAACACAAGAAAGCCTAAATAAAGTGAGAGGCAATTAAAAAGTAATCAGCTTGTCCAAAGTACTTTCAGTTATGCATTTTAATTTAGCCTTCACTATGGTTCAAGATGACTCTCAAATAGCAGCTTTATTTGAAACACAAATATAGTAATATCTCAGTAACTGCTTCACTTGCAGCTTGCCTAACCTCACAGAAATACTCCCAGAAATGGAACTGCAAACATATTTCAGAGCAAAAGGAGATATCCGCTATTAATCACAACAGTAAACCGGTGAAACCTAAATTGTAACTGTATTGACTAGGTGAGCTCTCCAGTGACAGGTTTGAACAATCCTTCTCAAAGTACACCTCTCAGAAATGTATATTTGTGAAGCCTCAACCCCGCACACGAGTTCACACGTACAAAATGTTAAGGAAATAATTTATGGCAACCAAAGAGGAGAACTGAACCACAGACTGTACTTCATGGAGCTCAGAGCTGCAGTTAAGCTGGGTGACCTCATGACATCCTCTTCAGCCTTCAACCAAATCAGGACCTTCTGTTTTCCTTGTCAGAAACTTCTCTGGCACCTCACAACCCAGCTGCTCACAAACCAATCAGCTGCAAGGCAGAGCCAGCACACTGAAATGGAGACAAAAGGAATCTGACCTGGTCAGAATCTCACTAAAGGAAGAACAGAATTATCCTGAAAGACAGTTAAAGGTCAGCGTGGACTTTTTAAGACCTTAAAGCACTCTCAGATTTACCTTTTAATACAGCACTACTAAAGATACAGATATGTGACTGAATGTGTCTTGCAACAACTTTAAGAGTGATCTTACCAGGCTGAGATTTTTCTCATCTTACTCACAGACTACACCTTTCCATCTCCATTTTCCTCAGTTAAGTAGCTGAAGCAATTTCACATCCAGACACCTTGTGAAGCTGAGAACAGCACTGTGAAATCAGGCAGGCCATGTGCCTTTGGGGGCAGATCCTCTCCTCCAATCCTTCTGATCAGTGGCAGTAGAACAAAAAATACACCTTTCAAAAACATCAATAACATGTTTATCTTTCCTTTCTAAAGTGAGAGAGAATGACGAGCATTTCTCTTCAGGACTAAAGTGCAGGCACAGGGCACAGCACATCTCAGCAAAGCACCCAGAAAATGGGGCTCCAAGGAAAGGAACTGTCTGTTACTGAAGGTTTTTTCACATCTTAACTGGTAACAAACAACTTATCAAATTGGCCTTTCTGGACAATTTAAACTCTGCTTTCTATACTAGTTCCTGATTTACAGTAACTCAAGTGAGCTGAAATCCAACAGCTTTAAATACTTCTGTTGCTCAATACATTAAAGTGCTTTCTGTTGCTTGTTTCTGTGTATTTGATATTCAGCCTTAATTACATCCTTTCCAGTCTGTGTTTCATGTCTTTGCATTGACTGCAGATAATGAATTGGACAGCTTATCCTTGCAGCACTGAGACTGTAAAAAATACACAAGCCATTCCTTGTCACAATGGTGTATAAAGTTGCTGAAGTGATGGAATACTTAAAACCAAGTAAAAGGCTTTCAGCAGTTGTCACACAAGCTTTCAGGAGACAGGAACTTTGGATTTCTTGCATTGTCTTTACAGTCACAATTTCCACTCTGATGATGCAGGCAGGTACTGAGATATTTTGCAGACACAAAAATAACTTCCTGTGCACTTCAACAATCTGAAGTGTTTTCTGCTCTGTGCAAGTTTCAGCACTGGTTCTACCTTTCAATGCTTTAGGCAGGTTCCTTGGAAAGATATCACTAAAACATCAGCCTGAGGGCCCAGGTGAAGGCACAGGCCCAGCTCACACTCAGGGAGATGAGGAACAAACCTCCAGTAACTGCAGCTCCGCTTGCAGGAGTTGAACAGCACCCCCACAAGCTGAAAATTCCAGCTTTCACACCCTCACCACATCTGTCAGTGTTACACCTGCCAGGATCCTTACCTGTCTATGCATCTGATACACTAATTAGTACTGTTCTCAGCCAGAATGATGCTCTTCAAACATATTATGTAATTTATATAATTGAAGCTGAAAATATTCAATTCAGCATCATCTGGTAGGAGTGCTGAACTATTTACCTTTCTATTCAGTCTACTGCATCCTTCTATTACAATAGACAAAGCCCTGCAGTCAGCTCCTCTGGCACTAATTCACATGCTCTCACAGTCCATATCATTTTAGAACACAAAACTTCTCTTGCATCTTCTCTTTGATTACTTTTCCTCTACCCTTGAATCCTTTACTCACAGTCCCAGAGAGCCCTTGGTGCTGGCAATGTTTCCTCTGAGATAAGGATGACTGCTGTCACTCCAAGGAGCCATCGTGGGGCACTTGCAAGGCTGTATTGGGCCACATTCACATTGCACATCTCCTGGGCCTTTCACAAGCATCCCTTGGAGTTCACAGGGATGGTACACGGCCCCAAACAGTTAGAAACAGACACTTTTAACACACTGTACCAACCCCAATGTGTGCTCTTCTCTATTAGGAGCATTAAGCCACATGTGCCAGCACTGTCACAGCCATACACCAAATGACTGGTTCTTCTGCAGTTCCTCACCTTCCTCAGCCTTGGAAAAACTTAAATCTGGGCAAACCATTTTACTATTCAGCACTTCCAGGCTGTTTGTGAACACAGTGCCTCACAGCTCCATTAAACTGAACTGTCAGAGAAAAGTGGGTTAAGTGAGGTCATTAAACCTTTCCCAGGGTGAAAGTTAGAGAAACACAATCCCTCAGGCCAGCATGGCTGGGTTTTCACTCATTTTAAAATGTGAATCTGCAGAACAGCAGTGTGCTGCACGGTCTATAGTGTTACTGCAGCCCAGCAAGTGCAGGAACCTGTGAGGGAGCCTTGGATTCCTGCTAGATCACCTCTGGTAGTTGAGCACTCCTGCAGCACAGCTCAGTCTGAAGGATGGCCACACACAGAGCAGAGTCCCCTAGGAACAGCCTTATTAAAATCATTAAAGTCAACCCTTTATTTTTATTCATACAGTAATGGGGTGTGTGGGAAACCCACACCATCAGCAACACAGGCTTCCCCTCTCTCAGTGGTTCAGATGGACTTCACATCCAGCATTCCTTCCAGGCCAATGGTTGGGTTTTTCCCCTTCTTAATAATTTCTACCTTCTCAATAGATACAAATATCTAATCTATCTACCTGTCTAATTGCCAGGACCAGACCTAGGACTTTTTTAAGTTACAGGGACATTTGTAACCACTCCTTCCTCTGGGTCAGTACCTGCTTTTGGAGACAAATGAGCAGTTTTCAATACGTGTTTAGGCTCCATTGCTAAACCACGAGTTCAAGATATCACACATACTCATGTTTTACAGACAAACACGAGCATTAAGATTCCACAAAACAAGTTTTAGCAAACTGTGATTCCCAGAAGAGTGAAGGCAGCACTGAGGCACTTTGCCAAGGCTCCAGGGAGGGCTCAGCAGTGGAGAGCGAGGAGGTGTCACCTCCAGCCCCTGCCTGTGCCAGGCTGTGCCTCCACCGCAGTGCCACTGCCAGCACCTGGGCACCGGGCTGCCCTTGCCACCAGCACAGCAAAATCTCTGTCCTTTCTCAACACTCCAGAATGCTGGGAGTTCCAGCTAAAACTGCCAGGATGAATTTTGGGTTTACTGCAGATGTGCAGTGCTCCTGCAGCACTGTCTGTAAGTCTCCCCTGGAGCAGCTCAAGATCCGTGTGCCCACACTCACACAGGACCCTGAGGGCCCAGCTCCCAGCCCTGGGACACAGCTGGCACAAAGCCAGGGACAGCAGGACACAACGTGGCCAGCAGCTGCCAGGTAACAACAGCCTGTCCCAAAGGCCGTGCTGGGGCTGTCACTGCAGCCCAGCCTCACCATGAGCACCTAACAATTCACTCACACAGCTGCACTGGCTCGGAAAGGAAAGTATTTGCCTTGTTCTTCCAGCCAAACACAAAATGCAAAGTCAGCAGCTTGAAAGGATCAGGGAGAACGCAGAGCAGGCAGGAGAACCTGACAGAACAGGGGAAGAAGGGTCCCTTCTTCCAAGCTACAGCTTTTGTGTCTTTAGTCAACACCTCGACATGTTCAAACACAGCCCTGCAACACAATTCTCAGGACAGCAACCACTGCACTTTAAAAGTGTTTTTATTAACTTGATTAATATGAATTATGTGCATTGTGATGGTTATTCTTAAAATCTGAGTGGTCATTGACAGAGAACCATCTGTAAAAAAGAACTCCAAAATACTTCTATTATATCCCCATCAGTCACATTCTGGTGAGCACACAGTCAAACTTCAGAGGGTGCAATTTGAAAACAAGTACTGCATGTGAAACCCTCCATGGACTTAGGAAAACAGGAAAATGAAACTGCCTCAACAGAAGTGACTCTGATTTACTCAATCTGTGGAAGTTCATTAGAAGATGTCAACAGAAAAAAACCTCACTCCAAATCTAGTTGCAGTATTTTTGTTTAATGTGTAATGATAAACGCAAAGGGAGAGTGTGTGTAACTACTTAAAGCTGGTGCGGAGCAGGTTTGAAAGGAATAAAGAATTCCCTGTCTGGTTGGAGCACACGGAGGGTCTCAGCGCTCCCAAAGCGGCCGATTTCCCTCACCCACCGCCAGCCACAGCTCGGGGACCACCGAGAGGAGAGCACGGGGGTCAGCCCCGGCCGCACGGAACCGGCCAGGAGAGAAAGCGCCTGAAGGGCGGCCCGGGCTGGGGGCCCCGGCCCCGCCAAGAGCTGTGGGCCCGCCCGGGGCCCCGGCCCAGCGCCCGGCCCGGTTCCGGCGTGCCGGGAGCCGCGGCCGCAGGGCCCGAGCGGCCCCGCTCGCTCCGGACCCGCACCGGGGCCGCTGCCACCGCCAAGCCTCGGCGGCCCCCGGGGAGGCGCGGGCGGGCCCGCCGGGACCCGCGGACGGGAGCGGGGACGGCTCCGGCTCCACCCCCGCCCCACCGGGCCCCGCTCGGGCCGCGTTGCCGCCTCGTCCCCCCCGGCCGCGGCCACCCCTCCGCCGGGCGCCTCCCGCCCCGCCGACCTCGGGCGCGGCCCCGCGGGTGCCCCGGGGCGAGGCGGGCCCCGCACGGGCCCGCCGCCCGGCCCGGCCCGGCCCCGCTCACCCGCGCCCGTGGTCGCCGCCATCTTGCGCCGCCGCCGCCGGCCCCGCCCCCGCCTGACGTCACCGCAACGCGGGAACTGCAGCCTCGGGCGCGGTGCGGACGGGCGCGCTAAGGGGAGCTCGCGGCGGGGCGGGGCTCGCGGGGAGCTCTGTGGTGCACGCGCGGCGCTCCGGCAGCTCCGCGGCGCGGGCGGGCGTTATCGGTGCATCCCCGGACACCGGCCCGGGGCTCCGGGACACCGGCGCCATCTCGGCCGTGTAGCAGCCCTAACGCTCCGGCCCAGCTTCCCCCAAACCGCTCCGCTTCGTGCATAATACAAAAAAAAAAAAAAAAAAAATCAAAGAAATAGGAAGGCAATGAGTTCCGCTTCACTTTGCAACGCATGCTCCAAAATGAGCCCCAGAACATCCTATGAAAATATCCAGAAACAATTAGGAAGCGAAACGTTCGGACACCCACGGCAGCTTAAGCCTCTCTGCAATGAGCTCTCAGACTGAGCTTTGAGCAGCGACAGGAGCCATCAGCTGCTCTTGGAGCTGCTGTAAAACACCAACGCTGCTCTCACTGCTCGCCTTTTAATTCCCCTGCTGGCACCGCGCTGAGGCCGGGCGGCTGAGGGCAGCGGGGAAAGCAGCAGGAGGAAAAGAAAGGCTACAGGAACAGGCAGCAGGAATGGGCAGGACAAAGCAGCAAGGAAAGAGAAGGCAGAAGGCAGCTAGATGGCACAAGAGCCCAGCTCAGCCGGCTGGGACCGGCCCAGCGTGGGGAGCAGAGCTGGAGATCATCCCTGGGATACACACAGGGAATCACCCCTGGGATACACACAGGGAATCACCCCTGGGATACACACAGGGAATCACCCCTGGGATACACACAGGGAATCATCCCTGGGATACACACAGGGAATCATCCCTGGGATACACACAGGGAATCATCCCTGGGATACACACAGGGAATCACTCCTGGGATACACACAGGGAATCACTCCTGGGATACACACAGGGAATCACTCCTGGGATACACACAGGGAATCACCCCTGGGATACACACAGGGAATCATCCCTGGGATACACACAGGGAATCATTCCCGGGATACACACAGGGAATCACCCCTGGGATACACACAGGGAATCACTCCCGGGATACACACAGGGAATCACCCCTGGGATACACACAGGGAATCACCCCTGGGATACACACAGGGAATCATCCCTGGGATACACACAGGGAATCACTCCTGCATCTGGGATACACACAGGGAATCATTCCTGGGATACACACAGGGAATCATTCCTGGGATACACACAGGGAATCACTCCTGGGATACACACAGGGAATCACCCCTGGGATACACACAGGGAATCATTCCCGGGATACACACAGGGAATCACTCCTGGGATACACACAGGGAATCATCCCTGCATCTGGGATACACACAGGGAATCATCCCTGGGATACACACAGGGAATCACTCCCGGGATACACACAGGGAATCATCCCTGGGATACACACAGGGAATCACCCCTGGGATACACACAGGGAATCATCCCTGGGATACACACAGGGAATCACCGCTGGGATACACACAGGGAATCATCCCTGGGATACACACAGGGAATCACCCCTGGGATACACACAGGGAATCATTCCCGGGATACACACAGGGAATCACCCCTGGGATACACACAGGGAATCATTCCTGGGATACACACAGGGAATCATTCCCAGGATACACACAGGGAATCACCCCTGGGATACACACAGGGAATCACCCCTGGGATACACACAGGGAATCACTCCCGGGATACACACAGGGAATCACCCCTGGGATACACACAGGGAATCACCCCTGGGATACACACAGGGAATCACCCCTGGGATACACACAGGGAATCATCCCTGGGATACACACAGGGAATCACCCCTGGGATACACACAGGGAATCATCCCTGGGATACACACAGGGAATCACCCCTGGGATACACACAGGGAATCACTCCTGGGATACACACAGGGAATCATCCCTGGGATACACACAGGGAATCACCCCTGGGATACACACAGGGAATCATTCCCGGGATACACACAGGGAATCATTCCTGGGATACACACAGGGAATCACCCCTGGGATACACACAGGGAATCACTCCTGCTCCTGGGATGTACACAAGGGATCACCCCTGCTCCTCCAAGGCCCTCCTGACCACAAGATCCACTCACACAGGGCAGCTGCAACCCTGGCAAAAGCTGGAGGCCTGAGGGTGCAGAGAGCAGGAGCCTGACCAGAGCTCTCTGTGGAGGTGAGACTGAAATCAGAGCTTTTGAAAGCATTTAAAAGCATTGAACTGAAACGCAGGCCATCCATCCCTGAGGAGTTCAACAGGAGTGCCTTATTCTGCTTCAGCTCTAATCTGTTCCTAATCAACTTAAGACAAATTTTCTTAAGCCAGCTTTACAGCTGTTAAGAAGGAGCCAGGCAGCCTTTTGCTGCAGAATTGCCATACTGATTTTGTGGGAGCATCCACGTCCTTGAAGGGGTGGAACAGGGACCTTGGGAGCCGCAGGCACGTCGGGTGAGGGGAGCCACAGAGCCAGTGCTGCCCCAGGAGCCCAGCACAGCATCCACGTGGAAAATGCAGCTGCAGATTAACTCTGTCCCAGTTTCTCCTAATTAAGCAAGATTAACAGATAAATAGTCCCAGCAGCCACCAGTATGAGTAGCTCAGATTTGTTTCCAGTAGGGTGACGGCGGCCAAGGGAGGTTTGGGCAGCAGCAATGCCTTAAACAGCACTTTGGATGTTCAAATTCTGTTGATGTCTGGGTCCCAAATCCAATTGTTCCAGCCACTGCACCAGTGCTGCTCACTTGGCATTTAAACCTGTGGTGAAAAGAGCTCTCAGAGGACCCAGTCCTTCAGGCTAGTTTACACAGGAGCCCTGAACATCCACCCAGTTCTGTCCAGAACTCTCCACAATCAACTGAAAACATTTTGGGACTCCTGAAGTGGAAGAATTCTTTAATGTCAAAGCTGCACAGAGACCTGGTATTGACTGTGGCAATGGGAACAGAAAACAGTTTCACGTAATGGCATAAAGTTCTCCAAGGGTCTAAACTTACATGAAATATTTTGTGACCAAGGTACCAACTTTGATTTTAATCTGCAGAACCCAGCTCAGAGGCACCTGCATTCAGCACTTCCTACTGAAGGCGAGTTGCCAGGTCCCAACTCATTCAGAATCCATCCACCATATCTGAAGAAGTGGAGATCGAGGTCAGTCTAAGCCCATGACTCAAAACCCTCTTACCCTGCCCTTTGGGAAGAGGCAGTTTGAATTTAACACAATTTACAACCAGAGGAGGGAACGTACCTTACATCTGATCATCAGTAAGCTTTCAGGCAGGCAAGAATTAAACAAGACCCAAATCACATTAACTTGATAAAGTGCCTGTTGGATATTTTTAGAGAAACTTCTTCATCCCAATTCAGTTGGGGTCACACCTTTGCATCCAGAGCAGAATCAAGTACTTACACTCCTTGAAAGGTGTAGAAGTGTGGTATAACATAGAGCCAAGCCCCTGAAACGCTGGCAGATGATCACTCCAGCCCAAACAAGCTGTGACAGGCTGGTGTCTCAGGTGTGGGACTGCACGAGGTGTTGTGCAACCACTGATCCAGCTCTTGTGCTACGTGCTGCCAGTGCAGCAATGAAAAACAGCAACAAGACTTCAACATGATTAGTATAATCCAACTGCTTTGTTATAAATATATTATATACATTCAAACATCACATTAAAATATTATTCCATTACACCAGAAGAGATTAAGGCTTTATATTATTTACAGAAATGAGCAAGCACCTTAAAAAAAAAATAAAAAGAACAAAACACCAGTCATTGACATTTCCCTTCTAACATTACGAGTTTGATACCTTGAGGTCTTGAATACAGCTATTTGCAGTGTGCCCAATGCTAGAACTATTTCAAACATTTATTGTTAGGGTAGGAAACACTTAATAGAAGACTCAGCAGTGAGCACTCCACACGAACAGACACGTGTTGTAGGGTGCCCTCCCTCTCCTCCAGAGGCTCCTGAAGTTGAAGGCTTATGCAGAAACTGTTTGCTCAATTCCACGTGGAGAGTAGCACAATTCTGTTTTAAGGGAAACTGAAGACACTTGAGGATTGGTGGCCCCCTGGAGGAGCGGGATTCTCGAGGTCTGTTCCACATGACATCAATCAGGCTGAAGATGATAGCGAAGACAGAGCTGTAGGTCCATCAGTCACTGAGTACATTGAACATGATTTTACAGGCTTCCACTGCTCCCCTCACTGTTCTCATGCAGTGCCCTTGCACTCCAACACCGAGTGACAAACTCATCACCGCTCTCCCTGTAGGTCTTAGGCAAGAAGCTGTTTGGGAAGTGTTCAATAATGTTGATACAACACACGATTCCTACGCCCCCACGTCCCCCTGGAGTGCCTGTGCTGCCTCTGGCGTGCCCGGTACCTCACGGATACAGCGATGAAGCAACTTCTAAGGTGTAAGCAGACATGGCTACACAAAAAGGTGCTCAGTGAGAGTAATCATCTTCATTTCAAGTATTGTTTTAAGAATTAGTTCTTTTCATTGCAGTTTGTGTTAGCACTTTTTAGTTTGTGCTTTAGAGTCTGTTATTTCTTTGCAGGTCTTGAATTTGGCTGATGGCTTTATTTCTTTTTTTTTTTCTTTTAAAAACAACATTGGCAACAAGTTAAGGATTGCAGAAGGCTGGCAAAAGTTATTTGATTTTCTGAGCCCATTTCATGTCATCTGCTCTTGGCTTCTCCCCAGTAAGTCCTTGGATGATATTCTCCAAGCATCTCCAGAATCTTATCTTCTCTAACGGATAATTCAGCCACCCTAAGGGATTGCAAAGGAAAAAGAGGATTAGTTTGTCATAGTATCCAAAGTTCAACTTTTATTAATGAGAAAAAAAAAAGCAATCAGCCCAATACTGCTAAAAATGATCAGGCTTAAACTTTCAGGACATAGTAGGACTTAAAAATAGCTCTTTGGGTGGCAAGATTTTTGCCACCATCTGTCAAGTCAGGCTTCTTAATTGTACCATGTTTCTACATGACATCCTGTTAATGAGAATGAGATTTTTTCTTGGCAGAGGTTTCAAAACCCACATGAACTGTTTGTCGAAGCCAATGACAGAATGAAGAATCAGAGTGGTTTATTTCCAGCTGTCTAATTAACTTGATATCTTATTTAGGATCATGCAACACTGGTGACTGAGCATTCCCACCTGTACAAAAGGAAGCTAAAGCTTTCTGCAAAACCTGTCCATTCCTCTGAGTCAGAATGAGTGGATGCTGAAAACCCAGAAGCCTGGCTTTTAGAAACGAGCATTCCTGAGCAGCTGCAGACATTCTGCTCTTTTGAAGGAACAGCAGCTTTAGTGAACAAACCCCAAGAGTGGCCTGAGCTCAGCAAGACCCCCTGCAATCAGATCTCAGCACCACTGACTGCTCCCTCAGGCTGTGAGTTCCCTAAGCTGATCACAAACCTTCCCCCCCCTTGTTATGCAAAAGCCCAGCTGCAGTTTTGCCAGTTAACTGCAGGACTGTGCAGGTGTGTCCCAGCTGTCCTGGGCCCTGGGGGCAGTACCCGTGGTGATGCAGAAGTAGGTCTCGTGTGGGGACACGTGGTGGATCCTGTGGTGCTTCCTGGGCAGGATGATGTGCCAGTCCTGGAGGAATATCACCCAGCGTGGAAGGCCAAAGTACGTGTGGGACCACTTGTGGATCTGGTTCGTCATGGTTATGAAGATGATGAGGGCAAAGACGTAACACTCCCAGGGACAGGTCTCACACAGCACCTCTGCAAAACACCACGGGCAGCTGTGAGCACCAGCCATGGAAAGGCACATTTCCACCAGGACAATGTCCTGCCCAGCCAGAGCTGCCCGCTGCTGCAGGAGCTGACAAAGGCCTCACCAAAGCTGCTTTGGCAGAAGTATCACAAGAGCCAGTGAGCCATAAGCAATTCCCAAATATCACAAGACTGGCTGCTAAGTGCCAGAGTCTGTCAACACACCATAAACAGGAAGTCAAACTGAGTTTACCGTAAAAAAATTAATTTGATCCTTTAGGTCTTAACTTCTGGTTTGCACACAAAGTACTTGTGGCCAGAGATGAAGCATTGTTTTGTGTTACACACTTTGGAACAATGAGCTTCCCCAGATGTTCACAGCTCAGTCCCTCTTACAAAAAGAGTATTTAACATAACTTCTAACCTTCCTTGCATACCTCTCCAGCCCCAGATCCTTCTGCTGAGCTGGAGAACCTCACTGTGCCACCTTCTGCCACCAAAAGGAAAGAAAGCTTCCCTCCCCCCTGCCAGGAGCACCATGCTTCCAACAGCTATTTCTTGTCATTCACATCCATGGATGTCTCCAAACTTCACACGGACAAATGTTCATTCAATAGCAACAAGAATGCTAAATCCACAGCCTACCTGGGGAAAAAGAAACAAATTTGTATGCCATGTTTGCCAAGGGGACCAGTGTCATGAAGCAGTTGTCTCCATTGGTCTCTATGAAATCATGCCTGGTGATTGCTGTGGGGTCAATATGGTGCTCCCTAAAGGGTCTGATGAAAGCCTGGGAAAATAATTGAATAAACACAATACCACACTCAATAAGGGTCTTGGAAAAGAAAAATAGTACAAAAAATAACCCAAACAAACCCAAAACCCCTCTCATACACTCCAATTTGATGACTGAGTTGAAGAGAATTCCACAGTACAAAACATGTAAGCAGGATTCTAACTTTTGTCATCATGACACTTCAGATAATTTGATTTACATTTGCAAAGCAATTCAGTTCCCACAACCAAATCCAGATTTTCTTTGCTTTTTAGTTTTATTCTTCTAAATGTTCACTTAGGACCTTTTGCATGTAATCTTAAAAACAAAGCATTAGGACCCTAATTTCTCAGGCAAAATAAACCTGTGAAATTCACTTGCTAAGCAGAATCCACCAAGGGGAAAAGAAACACTAAAAAAATTAGGATTCAGCCCACTACATTTATGGGCTACAGATGCCAGCACTAACAGACTAAATGCAAATTAAGTGACTGGACAAAGCAGTGGAAGACAAACAGAAGTCACCTCTATGAGCAGAAATCACATCTGAACACACAGAGCAATTGTTTTACTGTGTGGGACAGTCAAACCAGTCACTGAATTGCCTTTAACACTTCCAGCATGTCCAGCCTGTGCAAAGCTGTCCTGAGCAGTCTCAGCTCGTGGTTATTTAGTGCAGGGTCTCTAGCAGTAGGGTTTTTAAAAATAATTTAAACTCTGGTCCAGAGATACAGGGGTTCAAGACTACTAAGTCTATTGAAGGTGAACAAAAACAAACCAAACTCAACAGTTTCAATTCTGCTGTTGTAGTTTGTGTAACTCTGGGTAGCAACAAGCAATAGCCCACTTTTTTTTTTTTTTTTTTTTTTAAATAACAGTCCTTCTAATATTGCACTGGGATGAGTAATTAATGGTAGCTATTAAGAAATTTAATTAAGAAAACAGATTGTTGCTTACTACAGAAGCCAGTGCAGCTTCCACTAAGCAACTGGCATTTGTAGCTGCAGATGTATAACACATCTCTAATTAAATCTTCAGTCACCACTGTTCTAATATTACTGTGTTACAGCAGGGGCTGTAGAAGTGGAAACTGGGAAGATTCTTCCTGGAGCAGCCTCAGGTTTCACACATTTTTAGGAGTTCAGCTGCAGGGACAACTCTCCAAATCTGTGTTCCTGACCTTCTGAACATCCACAGTGCCCAGCCAGGTTCCAGCACTTGTGGTGTCACAGGCTGTTCCCACAGAGCCTGAAAGGTCTGCAGACACTGGGACTGCAGCCCTGCCAGCCTCGAGGCAGGTGACAAAAGGGAGCAGTGCCACCTTTCACGTGTCCCCCAGGCCAGGTGCACACACAGCCCTGCCCAGCTGTGCCCAGGCCGTTCCCCGGGCTGGTGTGGCACAGAGCCCAGCTTGGAGCACTGCCAGTGCTGCAGAAGGGACTTCAGGACTTTTTCAAGCTCAAGAATAACAATGTCAGACCTTTCCAATGATGGGCAGCTCCACAGATCCCCAGGTATCTGCTCCCCAGTGGAACAATCCTGAGAGGAAGTCGGCCGTAATAACTCCTGCAACTTGAATAAGAGAGAGAGAGAGTCAGACAAACACAGCATTTTTACTGACTCAGTCACATCTTATTCTTGCTTTACAAGTTTACTTGTTTATCTGCCTCTAACTTAGCTATTTACAACCACATGTGATCTACCCAGTCTGAATGAACATACGGTCAGGCAATTAGGAAAAAGAGGTTAGCAAGACACCATTTGGGCAGAAACATTCTTCATCAAATCTGTATTTGTGTTTCACCCATATCCTATAGAACAGAAATACCTCCCCTAGTGGGTACCTTTTGCTTGGCTGACCCCTCACCTCTGCAGTCTTTCCCCCCCCCCTTTCATTTTCAGAAAGGGGGAAGAAATAAAAAAGCTCTTTTCATATTACAAATCAGCCCCCACTGTTGAGTCCATTATCCAGCTGGCCCAAAGTCTTAAATGCAGCAGGAGACACTTCATTCTTTATCTACCCCCTTATTACACTGAAGACAGCTTATTTTGTAAGCAGTAAATTCTGTACATTTGTTGTTGATTGAGAGCGGGTGGGACACAATAGCGTTTAGATCTGCTGCTGGCAGCTGAAAGGGCAAGCAGCCTGGGTTCAGGGGAAGATATCCAAACAACACTTCTCTTTGCAACAACTCAAATGCCATTCTCAGAAGGTAATGCCCCATTAGCCTGCCTTGCCTCCAGCTGCTGCATCATCCGAGTGAAATAACTGCAGGAACAGCAACACAAATTGAGGCAAAATGCCGACAGTTCAGTAGATGTTCCTGATGTTGCTTTGATGTCAGCTGGTCTAGGGAAGAATGGAGGGTGCCTGGAGCAGTGCATTATACTGAAGCAATTGGGAAAAACCCTAACTGCCAGCAATCCTGTTCTGTACTGCAGCAGGGAGTGCTCACTCCTCTGCGCTCCTGAGGATGAGCTGCAATAACAGGAGCAAGAGCCGTGCTGAGGTTCTACAGGACCAGCACGGTGACACTCGGAGTGTCCTGTCCCTGGGCTCAGAGGACACTGATGAACTGGGCTCCTCCCACACCCAGCACTGCCTTCACTCAACACGGCAAGACCGAGGCACGGGAGTTCAGCTGCTGCTCAGAGGTGGTGAAAGATCTCGATGTTCTGTCAGGGAGGCTGGGAGGGCGAGAGGAGATTGACAGCCCTGAGCACGGGTGAAGTGTTAACCACACAGTCAGGAAAAGCAAGATAACCCCAGCTCAGGCACAGAACTGCAAACTGTGGATTCAACACTCACCAGAAGGCAGCTCAGTGCAGCACTAGGGAAGTCCCAACTCACACACATCAGCTTTCCTCCAGCTTCCTGAGAGAGGGTGAGGATCGGCCCATCCAGGGGCTCTCCCTGAGCAGGGGGTGATGCTCGGAGCACACAGGAGGAGGCAGGAGGACTCCAGCTGCAGGACTTGCTCAGAACACTGACATGTTTTGGTTTGCAGGTGGACTGCAGAATAAGGAGGAAGGAGGGCAGCCCAGCAGAGCCCAGAGGTGCACAAAGGGACTCCAGCCAGTATCCAAGCAAACACTCGACACAGGAGAGCTCTGTCCCTGCTCACAAACCAGGGGATGTGTACGCTTTGTGACCCAGGAAAGGCCCCTCTCCATCTCTTCACTGCTTCAAACTCAGAGACAACCTGCAACCTCTGCTCTTGTGGGTGACTCTCAAACCACTTCCCGTGGCCAGGCTGCTTCTGGGGCTTGCACAGGGAGGAGGCCCCACAGGAGCTTTGAGAGACAAAACTGCTGTGCATATTTACCATTAAAAGTTTACTTCACCCACATTTTATGAGACAAGCATAAGCTTGGCTTTTTGTAGATAGAATGATCAAATTGTAACCTGGAAGTCTTACATCAAAGTATACAAAGTTTCATATTTACTGTAAAAATTCAGTTAGAGTCTCTGGAGAGGAAGAAACCAGGATAAGGTGTTATTAAATAACTTGATGCTATTGTGTAATATCACTGAGAACAGTCATGTTTAATCAGTGACTGTGTAAACTGGTCAAACAGCACTAAAGGGTTGGCGTGGCTAACTTCACACAGAAAAAATCTTGTTGTCTAAATATCAATATACCAAAGTACCAGTTTTTTGTCACTTACATGCTTAAGAAATAAAATGCCTTGGTCACCTGCAATCTCCATTTAGTGACCTTCAGTACAGAGAAGGCAGGGGCTTGATATCATGGCACATTACAAGGTTAAGATAATGATCCCTGGACATTCCAACAAGTATAAACTGTAGCAGCTTGAAAGCAAAACAAGAGAGTTCATAATTTTGGCTAATAAAGCTGAGAAACTTTCAGTCAGAAGTGGACCTGAGAGTGCCCAAAAGCAGGGCTGGGACAGCAAATGTATCAGTGTGTACAGCAGTTTTACCAATCCCACTGTAACCAGGGTTTCCAGCGAGTCCTGTCTGCAGTACCCACACTCCAGGGACAGGGACAGCCTCAGGGACAGGGACAGCCTCAGGGACAGGGACAGGCTCAGCAGCTGCCCTGGCACACCTGGCACTACACCTCTCCTTGGGGCTACTCCCTGCTCTGGAACCCTTGGGACCAAGGTCCTGCTCCAGCACTGCTCCCCAGCAGGGCACAACCACTCAGCCTCGGGGTACAGCTGGACACTGCAGTGAAAGGAGGCCCCCAAGGAACCGGGGTCCTGTCTCCTCCAGGGCTGAGCAGCAGCAGACCTTAAAGCAAATACTCATCTGCAAAAGCGCAGCTCAGAATCACCACCTGATGAACTCAATCCTCCAGCCAAAGTCAGCTGTAACTTTAAGAGAGCCCTGACAACTGCACAGGCAGACAGAGCTGCCTTTGTCCCCATGCACACCCGTGGGGACACGGATGGGGCAGTGCCAGCAGTGTCCCTGCAGTGCCAGGGCCTGGCAGACCCTGCCCCACCAGGGCACCCACGAGGAGCCCACCCCCAACCCCAGCCACACCAAGAACTGACAGCGGTGCAGCATCACCTGGGGAGTGCAAGCTGGCAATAACTCTAGCAGGTCACTTCCCTTCCCAGAGCAACACCTTCCTCCTCCTCCTCCTCCTCCTGGTGCCCAACCCACCCAGGCTTCACAGGAACCCAGCCCAGTTCTGCCCAAGGCACCCACAGCAGAACACAAACTCTGCTGCTGCCACACAAAGCTACCCTGCAAAGGGTATCAGAATCAAATCCCTCTCTTCAATCACACCTTGTGCAGTTTCCCTCTTCAAGAGATGATGCTGCTGAGAATGGAAACACAAAATTACCACAGCTAACTGATGGTGACTTCAGGTGGGTGAGAAGTGACTTACTCAGACCAGCACTGAAGTAAAGGATCTTTTGCTAGCTGGGGTTCCTGGTGTAATTTCAAGAACCTTTTAAAACAAAATTAAAACACCTGACCCACGTGCCCAGCACTCACTTCAGTCAGCACTGATGTCTCTGGAGTGTTTTTTCTCCAATGTGTGCCACAGCTTTTGTGTGTTACACACTCAGCGTCTGGCTCTGCAATGCAGCTGGCCAAGGGCAGCCCTGCAGAGCTGCTGGAACTCAAAACAAAGAGGTTCTGGGCCCTGATGAGATCCAGTTTCTATTTTGAAACTGCACTAAGTGATTTCTTCCTGTGTGCTCTCTCTGGCTAGCCCACAGCCTCTGCAATAATGAAACGTGTACCTCAAATGGGTTAAAAAAAACAGTTGCCCATCTTTCAAGAGAGCAGTAATTAACTGCAACTTGTATCATGTCACAAGATGTTCCTAGAGATATCTGTCCTATGTGGGGCAGTTCTTAGGAATATAAACAAATTACAACACAAAGTTAACTCTTCTTCTTTTGTAAGACTGCAATGAACAGTCCCTGTCATGAACAAATGTGGCTGTAGACGACAGTCAAATATCTGAAACAAGTCAACCAACTTGGAAAGAAGGGGTTTAAAACCCTATACAAAAATAGGAGGAAGGAGATGAAAATTAAAACCATGATTCATACTGTAACTTGCCAAACTTTTATCTAGATGTTATTAGTGTATGAACTATACACCCAGCTCATGTATATTGAACATGCTGGACACCATAAGCTCACCTGAAGGTACAAGAGCTTTTGAGCCTGATATTACACATCTTGGTGAGGATTTTCTGCTTACCACACAATAATTCCTTTGCCAGCCTTGTCCCTGGCACTCCCAACCTTTGCTTACAGTGGCAGAGGCTGCTCAGGTTCTGTGGCCCTGCTGGGATCTAGTCCTGCTGCAGTGGGAAAAACAGGGGTGTTCAACCTCCCCCCAGCCCCATTCCCTGCCAGGGCTGCCTGAGTTAACTGGCTGCTTGTGTGCATGCAAATAAAACACCAAACTCACATCTGCACTGCTCTCAGCTTGCAGAAAGAGGAACAGTTCCATGGCTGCCCAGCAGCTGAGGAATCCAGAACAACACAACTGGAGTTAGCACAAACCACAACAGAAATCCATCCTCTCCCACCCTTTTTATATATATATTTTTTTAAATTTATATTTTTTATGGTGAGGAGGGGAAGGAAATTGTCTCATCTCTGCCAAACCAGCCTGGAAGACAAGAGAGTCATGTGGCTCTTCCTGTCCAGCAAGCTCATCTTTAGTCAGCAGGACACGACACAGCCCAAGAGCTGAAGCAAAGGCACAGAGGTGTCCCCTCAGTGCTGCACTCCCCTGTGGACACAGAGTGACTCAGCACAGCCACAGCACACAGCCAGGGACGTGCTGCCCGACGCCAGCTGCAGCAGGAGCACATCCCTCCTGCCCCAAGAATCCCCAGCTTAGGGTATTTACAGCATTACTCGTGTCACAATTCTGTGTGCCTTTGAAGGCAGAAAGAAAGAAGCCATGGCACGGCCTTTAATTACAGACACAAGGTTTAGGCTCAGTGAAATCATGCAGGATGTTCAAACTACTTCATTTCCTAACAGAAAATATACATTTACATAAGAGCACACAGAGGGTCCCCATGCAGTGAACAGGTTTGTATAGCAGAACAGATCCAGCCCACTGGAACAGTGACCCCTTTCAGATTCCCAAAGACCTGGCAGGAACTTGATCTAAAGCTCCATCTTTATTAGCAGAATGTTTATTTTGTGACTTCAGCTCAAAGGTCAATATTCCAAACCAAGCCTGAGGGAAGCTGTCAGTGGAACACAGCTCACCCTATGGGTGACTCAGGATTCCCAACTGTGCCCATGGAGCTGCTCACGTATTTAGGAATCAGGACTTTTATGGATATGACTTTCACAATATGCAATAAAACCTAATAATCACTGTGAATTACAGACATCATTCACACTTCACCTGGAGAAATAATGTATTGAAGGCAACAAAACAAGATAGCCTGAAGCACTTAATATTTTATGGCACTCATTTTTGTACACAGTATCAGTTATTTCCACACCACTTTATTTACACAGAATCCAGATTCTGCTACTTTAATCATTCACTACTAATTAAATACTACTATCAGTGAATTGGCTGCTTTATCAGTTAAACCAGTAACCAGGATATCAGAGAAGCCCAGCTTTTATCAATATTAACTTTGAGATGAAAGTCAGCTGCAAACAGATTGCACCACAGGTTAACCATCACTGCTGATTCTCTTGTCTGGATCTGCCCTCATCCCTACGGAGCAGTTCCCATGCCATGCTCTCTCCGTTCCTCCCAACACCTCCACCCCATCAGCTGAGAGCAGGCAAGCCTGAATTAGGCCAAGAGAGCTGGAGTGACTCACAGTGGAGGACACTGCTCGCCCCCAGCCCCAACAAAGGCAAAAACCTCTATGCAGACATCAGGAATCAGCACGTCCCAGCACTGGCAGAAATTCAGAGCTTCTCTTACGTACCACTGCTTGAACCTGGTGCAGTGTTTTGGGTGAATTTTGTTTGAACTCATTAGCAATGTACAGCTCTGATTATGAACAAGTACCATTCTCTTCTAAAACACACACCACATACAGTTTATAGGAAAGCTATTTTTTTCTAAAGCACAGGAGCTGGACATCCTATCAGCACCCTTCACTGGTTCTTACTCTCCTCCACAGATCAGGTGGAATCAACTTTTCTTATACTCCTGGAAAACGTCTTCATTCAGGATAGAAGCCAAACATCACATCCTGACATGAAAGCACAATTTTCCAAAATTCTTGTGTTCAGTCTGCAGTCCCAGAAATGAAGCCAGTTTGATGCCTGAAGCACCTTTTATAACATTTCCCTTGAGCTTCTGCTTTCTGAAAGTTCTTGTGAATATTTTTGTCAATCGATGTATTTTGTTTCCAACTCTGACCATTCTGACAGCCCTTTTCCTTCTCAATAGTCCTTACACTTGCAGTGACTACCCAAGAACACCAAACCTACACAGCTACATCACAACTTCCCCTCTGAGACACTGAGAAGCCACTGAAATGTAAAGACAAAGCAGTAACACATTGTGCAGATGGTCTCAGTTTCAGAGGCTCACACACAAATGTCCCTCTCCCTTTCCAATAACAGGTCAAGCCTAAAGGATGCCACGTTTGCCTCCCACATCACAACAGTCTTGCCCTGAACAGGGCAGCAAGCAGCTCCCACTTACATATCCCAACGAGGACCGAGGCCGTGTGTTCCAGCCGCAGGTACAAGAGGAGATTGTAAAAGTTGAAGCAGATCAGAGAGAAGCATAAGATGACAGAGATCCATTCTTGTAGTCTCTTTCCTGTCGGGGAAAAAAAAAGGGAAAAAGCATGTTTTACTTTATCTGAGAGGACATTTTGAAGCCTGAAGTAACAGAGACAGACCATTCTACTGCCTGGATGACTTGCTCCATTCAGGGAACTGAAACAGGAACTTTTTTGTGCAAGGGAGGGGCACACATTTTGTCAAAGGACATTCCTCTTCCCCGAGCCAATACTAACCTCTTCCCTCTGCCCTTGTCCAATTAATAGGGCCAAATCAGACATCATCTCACACTGTCCTAGTTTCCCTCTCCCTGAGATTGCTGGCATGAAGTTCCTCCACATCACATCTTTTCTCAATTTGCATTTCATCCAATATTCAGTGTTGCTGGAAGGGCTGAATCTGGGAACAAATTTCTGGCCTCAAACATATTTTAATCACCTTGTGATCTGTAATATTTACAAGCTCTGAGATTTTAAATAAAGCTGTTGTACTAACAGGAAAAGGCACCATTCTCACCATTCTGTATTTTGGTGGCCCTGGAATGGCTTGTCTAACATCACAAGTATTCCCCTGAAGCTTCTCCCTGAACTGTTGTCTTGTCTGTGCCTTCCTGCTCCCAGGCAAAGGCTGGGAACTCTCAGCCACTCTGAGATGACAAGGGACAGAACAAGAAAAGAGAAAGAACTGGCACAAATTCTCTCTGGCACCTTGCTGTACCACTTTGTACCTCAAAAAAAAAAATAATTTACTGCCTCTAAAAAGGGAACAGGCACATCAGAGTACGGGAACACTTGGAGTATCAGATTAGCAGAGAAAGCTGCTCCCTGTTCTTCACTGCTGGATCCCCACGAGGTGCTGAGGCAGAGCACAGGGAGCACTCAGGGTGAGACCTGCAGGATTAGGGCACAGAAACAGACCTTTAATACCCAAGGCCAAGAAGATCTGAACTGCCACCAGAAGGGCCGGGGCTGCAGGCAGCTCTTAATGCCCACAGGAGCTGTCAGGCCAGGCCCTGCCTGTTTTAGGGGTCAGCCAGCACGGCCTCCTCTTGCCCAGGGCTCCCCAGAGCAGTTACCCCACAGCCCCTTCCCCACTGCCTCTAGCAGAGCACAAGGAAAGCTCAGGGTGCACGTGCTCTCCCAGGAGCAGAGGAACACTCAGGCCTGGCACATGTTCAGCTTCTGTCCTACTCCTCCTCTCTGCTGACCTAATGCCTGATCAAATTTCTCCTCCTAAATGCTAAATCAAGTCCTCCTTCTCAACTGTACCACGCAATGAGCAGGGATAGTAGGAACATAAATGGAGGATCAGTCTTATCTCCAATGTGCCTACAAGGCAGTATTTGGAAGTGTGAGCAAAGGCTTTGACAGGTCAATTTTACGAGTTCTAGAAGGGCCATGGGTATATAAATTAACACCCTCTGCAGTAGCAGAGGAGAGAACAGTAAAATTAAATTAAGACACAAGAACAACCATATTTGACAGCAGCATCAGGTCACAACATGGGTGATTCTATAAAGAGATCCCTGGAGTAAGGAAAGTAAGAGTTAATTAACACTCGCATCCTGTAGAAGAAAACCACACCCTGATTAGAGGAGTTAAGTGGGTAGATCCTCATGGAACAATTAGCTGAGTGCTGGAAAGGAGGCTGGCAAGTCCCCTGAGTCCAGTGTGTGCAAACACCTCTGAACACAGGGATCCAGGATGGCTCTTGAGGTTCAAAACTGCAGCCTCAGCTCTGCACTGGGAAGGCAAATCAGTCAAGGAACTGAGTCAGCACTGATAACTTGTGTTTAAAGGGCACTCAAATCCCAACGTGTGTCCTGTGTGAAGGAATGAAGTGCCAAAGCCACAAAGTAAGTGCTTAAAGAAATCAGGGAAATATTCCAGTCATGTTCACTCTGCGCAATTCAATGTAATCCCTGCTCTTACAAATTCAAAATCTGAACATGATATGCTTCCACCATAATACATATTCTGGCATTGCTTATGTAAATTATTTATGTAATGCCAGAAGAAACCTGCATATCTAATACACCCTCAGCTCTCTGACATATCACTGTACATGTGCTACAGCCAGTGAGAAGGGCAGCAAGCTCTGCAGGGAGGAAAATCTTTTCCTTATGAGCCAAAGCAGTGGTAAAGTCAGTGACTGCTTTTGTGTAAAGCACAGGAATCAGCTCTGCAGAGACCAGAGCAGCTGAAAGGTGTCACACAGGACTGCCTCAAGGCAACCAGGAGCTGAGCAAAAGAAACTGAAATGGACAAACTTGTCCCAGTCACACAAACCAACAAAGGCCTTGGATTCCTTATCATCACCTACTTGTGCAGGAATTGCCTAGGATGTGCAAGCTGGGCTTAGCTGACCTGCTGGAAACCACAAGATACTGAAAACACATCTTCCCTAATCCTTCACCAGAGAATGGATTCACTAGGCATGGCAGGAATACCCACCACTCTTCTCACTGCAAGCTAAAAACAAATGATGGTCTTTTCTACAAGGAGTTTGCAATTATTTCCACAGTGCAAACAGTCATTTCCTGAGCTCAAATCACAAACTGAAGCTTCTTTGGCAAGTTCTAAGCATAAGGAAAGCGAAACAGGAATTCCAGCATCCCCGTGCCGCTTTCTTGAGGTGCCAGGCCCGGAGATCTCAGGGTAGCTCACTGAGCAGATGTTCTGCACCAAAGCTTCCGCTGTTACCTCGTGCTGCGACCGCATCAGCCCACCTGCATCCAGAGGGGAAGGGTCGGTGTTTGTCCCTCGGCTCTGGAGAGCAGAACGCCGGTTCCGGGCAGTGTGCGCCTGGGAACGCTCCCGGCCCCGAGCCCCGCTCCGAGCCCCGCCAGCCCCGGCCCGCTCCTCCGCGGCCCCCGAGCGGCCGGCAGCCGGGCCGGGGAGAACCGGGCCAGCGGGGAGCCGGGCCCAGGAGAACCGGAATCGAGGGGAACGGGTCCTGGGGGAGCCGCCGCGAGCACCCGGCCCGAGGGCCCCGCCCGTCCGCGCCGCCTCACCTGGCGAGTAGAGCTCGGCCAGCTCGCGGGCCCCGGCGTGCTGAGCGCCCCCGCGCCGCCCGCCGCCCTCGGGCTCCTCCGCGGCCCCGTCCCGCGGCGCGGCTGCCCCCGGGCCGCTCTCGGCCATGTCGGGCCGGGATGGGCGCGCAGGGCCCGCGGACCCGCCCGGCCGCCACGGCAACGGGCCGCGCCGGGGCGGGGGGGGCGGCCAGCCGGGCCCCGCCCCCGCCGCCCCCCGCCAATCACGGGCGCCGCCGCGCGGCCTCCGGGGCAATGGGCAGCGCCGGCCGGCGAGCAGCAGCCAATAGCGAGGCGGCACGGCCGGCGGCGCAGCGCGGGGCGGGGACGGGCGGGGGCCGGGCGCGGGGACGGGCGGTCCCGGTCGGGGCAGGGCGGGGCAGGGCGGGGCAGGGTAGGGTGGGGTGGCGGGCGCGGTCCGGTTCGGTCCGGGATGGGGGCGGGTGCGGGGCCGGGCCGGGGCCGGGCGGTCCCGGGTGTTCCCGTTCGCACCGCCCCCTCCGCCCGGTGCCTCGCGCGCCCTCTGGCGGCGCGGGCGCTGCTCCCGGGAGCCGCCGCCACTACGGCGACAGTGGCTGCCGTGATGTGTGACAGTGACGCCGCTGCCGGTGCCTTCGATGAGCCAGCCCGCTGCCCTGACCAGCCGGGCCACAGGCACGGGCCGTGCTCTCGGGGCTGGGGAGCACAAATGGCGACCGTGCGCTGCCCGCACAGCCGCGGTTCTCCGGGTGCCGGGACGCTCCCCGTGGGTCTGCGACAGGCGGCCACACGTGTCCGGTACCAGTGTGTAAGTTAGAGGAAGGTGTAACCGGTTCTGGTTGAGGCACGATCCCGGGAGCGGTTCCCAAGGTGTGTTGGTGATCCCGGTTCGTCGGAGCCAAAGGGCTGTCGGGAGGAACAAACACCGGCACATCGCCGCCAAAGTTCGGCTGTGGAGGGAGATTCTTCCTTGGAGAATGGCTTAGGATCGGCGGGACCAGAGCCGCTCCTGTTCGTACAGCGGCACGGCACGAGCGGTGACCGGTCCATGGGCACGGTTCCGGTCCCGCTCTGCCCGCCCGGTGAGGCCCCGGTAACGCCCGGTCCGGTCCGGCACGGCTCGGCACGGCCCTGCCCGCTAGGTGGAGCTCCAAGCCTGCTACCGGGATCGGGAGCGGGAACGGGATCGGGAACGAACGGGAGCGGGATCGGGATCGGGAACGGGATCGGGAACGGGAACGGGATCGGGATCGGGATCGGGATCGGGAACGAACGGGAGCGGGATCGGGATCGGGATCGGGATCGGGAACGGGATCGGGATCTCGCCCGGGATCTCGCCCAGGGCGGGGCTCGGGGGTCTCCTTGGCGGGGCAGCCTCGCCCGGTCCCCGCGCCCTCGACGTGGCCCTGCGGCGCCTCAGCCCCGCCCGGACCAGACGGACCCGGACGGGACCGGGGAAACCTCCCACGACTGCGGAGCCCGTTCCACACTGAACTCTTCCCCTGCCCCGCACCGGAGAGGCGAGAGCCGGTGTCGCTGGTGCCGCTGGTGCCACCCGGCCGTGTCCCGGCTCCTGGCGCATCCCCGGGGAGCGCTCGGCCCCGCTCCTGCCCGGGCAGGAACCGGCTGCGGCTCCTCGCTGGACTCTCTCCGGCACGGGAGAGCGGCAGTGGGTGGCAGAGCTGGAACAGCCCCTCCACGGCTCCCCTCCAAAGCCCTGACTGCAAAGGTGGGAGATGACGGGGCCGAGGAGCGCGGCGTGGGGAGGACAGGGCACCGTGGTTGCTCCCACCTGGCAGCCCGTGCACACAGCCAGCTGCCAGGTGACACAGACCAGCCCCGGGGCTGTTCCGAGTGCCAGCACTCACAAACAAGTCCGAACCAATTCCCTGGCAGCCCCACTTTCCCTGTGGTTCTCAACACAGGATGAGAGCAGATGGAAAGCAAGTATTTGTACAGTGTAAATCACAGACTTTTAATAAAGAAAAAATCTTCTATTTCTTCACCTAAGCCCCTTCTCCTGTCACACTCTCAGACTTCCCTTGTTTTATGCTGCCCCTGGCCATACACCCCATGCAGTTCAAGCTGTCTGTTCCACAGCCTCAGGACCTCGGAAGAGTTTTCCTCTTTTAGAAATTTCCTAAATGAGCTACCAAGTTCTGTTACTAGGAACTTCTGACACTTCGCAGGGGACCCTGGAAGGATAGAATTCATCTTCCCTTGATGGATCTTTTGAAAGCTTGGATACACTAGAGGTCATAAATACATGACCTGTAACAAATTCGTCAAAGCAGGAGGCTGCAATTGCCCAGGAAATGTCAGGCAGCTATAGAGAACTTTTGGGAAGTTAGTGGACAGCAACTTCTCTGCCATTTTTATTGAAGCACAAGGAAATGGGCTACTCATAAAATCCGAAGTCACCTCTCGCTGTCCCTGCTCAGATTGACAGCCCTTCCAGCCAGACAGCTCCAGCAGGAAACTTTCTCTGCCATGCAGGATGGAGATTGTGGGTTATGCTTTGTCCCTGCTCCCTTCCATGGGCCTTTGTGTGCTCTGACTCTTCCTCCTTTCTTTGTTTCTCAGAGCCACGGAGTGGGTGCTCTGACCTCAAATTTGCTCTGGAAAATTTTCTGTCTGGTCAGGGAGGGTTTGGGTGATGTTGTCCCACCGGTGTCAGTCTCCAGGTGTCGTCTCCGTGCTCCCGGTAGGGCAAAGAGCGACGTGGAGATAAAGGGGGATTGAGCAACGCAGGGCTGCAAAGGCCAAGCCTGCTGGGTCAGAGGTGAGCAGAAAATCAGCAGAAGACCAACAAAAACCATGTCAGAGCCCATCACCGTGTCACACGGGAACAGGGTGAGGGAGCGCTCGGGGGAGGACTCTGGTGTGTAACAAAAGAAGCGAAAGAGGCCAGGAGACACAGCCTGTGAGCACCAGGGGAGCTCCCTGCCCCTGGGACTGCCAGCACAACATCCAGCTGCGGGGCAGGACGGGCAAAGCGTGTGGCAATCCCTTTTTGTCTTAAAATGAAGCAAAGTCTCGAGCCTGCTCTAGGAGTTGGGGCAGACAGAAGGAGAGTTGACCTCTCTCTGAGTTGAGACATTGTCCCTGTCTGACATTTCGTAAGGGCTGTTGTTTTACAGAGAACGGCAAGCGGAGAGCAATCGTTTCAAACCTGTACCAGGTACAGCTGGTGAGTTGTTGTTGGCATATGGTGTGAGGCTGAATAAAGACAGACCTGGGGCTAGGGAGAAGGGAAAGAAAGTGCTCAACGTGCTCAGAAATAAATTTCAATGCTACTTCTCTATTTTACAGCCTTTATTGCAACACTGCTCTACTTAAGTCAGCCTTTTAGGCAAGGTCCCCTCCTACCCCCCAGAGACCTGCCGTGCTTGCTTGCCGGGACACTGCTCTGGGATCCCTCCCGGTGTCCAGCCCCAGCACACCGCCCACAGCATCTCAGGCACTGCTGCAGTGTCAGCTGCTGGCACTGCTCTCTTCCCTCGCTGCCCTGTTCTGTCCCCTCTGCTGTTCCACACCGCAGCTCAGGACGGCAGTGATGATCCTACTGACCTGCTAAGAGTTACTGCCAGGGGAATAATAAATGGGACAAAACTGAGCAAGAAACATCAGAAATGTCAGCCAGGCTCTTTCTAGGGTATGACCCTCGGTCCAGAGACCTTCTGATTAAACATTTCAGTGTTTGAGCCATCAGCACTAAACTAACAGCATCTCCCCAAAGCTGGTGTCATTCCAGAGACAGCTGCTGTAGACCTGGAGTGCGTGAACTGGAAAGCTTGCAAGAAATCCAGGAAATGAAGACAATTTCCAGGAAGAAAATTCCTCTGCCGAGCTTTACTGTAGGTCTGAGCCCAGGGCTGCAAATTTGAGGCTTCTACAGTACAAAGGGAGAGCAGAGTTTAGTTCATGACAGAGATGAGCAGTGAGGGTGAGGTCCTTCCCTCCACCTTTTCACCATGCAGGTCTCCTCTGTTCTCCTCCCCGTGTCTGGATTGTTTCACATGTGAATGTAGAAGAATCTGGATGCTATTGCATCAGAATTCTTTTCTGAAAAATGTTATGTTCTTACTAAGTAACTTGGGACTTCTGCTGTCTCCTCCCTTAGCTGAATAGTTCTGAAAAAAAAGAAGTCATGAAATGACTAGAAGGAAGGTGCTTTTCACAGAAGTGCTGCTTTTCTAACGAAAATTGCTGTTGGGAGACAAGCTGAAGAAGGGCTACTGCCAGTGCCAGGTCCCTTTACCAGAAATGTCTGCATCCCCCTGCCTAAAGCACCTCTGAGGAGCTTTTCCAGGACAATTATTAACAACCTCTGCACATCTGGCAGGGCCAAGCCAGGCACTCGCAAGGACAGAGCTCTGTGTGCCCAGGCCTCAGCTCAATCCTGCGGTGTGAGCCTCATTCTGCACCTGTTCCCATTTCAAAACCCCCATTTCTGGCCATGCATTTGTTGTGACAAGTGCAGAAATAATTTAAAAGAGACCAGAGTTAGCTCAAAACCTGCTTGCGGAACGCTGGGGTTTTGGATAAGTGGTTAGTCCCGCCAACAAGGTTCCCATGAGAAGCTGAGAGCGGACGTTGGCTCCATGAGAGTGGATGCTGGGATTTGAGGTGAGCTGGAGGAAGTTGAAAGAGATCCAGGCAGAGCAGGGAGGTGAGGGGGAGAAGGGAAGGAGGGGACAAGCTGGGCATCCAACCTGAATTACCACCCCAGCTGACGTGATCGGGGTGACTGCGGGATTACTCAGCGCTGGCCGGGAGAGCAGGTGTGGGCCACGCCAGCCCTGATAGAATCTGCTTCACATGACAGTTGCACAGACATTTTATTTTGTTAGGGAAGATTAACTCCAAGCAGGAATACAACTTTCTACTGCAGAGCAGCAGAGAATAGGGCAGAAATCTGAGGAGGGCAAACTGGGATCTCCGAAAACATCTTGAAAATCTCTTTGGGAATTTTACCAAGCAGCTTTAACGTTTGGCTTTAGCCGAGGAGCACGACAGGCTGGAGACCTGTTGAGGCAATGCCAAGGCAGAGCAGCTGTGTCTGTAGCAGGTCACCCCCCTGAGAGCTCTGCGGCCCTGGGACCGTTCAGGGTAGGAAACACACGAGACTGATTTTTAGGAGTTCGGTTGGAAGGGCCAGTTGGGGCAGCCGCTGGATGTAACTGCCAGATCAGAATGCAGGATAAAGACACAGGATGAGGGAGTAAACAGCCAGAAGAACAAGCCCTGGCTCACTGCAACTTGCCAGTATTTGCACCCAATACAGATGTTTGTATTTATGAAGGTACAGGCTCCAACTACAATCTCCAGACCCAGCTCTCTGGCCAGGCCCAGCTCCAATTTAATCTCTAGTGCATTCACCGAAGATTAACTTGGTAGATAAAGATGGAACTAGAAATATTTGAAGCCTGAAAACCTGCTAGGGTGCTTTTGTTATGGAAACAAACAAAAAAAGTCCTATTAAAATGTGAAAAGAGAAATAAAATTTAAAAAAAAGAAAGAAAAAGTCTGATGATCCACTGACTGATTCTCAAATTCTTCCTCTTTTCAGAGTTCTGAGGTTTGAACATTAAGAACAGTTGACTGTTTGAATCATATAATGCAATACCTGTTCCTCTGGCTTAACGTTACAATATTTCCCACACCGCAGGATTGCTTCACATTATTCTAAGAGGCAGTGTCATTTTCCCTGCAGTGCTAGGTCTTCTTTACTGAGGGAGGACACTCCTACTTCCTTTAATTATATGTTTTGTTTTAAATTAATGTCCTTTATTCTGGGCATGAATCATCAGCTTGTAGACAGGTAAATGTGGGAGTAAGAGAGTGAAAATATAAGTTTGATTCCCAAGGTGGGTGTCTTTAATTAAAACGGACATGGGGATTCAGTCTTCCTTCCCAAACTTACCCCGCAAATCTAAAAACTTTTGGATTCCACCTTCTGACGCACAAATCTCACTCTCCTCTGAGCCCCATTGTGTCTCCTTCTGCTCCAGCACCGACTCCCCACCCCGTGTGTGCCCCGAGAGTTGCTCCATATCGTGCAAAGCGAATACGCCAAGACAAATTTCCAGCCCCTCCTGGGTGCTGGGAGCGCTGGGGAGGCGGCTGGGCTGGGCTCTGCCTGCTGGGGGGAGCTGGGGCAGTGCCCTGCCCCAAGCCCGCATCGCTCGGCCCTGTTCTCGCCGCTGGAAGCGGCTCTGGGCACGTCCCTGCGGACACTTCTGCTTGCCGGTGGCATTCCCCAAAGCGAGCCCGGCATGGGGAGTAACGGGATCCGTCTTTGGTTTGCAGCTTTCCCCCTGCTTTGCCAAAAGAACTCGGAAAAGTCTCTCCCGCTCGGTTTCCCCTGGGGCGGAACGGGACCCGGAGCGATGTGCGCCCAGCCCCGGCCGCGGGCCCGGCCCCGCTCTGCGGTGCCCGAGCGGAGCCCGGCCGGGCTCGGGGCCGCAGCTCCCGGGACAGCCTCGGCCCGGGCTGAGCGTGCCCGTCCCGGCCCCTGCCAGCCCCGAGCTCCGCACCTGCGGGCCCGCAGCCCGGCCCCTCCCTCGGGCCCTGCCCGGGTTTGTTGTGGGCGGCCCGGCGGGCCCCGCACGGCACCGGCGCAGCCGCCCCGGGAGCCTCCTCCGGGGCCGGGACCGGCGCTGCCGAGCGTGCGGAGTGGCAGGCGGCCAGGCGGTGACGCGCCTGTTGCTATGGGATCCACCGCCCCTATAAATAACTGAGGAAAGGAACTTTCCTAAGTCAGAGACTTTAGGACACGGGACCCAGAACCAGATGGTCCGGAGGAGACGCGCCAGCCCCCGCCGCAGCTGCCGGAGCGGTGAAGCCCCGCCGCGCCGCAGGGACTGATCCAGCCCGGCTGGGCAGCGCCGCGGGGCCGTGCCCAGGCCAGAGACTGCGGCAGGGTCTGGAGCCCCCCACCCCGACGGCGGCAGCTTGACCCTCTGCCGGGGGGGCCCCCCTGCGTCCTTTCCTCCTCCCCGCATCCCCCTTTGCTTTCATGCAACGCCTGGTGACCTGGGACGCATCATGCCTCCCCATCCAGCCGCCCGCCTTTAAATCCATGGAAGTGGCTAATTTCTATTACGAGGCGGACTGTCTGGCTGCTCTCAACAAGCTGCACCCGCGGGCGGCCGGGGGCCGCTCCATGACCGAGCTCACCGTCGGGGACCACGAGCGAGCCATCGACTTCAGCCCGTACCTGGAGCCTTTGGCGTCGCAGCCGCCGCCTCCCGCGGCAGCAGCAGGGGGCAACTTTGAGCCTCCGTGCAGCAGCGGCGCCGGCCAAGATTTCCTTTCCGATCTCTTCGCCGAGGACTATAAAGGCAGCGGCGGCAGCAAGAAGCCCGACTACACCTACATCAGCCTCGCCCGGCACAGCCACCCCTGCGCCAGCCAGAGCCACAAGCCGGGGGGGCTGCCGGGCTGCTTCCCGCCCCAGATCGTGGAAACCAAAGTGGAGCCGGTCTTCGAGACCCTGGACTCTTGCAAAGGGCCCCGTAAGGAAGAAGGGGGCGCGGGGCCGGGACCGGGGGGCATGTCCTCGCCCTACGGCAGCACCGTGCGCTCCTACCTGGGTTACCAGTCGGTGCCGAGCGGCAGCAGCGGGAACCTCTCCACCTCGTCCTCCTCCAGCCCCCCCGGCACCCCCAACCCCTCCGAGTCCTCCAAGTCCGCCGCCGCCGGCGGAGGCTACTCGGCCGCCCCGGCGGGCAAAAACAAGCCCAAGAAGTGCGTGGACAAGCACAGCGACGAGTACAAGCTCCGCCGGGAGAGGAACAACATCGCGGTGCGCAAGAGCCGCGACAAAGCCAAAATGCGCAACCTGGAGACACAGCATAAAGTCTTGGAACTGACGGCCGAGAACGAGCGGCTGCAGAAGAAGGTGGAGCAGCTCTCCCGGGAGCTGAGCACCCTCAGGAACTTGTTCAAACAGCTGCCCGAGCCCCTGCTCGCCTCCTCGCCGCGCTGCTGACCCCCGGCCGGGCTGCGGGGCGAGCGGAGCCGCTCCGCGCTCCTGGGGCCGGGCCGAGGGGGCGAGAGCCGAGCGGGCGGGTTTGGTTTCAATTTGTGTTGTTGTTGTTGGATTTATTTTTTTTTTTTTTTCGGTCTTTATCGACATGTTGGCGGAAGGCTCCGCCGCCGCGCGGGGTCGGAGCGGGGCCGGGCGCGGAGAGACCCCGGCCCCGGCCCGGGCGGGCTCTGCTGGGCGCTGGGTTATTTAAAAGAGCGAGAGGAGAGCAAAGGCAAAGTGATGCAATCCTTTAAGCATGGCTGGGAATGCTGTGTACATGATGCAATCTCGTGTAACTGTCAGTCATGGATTGAGTAATCTGTTAAAGATGTTCCTACAGTTTTTTTATTATAAAGAATAATCTATTTCTATAAGAAAATACATATGTATATTTTGGGATCTATGCATTCTTGCTACATTTGAAGCATTAATGAACAATTTTAATAAACTTTATGACTAGGTTAAAAACCAGTAGCTTGTTTTATTTTGAAGGCATGTTTAAAGTTAGATTAAACACAGGGTTGAAATTCCAGCTGATTCTGGCTCAACGCTGTGATCAGGGATAGGGATTTTTGTTGGTCTTTTGGCTTTATTCGAGAGAAAGGAAAAAAAAAGAAAAACAACTCAATAACCAAAACCAAACCCCAAAACCCTCAAGAGAAACTCGGCAAAGAGCAGAGCTGGAAACCTGAGCCAGTTCTTGTTGTCTCATTTTATTTCCTCTAATCACCTGCTTTAGCTGCTGCTTGGGTGTTGTTTGGGGAGGAGGTGTTTGTGTTGGGTTTTTTTTCTGCACTTCATGCTGTTTTGAACGTGTAGAGCAAGATGTGCTATCCAAACCATGACCAATCCTTGGCAAATAACGCCAAGTCTGAAGTGGGAGGGAGGAAGAAAAAGTAAGGGAGGAAGCCTGAAATGAGGTTTTGTTTGTGTTTGGTTTTTGTTTTGTTTTGGTTTTTTCTTTACAGAGTTTCTATTCTCTATGATTCAGCATTTCTTATGTTTGTAGTTTACAGGAATAAACATGAGAAAGTAGCATTTCTGTTGGATTTCGGTAATTTTGGGCACTGCTCAGGAAGCTCCCATGAGACCCAACCAGGTGAGAGGCTCCTGAACCACCCCCTTCCCTTTGCTCCTGAGACTTTTCCTAAAACTGCAGGGAGATCCTGTGATGAGAGGTGTTTGCTGGGGGCGAGAGACAGACGAGTGGGGGATGGCAGAGGAGGAGGAGGAGGTTTGTAGCATGCCAGGACTTTGTTTTGGGGACATGCAAGGCTGGGACAGGGGAGATGCAAGGCTGGGACAGGGGAGATGCAAGGCTGGGACAGGCCAGCCTGCCTGCAGCTCCCAGCTCTGTTATTCCCTGCTGTAAGCTCTGTAAGGGGAGAACAGTCTCGGGCTGGTTCTGTGGAGGGAGTTGGGCAAAAGATCAGGTCTTAGTCAGCATTTTCCATTTTCCTGTTAGGCCAAATTTAAGTGTGAAGTTTTTAGATCCATATTCCCAGTGCCTGGGGAAAGAAACTCCTTTGCTGGCCGTGCTCTGACAGCTGAGGACAAAAGGGGGCTTCAGTACAAAGACAGTGGCCTTGAATTTGTTCCTATACATTCCACACAAACAGCCGTGGGCTGCAGGACAACTCCAGAATTTGTTGCTTATTTCTAGTGTCTCTTTAAGCAAAACATGTTTTCTGCTGAAAGAACTGCTCTGCTTTTTTTGACTGTTAAGATCAGAGCCTCCTGCAGGTCCATCAGCTGGAGCCCTCCCTGGCATTTGCAGTCCCCTGCTCACCCCAGAGCTGTGCAGCAGCGGGCAGGGCAGGCTTAGCCCTGTTCACATTTCCCCCATTCTCTTTTTCATTTCTACAGTGCACTTCAGTTGTTTTTTACGAGCCCCTAAAATAGATTTCTTGGGTGAGCTCGCTCCTGCACCAGCATGACTCAAGTTCTTGCAGGCAGGATAGACGTTAGATCTTGTCTTGGCTGTCCCTCGTGACGCTGATTACTCCAGCCTCCCCTGGCTGTTTATTCTACCATTTGTATCATTACGAAACTTCTCCACATCGTTAGACCCTATTTTCTTCTTGTGCTGGAGGCCACACAATGTCACCCAAACTCACAAGCAGCGTTCCCAGTCGGAGCCCAGCGCTGCCCAAGGTGGAGTTGCCAGGGGACTGGAGATGGACTCAGATACGTTTCTATCTTTCTAAACAACCGAGTTTCCAACAAGAGTTCAGTCTGTGGGGGTTGGAAGGCAGGGTAGATTGAAAGATAAGATGCACTGAAGGTATTTATATCTGTTTAAATAATAGTCCAGTTTTGGAGATTGAGCTCTAGCAGGCATGAAGGAGCTAATCCCCATCCTTAAACCCTGCCTGCCCCAGTGCAGGAGAGCCAGGGCTGCGTTGCTGCAATTTAAAGAATGATGTTTAAATTGCTGCTGATTCCAAGGTATCTCCTAATTAGGACCATGGATTTCTAGTTCAGGAGAAACCTTGTCCAGCAGTGATTTTTTTGTACAGACAAGAAAATTAAGGCCATAAATGCACCAATTTTACAGTAGTCTCAGAAGGAATCTGTGAAAGACTTGGAAAGAGAATTCCCCAATCCTTCATTCTTAATCTTGTATTACCCTCATAACTTACACTGTAGGAGCTTTGTAGTGCCATTAAATGCATGGAGGTCATGAAATACTCTGCCCTCTAAAACAGCATATGAAAAAGCCTGGGTAATTAAAACATTTCCTAGAGAATAATAGTCTGGAAAAAATAGCTTGTAAATGAATCTGGGAAAATTGCAAGCACTCAATTAGACAAAAGATTCCAAATACCTTTTCTAATTGCAGTGGGGGGATTGGAAAATCCCTGTCCAAATGTTGATTTAGTTTCTCATAGCAAGGAAGATTCTGCTTGCTGAGAGCAGGATTTGCTCAGTTGGCCTCGGACAGGGCTTCCTGAGCTTCTCCTCCTGAAGCCACTCAGGACAGCTCGTGGTAGGCAAACCATGCAGAGAACTCCAGGCACTGGAGGGCTGTTCTCAGCTTTATAGAAATTTATAAGCAGCATTTCATTTATGCTTTTTATCTTTCTTTTCAAATGATGTATTACATTGGTTAATTCTACAGGTCTTTCTCATTGCTACTAAAATAGCAGAGGTTTTTCCTCTGTAGAAGTCAGTCTCTAAATCCTTGGCACTGCCATCCCCTTTCCAAAGCACTGGTTTACAAGGTGTCTGAATTCAGTAGTGCTTAGTTCTGCAAAAAGAATCACATGCAACAGCTAAAAAATATATTTAAAAATACAATTGTAGTTTTGAAAGCAGTTCTTCAATTCTCACTCTGTTATCTGCCCAAAGCATGCGAAACCCAGCGCAGTTCTGACACTGTGGTGCTGCTTTGCCTCTCTTCCCACTGCCTTGCATTGGTGACTCTTGGAAGATGCAGGAAAGTTCAGGCACCTTTCTGTACTAATTGTTGCTCCTCTGTCCAATAAAAATCACCCTGCTCCTCTGTCAAATACAAATCAATCATCCTGCTTGGGCACTGCAGCCCCCAGGACTGGCAGGGCCTTCATTCCCTAAATATGCTTCATTTGATCTACTGGAAACTCCACTGGAAACCAACTTGCCTTTTGTGATCATTTGCCCACCTGCTCAGGGGCTCAAATGTTTTATTTTGAATAAAAAGCTTTTATCCCCTCCCAGACATGCTGCTGGATAGATCTGCCTGGTTGGGGGAAACTATAGGGCTGGAATTCAAAATGAGTGTAAGTGGGTTAACTCTTGCTGAAGATAATTTATTTCCATTTACAACAGGGACATATTTAATTCCAAACCTTCCAGCTGGGTGCCACAATTTCAAAAAGTGGTGCCAAATTTAACCCTCATTTATTAGAACTTTCCCCCCCAAAATATATTTAATATGGAAATAATAATAATAATAATAATAATAATAATAATAATAACAATAATAATAACAATAATAATAGTTCACAGTCTGGTTTTCACCTTGCCCTATCCTGTTGGCCTTGCTTTTGGGATTCCTGTATCACACATTCCATAGCTATCAAAGCACCTTCCCAGAGTTCAGGGTATTTAATCAGAGGATTTAGTTGTGTCTCCTAATTTCACACACTTTGCAGAATAAATCCCGTGGGAGGGGAGGCTGGAGAAGCTCTGGCTCAGCCCTGGCAGGGATGGGCTGGAGCTCAGACACCGCTGCAGCGAGCGGGGCTTTGGCCAGGAGGCCGCGGGAGGCTCCGGTCCCCAGCCCCACACGGACCCAGACTTGTTTGTTTGCTATAAAACAAAAAACTGCCTTTGCCAGGGCATTGCAACAGCAGCTCGTTCGGGCCGTGGTGAGCGGTGGCCAGCAGTGACAGTGACGGGAATCCCAAAATGCGCTCTGAGCCCCGGCCGCCGCGCTCCCTCCGCACCTGGCGCCGCTGCTTAGGGATGCGTTTGCTATAAGTGAGCAGAGGAACTTTGGTTTGAGAAATGAACGCCATGGTGACACGATGGGAAAATATTTCAGAGCAACATGATGAAACAATTACTTGGCTGCAGCAATTCAGGAAGGGAATCACAAGAAGCAGAGAAAGTGCCTGGAGCCGCTTTGCGAAGCGCAAGGGGCGCGGTGGCTCCGGCAGAAACTGAGTTTTGCTCCTTTCTCCAGCCTCTGCCATCCACACACAACTGGGGGTGGACGTTTCTGACAGGGATTCTGAGCCCAGGTGTCCTGGAACAGTAAAATACAGCTCCTGTCTCAATTGCTTTTTGCAATGCAAAAGGCCAGGAAACAAACCAAGAATGTCACTTACTGAGGCACTGCAGCGTGTCCAACCCTGCAGTGCACAAGGAGCAGAATATTTGGGGGAGAACTTGGCACAAGGAGACGAGGACAGGTACAAAACCAGGAGTAATTATCACGGAGTTTGGTTGCTAAGAGGAATGCAGGCTGGCCCCCAGGCAGGAGCAGTTCAGTTAAGCACACAAGGCAGCCTCGGTGCCAGCTCAGTGAGGAAGCCCAACCTCTGCACAGGGCTGCGCTCCTGCTGCTGAGTTATTGATGACCACGCAGGGTGGCACAAAACATTGCTGTGCTTGAAGTTAAGAACAGTGCTGATTGCTGGGCTGAGTCCCCAAATCTGAAGGAGTAGGAGAGATGGCAGAAGGCCTTGATGTCTGAGTGCAGCTCCAGCGTCCTCAACCCCTCTTAAAGCAAATTACAGAGCTGCAGAGTTAATGAGTGAAGAACACTGACAGAAATTAAGATACAAGGGATAAATACGGAGCTTTGGAACCAAAGAGTTTCTGGTCCTGACTTTTCCTATAACATCTTTATATTATCAGTTAGCCCCCGAACATAACAGAGGCTCATGCAGGAATGTGCATCTGCAGTTCCAGGTGCAGTTTCCATAGCTGCAGGTGGATTTGCCTGTTCCATATTTAGATCCTGATCTTACACATGTGCTTCATTTTATACGTGTAGCTGTAGTGATTTCAGTGGAACTATTATTACTGGCATGAGTAATGATAAATCCATAAATCTGTATTTACATGGGATGTATTTACATGGATCTGTATATACATGGATCTGAGATCACCGTGTCTCTGGGAAAGTTTCTGTGCCTTGCTCAGTTTTGCAGCACATGCCCCGGCAAATTCTGATCACTTCATCTCGTGTGTTCTCAAACCGGGGAGAGCTGACTTGGCTGCCGCCGGCTGTGCGAAAGGAGCTGACCACGGCTCAGGCATTTCTGCATTTCCCAGGGGAAAACCTCAACCACCGAAAGGCCTGAGGAGTGGGATAGAGCCCGTGTTCCAGCAGCCCCGGGGTCCCAGCTCTGGCTGCGATGTTCAGAGCCCAGCAGAGCCTGTCGGGGCTGGCACGCTGCTGGGGTCTCGCTGCTGGGGGCTGCCCTGGCACGGGCAGCACGGGGCAAAGCTGGCTGTGCAGGGAGATAACAGGGGACATCTCTGCAAAGGAACCCTGCTAATAACGGGAGATAACAGGGGACATCTCTGCGAAGGAACCCTGCTAATAACGGGAGATAACAGGGGACATCTCTGCGAAGGAACCCTGCTGCACCTCGGGAGCCCATCCAGCCCCGCTGCTGGCCAGCTCTGGCAGCCAGGGCTCGGCAGCACGGTGTGATAGGGGCTGGCTGCCGATCAAAGGCTCTTGAGCAATAACCCACTGCACATCAGCACTGCTGCTGCCAAGAGCCCGGACTTCTCCGGGCTGGAACACAACTGATAAAGCAGATGCTGAGAAAAGCAGCGATGCCTGCATTGGGCAATCTGACTGAGACTAATGGCTACTGGAAAATGTTATTTGGATTTTAGCTGTGCAGTTGCAGAAGCCTGGTTTGCTAATGGCTCCCAGTTTGTGCCACGCTTGGGTTCAGTTTTCATTTTTGCAAAGCATTTTACTTAGAGGAATAGATGCTCCCACTTTCTGGGGAAATGTAATAACTCCTGGGTAGTTCTCCCTCTGCCAATAACAAATATGGGTTGATTGTGCCTTCCCCCAGAACGAGGGGAGTTCTGTGAGTTTGGCTTGTGAGGGACTCACAATAGATGGGAACGAGCCCCTCAACCCTCCTGTCCTGCAGCCTGAGCCTGCCAGGGGACACAGCCCTGGAGCGAGGGGCAGAGTGGAAAGGGATTAGCAGAAAGGACAAGGAGGCAAATCTGCACGTGGGGAAGGGAAGAAGGAAGCGATACCCACAGCCCATGGTTCTGGGAAGGCTGTTGCAAGCTGTGGCAGTGATGGGAACCGCTTCCAGCAGCCAATGGACGATTTCCCCCACTGACCTCGGGGCAATGTGGAGTGAAAATTTCACTCTGGTGTTTTCTGCCAAGTTTTAAGGCAGTTTTAGGAAAGGACTGAGGACTCGGTAGCAGGTGCTCCCCTGCACGAGCCCTGCAGGAGCTTTATGACCAGAGGGACACTGACTATTAATGAGCCATAAGCTCAGCCTGCTATTTACTGCAGGATGGGGCCTTTTTATTGTGCAGAGGAGGGAACTCCCTGCTCAGCCCTCCAGGTGGTCCCTCCAGGGCAGGGTTGAGGCACACTGGTGAGAAGGGGTGGGGCTGGGTGGGACAGCTTTCATTGCTGCCCTACCTGTTCTGGGCATAAATTGAAATGATCAGTCTCTAAACCCTGCCAATTAGGAATGCTTTACTGGCATGAGAGCCAGTTTACTATGACAGGTAAAGCAAAAATGTTTCTCTCTTTTTTTTTTTTTTTTTTTTTTTTTTAAGGAGGCAAAACCTTGCTTCAACACGGAGCAGGGACAGCAGGGACAGCAGGGACAGCAGGGACAGCAGGGACAGCAGGGACAGCAGGCACTCTGGGGGTGCAGACAGGCAGGGCTGGGCAGGGGGCTGCAGCCCCCACAGCAGCCTCATTGCAGTGACTCCCCCACATTGCAGGGCTCACCCTTTCCTAGGCTCCAGCTGCCAACAAAGAGCCACCTGCTTGACAGAGCAAAACGAGTGCTCTTACAAGACTGAAACTGCTCATCAGAGTAGTAGCTGTGCTCTCAGTGCCTTCCTGATCTTCTGATCCACAGATTCCTGTAGTAAAGAGGCAAATGGACCTCCTAGGTTTGTCACTTGTTGGTTTCTGCAGACACTGTTCTATTTTTCCACTCTGCTCTGTCTCTCAGGGTTACTGCAAAGGCCAGAAGCACAACTCCACTCCAAACCCTTCCCAGACAGTAATTTGACCACACAGAGTTTGACTCATTATATATGTAGAATAGGCAGATGCTATTAGAAAGTAATTTTTTTCCCCCACTGGGCGGCCTGTCCCTCATTAGGAAATCCTCTGCAGGGGCCATATTTTTATCCTGCCCCATAATCTCAAAGTTCAGCCTCAGAACTGGACAGCATCTTCCCTTTTCCGCCTTGAAGCTGAGCTCTGTGTCCCCTGAGTTGTGCTGAGCCCTCAGCCGTGTCCTGTGGAGCCCCAGTGTGTAACTCCTGGTGCTGCTGGGGGCTGGCACAGCTCAGTGACACAGGGACAGTGACAATGAACCTGCTCACAGCCTGGCAGGCAGGATGGGGAAGCACTGAAGGGGGCTCTAAAAGCACCTTTAATAGGCTGATGGAAATGTTCAGAGAAATGAGCGGTGTTTTGTAGTGTTTAGGATACTGTGAGCAGAAAATGAAGCAGCTCTGGGCAGGACTCTGCTGGATGCCCGAGTGTGGCCCAGCACACCCCTCTGGGTCACCCTGCACAGCCCTGATGGAGCTCAGTGCCTTACCTGCCTGAGTGACACCAGAGAGGGGAATTTCCCTTCAGCTGTGGCCACGGGACCAGCGGCAAAATCCAGGTAAATATCTGTTCAAGGCAAAAGTTAAAATCAAATTTTTGCATATTATTACTTTTACTTGTCTACTTCTCGCCGTAGGAATTCTATTATTTTAGATGAAATGCTAAAATCGTGTTTCCAGCAGCTCCATCAGAAGCCTGTGTGTGCCCCAGCCTGATGATCTGACACATCTGGCACTCACACTCGGGGCCTGCCCGCATGGGAGAAACTGCCAGGGAGGAGAATGCACATTTCCAAGAGAAACAGAAATGACAAAACAGTTCCTGGTGCACAAGGCAATTTCCAAGGCCAAATCAAGCTCTCTGCAAGTCCAGGGGAAAGGTCATCACAAGTCAGGAAGAAAATGACTGCATTAGCAGCACTGCAGCAGCAGAACATCCTCTCACAGAGGGATGGACGGACCAGGGGGGTGTCACCCCCGCTGCTGGCAGGGTGCCCTCGTCACTGAGGGGGTCATCTCCGAGCCAAACAGGCGCTCACTCCGGCCAGGGGCATAAAGGACATCAATTAGATTTATACAAGAGCATTGCAAAATATTGGATAGTAGCTGCTGCCTCCGAAGAGCAGCAGGAAGATTCAGTGCCCTGCCAGCTTTGCCAGAGCGGCCCCAGCCTGGCTGCTTTTGGGAACTGCCTTGTTCTGTGCCCTTGGCGTGGGGGACAGGGGCACTGCTGGCACCCTCTGCCCCACTCTGACAGCAAGGCTGAGGCTGGCACTTACCTGGTGAATCACCAACTACTGAAATTGAAAAGCGTGCATATGCAAATGGCTAATTAAATTCATTAGCATGGTTGGTTAGCCAAGCTGCAGTCGCAGGCGGATCTCAGCGAGGCAGCGATCCCGCACCCCTGCTCCATCTGGGAGCGCTGGGTTCCCGGCAGCTGCGGCCAGGAACTGCTCTAAGAACCAATTTTATCTCGTGAAGTTCCAGGAAGGAAAAGGAAGAGTGAGAGTTTGCCAAGAGGCTCCCTGAAAAGTCCTGGGGAATGCTCCAAAGCCAGGGGCTGCCGGGGACAGCTGAGGGACCACGGGCAGGAAGGCGAGTCAGGCACCCCCTTCTTTAATCTGCCCAGCTCTGGGATTCTGTCAACCCTGACAACATGGATTTCCCTCTACTAGCAAATATTCTGACACAGGAAAAGACTATGTGCCAGACTTTGACTTTATTTACATTGAATTACCTGAGATTAGAATCTGAGACTAGAAACTTTCTTTATACAGCTACAAATAGCTATATTATGCATTTTTAAGGGGTTAAGAAAAGGAGGAAATCATAACCACAGAAGTCATAAAGGCAACTTATCCCAAGCCAAATAGTTTTGTTTCTAATGCAGAGCTTTAATTATAACATGTCATATAATGATGACATAGTGCTATAATAGGCAAATATAATGCATTAATCTGATATTATATTCTGGCTTTAACAATAGGTGCAGCGAACCAGCCTTAGTGGATAACTCATTCAGAACCTATCTGCACACTCCACCTAGATACTTATCTGCCTCTTTAATTAAGTGGAGGGAAACTTCTTGAGGCCATACCCATAAAGCCAGTCTCTGATGATAGCAGAGTTACTGGAAGCCTTTGGTAATCGTTTACACCCACGTTTTGTGGTTAGCTTCCAGCTTTGGCTCTTTCCTTCTCACTTTGGAACCACCTATTTATCCCCCAGCGTAAATCCCCGGCTGCTTTCATACCAAGGGGGGCACAGAGGACTGCAGGGTTTGTTTGAGCAACACGTCAGCAAATTGCCATTGGCTCCTCAGGACTGAGCCAGGCTTCTGAACAGCAGTGCTGCAAAAAACAGCTTGGGCACATTTTCACTTGGCAGCACCTGCCTGGAGAGCAGCAGGGGATGGGCAGTTCCCTCCTGGAACGAGAGGACAACGCTCCCAGGCTGTCCCCAGAGACACCACAGCTTCAGTGGGAGCAGGACTGGCATTCCTGGGACAAACTCCTCTCTCCTGATTCCGTGGGTGCCATGTAGCTTTGCATACATTGAAACCCACCCTTTCTGGCTTCTTCAAACACACAGCTGGGAGGGTTTGTCCACTGGGAGGAAAATAAAATTGAACTAATACATTTTCTCAGAGAAGCTGGTTCCAAGTTGCAGTGCCCACTCTCTGCTTGGGATGTTTGAGGAGAAACATCCTGCTCTGAGGCTGGAGCACACCGAAATCAGAGACCCAGCTTGGGAACGGCATCTGAGGAGAGCACAGGGACAGCAGTGCCAAAGTCCGAGGTGACAGGAGCATACAACCAGTGTGACAGTCCCTGCAGCAGCACAAAGGCCACTGCCACGAGGTCCCTGGGCTCCAGCACCACCTGAGCAGATCCACACCACGTGAGCACAACCAGAAAGGCTCCAGCAGTTGCTGCCTCCTTTTCCTTTTCCTTTTCCTTTTCCTTTTCCTTTTCCTTTTCCTTTTCCTTTTCCTTTTCCTTTTCCTTTTCCTTTTCCTTTTCCTTTTCCTTTTCCTTTTCCTTTTCCTTTTCCTTTTCCTTTTCCTTTTCCTTTTCCTGTTCCTTTTCCTTTTCCTTTTCCTTTTCCTTTTCCTTTTCCTTTTCCTTTTCCTTTTCCTTTTCCTTTCCCTTTCCCTTTCCCTTTCCCTTTCCCTTTCCCTTTCCCTTTCCCTTTCCCTTTCCCTTTTCCTCTCCTCCTGTGGCTAACTTCCGTGCTCCCCTCCGTGCTTTTCCACTATGAAGGGCTCTGCTAATGACCTTTGAACAGACCTGGTTGAGAATGTCACTGCAAAGCTTCTTAATCTTCTGGTGGCACCTGGATAATGTGGTGATGGGCACTGAAATGCTGAAAAACAGACAGACAGATAGTGAGATAAGATTAGATACAGAAGTCATTTAGTCACTCATCATACAGAGCAGCTGACATAAGTTCATTCGTAAAGCCAGCTGCTAAATCTGCTTTGGAAGTCCTTACATTTGAATTCTGTCGAAAGGCAGACCTTTGATCTGAATTGTCCTGGTGGCATGTGCATTATTTGAATGGAAGCTCACCTGGCCAGGTAGCACCAGACCGGTCATTCCTGGCATTCTCCTCCATGGGGGAGCAGTGTCCATGCAAATCCATCCCTTTGGATAGCTCGGGGCAGGCAGATAACTGAGCATCCTGGAGCAGACACACGCTGAAGGCATCAGCTCCACGCTGTGCTGATATGCACAATGAATCATGGCTAATAAACGGCTCAAACAACCATGTATGTATGACTAAATGTAACCCCAAAACACTTTTAAATTAGGCATAATCAGAAAATAAAAGCAGAAAAATTAATAGATAAGTGTTATTCCTTTTTTTTTCATGAATATTTATTAAATCACACTGTGGGGGAGATGGAGGAGGAAGGGAAATAAAACAGACCTGTCCAATTCCCTATTGTTTATACCACTTCTTTATTTCCTGCATTCATTGCAGGGGAAATTATTTACATTTGCATGTTATGTTTTTATAATTGGGCTTTAAAAATTTTCAAAGACACTTCCTAGGGCAGTTTATTTTTGAAGTGGGTTATTTGTTTTCACCATAAATATGAGGCCACACAGAAGCATTCCCAGCTCTGGAAGGGGCAAGGGAGGCGACTCAGAGGTGGAGTTGGTTGGTCCCTGTGCTCCTCTGAAGGCATTCCCAGCACTGACACTGTGCAGTGCTCAGTCCCTCTGAAGCAGAAGCTGCCAAGTGCACGGATGAACCACAGATAAATCGTTGCAGGTCTTAATTAGTGATGGCTGAACTCTCAGAGGATTCTGTGGTTGAATTAGAATAAGCACTCAGAAAGTTCAAATGTTAAGCAAAGTCTCTTTGGTTATAATGATGGAAGTCACTCTCTGGAGCTGGCTCACTCATCCCATTTTAATTATTTTTTTAATATTTCCTGCAGAAACAGGAGCACAGAAAGCAGCTCCCTCCTTGGTGCCCACGCGAAGTCAGTGATTGCAGGTGTGAGCAGCAGCCCTTCCCACAGCCTTGTGCCCTCCTGTGACACTCGACCCGGCTTTAGGGCTGGAAGGCTTGGATGAATCCTCCTGGATTGTTAGAATCCTCATTTCCTGACCATTTGGGAAGCTCAGCCTCCTTTTGAAGGCTCTTGCCTGCTGCCAGTGACACAGTGAAGAAGCCAGACTCCAATTTGAGCGCCTCCTTTATGTCCTGCAAAGACCAAGGAGCAGCTGCCTTGTGCTGATGTTGGGGTGAGCTGGCCCCACACCTCCTCCCTCCTGGGATTTGCATCCCTCATGGGACAGATCCCGAGGGTTTTCCTGCCCTGCTGTGCTGGGCTGGGCTGCAGGAGGGGAAAGGGGATTCTCTGAGCAGAACATGGACAATACTCCAGCAGCCCAATCCCCCGGGCTGTCACAGCCAGGGGCTCAGGGCGTGTGCCAGGTGCTGCTGAGCAGCCCCGGAGCTGCCAGGATCTGTCTGTGAGCTCCCAGCACGAGGCTGAGCCAGCAGCTACGAGAGCTGTGCCAACGTGCCCAGGGTCTGCACAGGAGCAAAGCCTGGCTCTGTGTTCTGTGTGCATTTGACATCTCCAGAGTGGTCCAGCCTGAGAATAAATGCAGTAAATGTGTTTTTCCCTGGTGCTCTGCGTGCCAAATATGTGCTAACCAAGCCCTAAAGTGTGCTATTGGCTGAGGCAGCTGTTTAAAAATAGGTACTGAAAAGTATTACGTAGTAAAGTAAAAGAACAGAGTTTTAATTTAATTTTCAAAATTGCCAAGCAGCAGGCAGCTCTTGTTTGTTTAGTTTTGGGTTTGTTTTTTTTTTTTTTTGAGAATCAATCACTCACACATTTCTGCTTAGGTTTTGGAACATGATTTTATATTCCTGTTTTTTTGAGGAACATTGGCCAAGTTGCTGGCTGTCAGCTGGGATCTTTATCAGGAAATCTGTAACTGAACATTCCAGGCCAAGATGCACAGAAACCAAAACTGAGCAGAAACTTGCATGGTATGGTGGCAGTTACACTGGAAGCAGGAACTAGGGTTAAAAATCCCTATTCCATTAAAAAGCCAAGTTCAGGAGAGACAGAAGAAACATATTTTTGTGAGCCTGGAATGTGTGTTTTGGTGTTTGCAGGGATAAGAGCTCTCCTCCTCACAGCACTGTGACTTGCAAAGCTTTGAATGAATAACTGTAGCTGATGAATAACAGTACCTACAAATAAAATCTTAATTGCAAAACAAAAGAATAATAAAGAAAAGTTAATACTTTTTTTTATTTTATTTTATTCAAAGCTTAGAAAAGTTTAGGTTAGAGTTTGGGTGAAGGTTTGGTTGCTGCCTTTTCCCCTTTTATCTGAACCAGCTCACTCAGACCTAATCTTCATCATCTAAACCACAGGATTAACACACAAAATAACTTTGGAGCAAGCCAGGTCCAAGCAGGAAGCTGCAAGTACCATCATGTCTTCTGATATTAGGCAGCAGAATAACTGTGGTTTCTTCAGTTTTTTGGTGGTGTGTTTTTCTGGTTGGTTGTTTTTCTGGTTTTGTTTTGGTTTTGCTCTAATTCACTACATTTATGTTTTCCTTGAAAGGGCCTGGAGTTTTTGTTTCTTCTTTGTGTAGGGAACATTGAGATTCGCTGTCTCACTCCTGGAGGGAACGCTTGTTCTCCTGGACAGTCCCAGCTGAGCTTTCAGGACTGTCCCTGTGCTGAGCCTTCAGTGCAAACCAAGCCCTGCAGCCCCAGCACGCCTCTCCTGCCTGCTCAGCTTTAAAGGGAGCCCCTGCACCACGGGAGGGGACTGGTCCTGCTGGTGTGCATCAGCTTTGGAACATTCCTGACCTGGCTGTCTTCAGAAAAGGGACGCTCCTTTCCTCCTCCGAGGATCCCAGTGGGTTTTAGGTGGGGACTCTGCACTAAGCTGCTCAGATCCCAGCAGTTCTGGGCATGTCCAGACATAAAGCTGCTGGTACTGGAAGAAATGTTATCCTGAGCAGGGAGTAACCTATGGAATTGTAAGTGCTTAAGTCCTCTTTTGCATCTGGCCCAAACTTGCAGGAGAGGAAGAGCCAAATGCTCAGAGGCAGCTTCCATTTTATGGCTCTAAATTGTTCAAAAAAATTCTGGACTCGCTAACTTTGCACCTGCATTTGTGTTGGAGTGAGGGAGAGCCTCAGCCAGGCAGGGGGAGGCTCTGGTTCTGTGCCCTTTCTGTGCTCTGTGAATTCAGAGGGGAAGGGAGGCCCCTGCCAGCAGGGTCAGGTCCCCATGTGTGTCCCACACCCCCATGCACAGCTCCGTGCTTGGGACACTGGGTGCTGTTGGGCAATGCCATGGAGCAGCCTGGCTTCCTTGGAACATTTTCTCTTCATTGTACTGTTCCTCCTCGGCATTTCACAAACCACCACAAAGAGGACGACAAAAAAGGGGAAAAAAACCTTCTCAGAATGAATTGTGTGTCCCTTCTCTCGCTATCCCAACAGCCTTGGCAGGCTCAGAGCAGCCAGGCAGAGCTGGTCTCTGCTGGCTGGTACTCTTTGCACAATTTTAGGATAATTTGGGGGAGTTTGCAGGATGGAATGGTAAAAGCAGAAGGAGGGAAGTCAGGACTTAGCCTTCATTCCTAGTTCTGCACCAAGATCTGCTTGTATTGGGATGACATATTTTGCTTGTCCCATTGGCATGAACCTGGTTTTATCTATTTGCTGCTTCTGTTATTTCCAGGGCTTTGTGAGGCTCAAATCAAAACTATAACAAAATATCCTGATTTATCTGCAACACAAATTATAAACCTAAGAACTGTGACCTCCCTGCTCTGATTCAAAGGCTACTAAAGACAATGCAAAGACATCCTCTGGCTCCTGCATGCTTTAGATTGCAGAGCAGTCCTTGATCAGGTGGAAAAGAGAAGGAAGGCCAGTGGAAATCAAGAGAGAGGTGGAAGGACCACAAGAGGTATTAATGGGAATTAAAAGACACCCTCAGGGGATGCTGGAAGCAAGGCTTCTGTCAAGGCTTGGCTTGAACACTCACATTTAGGGACTCAGCTTTTCCAGCTTCTTGGCTCATCCCTGGAAGAAAACAACTTCCTGTCCTAACCTCTTAATGGGAGTTCTGTTTGTCATTCACAGTACTTTTCATACCTGAAAGAACAACTCAGTTCTGCTTCCATGGCAGAATTCCCAGTGATTTCATTGTGAGCACAGCTCACATCCTCTTACTCTCTGCTCCTCAGTCCTTTTCCCATCTTTCCATGCTGTGAGGCTTGACTGCTCCCCTCCCCTCTCCTGCTCATTCTTGGTCTCTGTTCCTTTGACACAGGCTCTAACTCCACCTAAAGATCTGATTTGTTTCTGTAGCAATAGAAACAGTAAAAAGGGGAAATGAACTCAAACACTGTCTTTGCACCCATGCAGGACATCTCCTGCTCACGCTGAGTGTGTTTTCTCCTGGCTTTTCCCATCAGCTTTGCAGTCAGGTTCAGCTGTTCCCGGGTGGATTGTGGAGAACAGAGCCCCAGGACCCTTCCACAAGCAGGCTGTAAATGCAGCACGTGAACATCCCAAAGCACAAATACAAAACTGAAGAAAAGAATGAGCCAAAAATGTATTGTTGTTCTTGAGAATGAAACCCCAGGACTGCACTTCTCTGCACTGATACTTCAGCCCTGACTTTGGGTCCTGCTCTGGGTACCTGGGGTCGGTACCTACAGCTGTCCTCTCAACATCCCCTTTTAAATTGCTTCCAAACAAGTGTCAGGCTGCACATAAAACATGGAAAGTTTATCTAAAACCAGATTTTTCTGGAGTTATTCCAAGGCTTTTATCAAAGTAAACCCTCCAAAGATGTAGAGCCACGATCCACTAATAACCATGTCATGTCTAACCCTCACATCATCAGGGATCATCTCTGGCATGGATGATGGGGAGTGGAAGAATATGAACACTGATTATATAAGGAGATGCTCTGAGCTGTGATCAGAGATGTCTCCTCTAGCAAGATACTAAATTGGATTCACTAGCAACAGTGACAAAAAAGACATTTGATACTTTGATCCGAATGTTTAATTTTGCTTTAAGGGTTTTTAAAACATAATTAAGCACTAAACTAAAATGGAAACTCTAAATCCCAAAGCGAAAATGCTTCACTTACGAAATGTGAGTTTGTTGGGAATCTTGGGGTGACATAACCATCTGAAACTGGTTATAGTGCCCGAGGATTTTTAATTTTCCTAGATTTGGCCATTTTGTTGAAGATTCCCTGCTGCTAGCTGAGGGAGGAGGTTGCAGTGAGGAAGCAGGGCAGTGCCAGGGCAGGGTTTCAGTTCCAGCACGTGCAGGTGGATGGGCACTGTGCCCTCCCTGCTGTGCTCACAGCTCCAGCACAGGGTGGAGCGGCTCCTCACGCTTTGCTCTGGGTGCATCATGAGCGTGGCAGGGTTACAGCCAGCCCATAAACTCCACTTGGCAGCAAAATACCAGGCACATTCCTTGTGCCACGGAAACAAAGGGCCATCATTAGAACAGCGCTTCTTTTCCCTCAAGATTTTCTTCAGGCCTGTCCCCCGAAACAAATCCCAGGCAGGTGATTTATTGTTTATCCACATGACATTTAAGCAGCATATTTAATACAGTTGCAGTTCATACTTTAAATTAAAACATAGCATCAATCCAACAATTTTTGGCAATTAAAAGGCAGCAATGGAGTGTCAGGAATCCAAGGAGACTCTGACCTAATTTACATGGTGTTGCTCTCAAAAGCTGGCAGCACGGAGTGCATCTTTTGAAAATGTTTCTATTAGAAGCTGATGTTTATGATCACTCTCAGCTTGGCACAAAAACATCCTTCTAAACATTTACATTTCACATTCTTTAGGACAGTTGAAAAATGTTGGCTTGCAGTTATCCACAGTGCAGACAGGCTGTGAGGAATGTTATAGTAAAGCATTAATAGGCTTGCACTTTTCTTGTTCTTTGATTTACTGTGTGGTAGTTTTTATCCTAGTTGTGTTCTTGATATTGCCCATGCTGAATTGAGTTTCGCTCAAACAACATGAGCCTGGGTTTATTTTTCTAGCTAAAAAACCCAGAGTCGATTAATTTATTAACAATACTTTATTCTCGTGTTATAGTCACCATTTGGAGACATTCCCATTGGAATTTATTTCCTAGATGTTGTTGCAGAACTCCCCAGCAGAGTCAGAAAATGAGAGTTTTCCAGGAGCTGCATCCACAAAGGAAGGACTGGTGCTATTCTGTTTGTCCAAACAGTGCTGCCATGTTCTGCTTTTCCTCTGATCACAAGGCACAGAATCAGCACCAAAATTACTGACACAGTGTGAGCCCCTGGCCAGGCCCTGTGGCTCCAAGGTAAACGCTTCCATGAGTGACCACCACGCTTGGAAAGGCATTGGTGCTTGGGCTGCACAGAGCTCCCGAGACAGTGCCATCAGCAGCTGGACTGACTGCTCCCTCCTGCTCCTTTCTGCTTCTTTCTGCTCCTTTCTGCTTCTTTCTGCTCCCTCCTGCTCCTTTCTGCTTCTTTCTGCTCCTTTCTGCTTCTTTCTGCTCCTTTCTGCTTCTTTCTGCTCCCTCCTGCTCCTTCCTTCTCCTTCCTTCTCCTTCCTGCTCCCTCCTGCTCCCTCCTGCTCCCTCCTGCTCCCAGATCTGCCCAGCCTCACCCAGCCTAACAACACAGCAGAAAAACTCAAAAAAAATAAGCATTGGCTTTCTCCTTCCCCAGGAGAACACTTTCCAAAGCCATGTGTTTAAAGTACAACTCGATTGCAGTTCGGATGTGCATAAATGTGCTCAGCGTGCTCCCCGTTCCACAGATCCTCTCGGGATCTGCACGGACGCGGTTAAATGGATTGGGACCGGCACTTGGAACACGATGAAGTCCCAAACGGTGCCAGCTGCTGGGAGAGCCGCGGGCAGGTGCTGGTAGCTGGGATTGCAGGATGGAGCGGGCACAAGGATGATCCACACAAGGGATTCTCTGCAAACCCCGCAGCGCTGGGAGCAGCGGCACCGAGCGCTGGCTCCTGGGGCACAGGCACCTGTGTCCGGGGATCTGCGGGAGCAGGCTGCTGCTGCACTGCTGCTGCACTGCTGCTCTGCTACTGCTGCTGCACTGCTGCTGCACTGCTGCTGCACTGCTGCTGCACTGCTGCTGCTGCACTGCTGCTCTGCTGCTGCAGCACTGCTGCTGCACTGCTGCTGCACTGCTGCTGCTGCACTGCTGCTGCACTGCTGCTCTGCTGCTGCACTGCTGCTGCTGCTGCACTGCTGCACTGCTGCACTGCTGCACTGCTGCACTGCTGCACTGCTGTCTGCTGTCTGCTGCACTGCTGCTGCTGCTGCTCTGCTGCACTGCTGCACTGCTGTCTGCTGGCTGCTGCACCGCTGCACTGCTGCTGCTGCCTGCCCAGCCTCTGGCACTGCCATTCTCTGTGCTGAGGGCTGCACAAGCCCTGCTCAGGGACACGCAGCCACAGCAGCCCCGAGCCAGCAGCTCCGGCCCTTGTGCTGCCAGCTGGAGACGTGGGGCTGATGGAGAGCTCTGTTCTGTGGCACCGGGGAAAGAATAAAATCTGCTGGGTGCCTTGTTGGCAGCAGTAGCAGAGAACTCCAGGCAAGGGAATTTTACAAATTGTGAATACAAATTGTAGGTGTGAAGTCTTAATTGCTGTTCATAATTAGGCAACGATACAAACAAACTGTACACATACAATGCCCTTCATAAGAGGAACTCGGGCAGCTCAGAAAGTTCCTTGAAGTCTCATCAGGACGTGGTGTTGTGGCAGCACCATGGGAGAGCCCCTGCCCAGCACCTCACTGGGGCACCCAGCCTGGCACTGCCGGCTCAGCAACGCGCTCCTTCCCGCAGCTCCCGGAGCTCCGGCCAGCCCAGGGCTCCTGGTGCTCAGGGAGAAGCTTTTATTCGGCAAGATAAAAGCTGGGACATTCTGGCTTACATCAAACTTGTTTGGGAATATTTGCAAACTCATGGAAACAAAAGACAATGTCTCTTGACAACACATTTTTAGTGTAATTCTGTGCAAGAACACCCTCATTCCAGAACGAAAATGACCACACAAAGACTGACTCCAAACTAACTCCCTGCTAGCCTCTAGAAACTGAAAGTCCCATTTTGAAGTCAAATGCATTTACAAAAAGCCCGTGTTTTTTATTTAGCTTGCTGTTTGCAGTGTGTTCGTCCCCAGAGCAAGTACCCCACGTCCCAGCAGCAGGGGCATCTCCAGGTACCCAGGGGCAGCTCCCTCCCTTCAAACAAAGCTCCCAAAATCAGGCACAGCCAACAGAACCTCGAGGTGCTCAGTGACTCCTTTCAAGGCAGGCAGTAAAAAAAGTGACAGTGTTTTGAGGGGTTTTTGGAATTTTCACGTTAAACTGGGAGAGAGGATGAAGCTGAGGAATTATTGCACACACAGACAAGTCCTGTCAGAACAACTGTTGCCAGTCAATAATTTATATTCACACAGAGTACCACACACAGGTCTCTATAGGAAGCTGGTAGCACCACAAGCCATAAGTTAATAGAACCTGTGTATAGGCAGTGTCTTGAATAAGACTAATAACTGTATAAAGAAACAAAGGGAGCAGCTCAGAGTAGGTGGGAAGCAGGCTGGCTAGGAGGAAGGCAGAAATAATAAGGCTCTTGGTTCCCAGGAAGGGCCAGAGGTGTATTTATAGAGGTCACACACCTTCTGGTCAATTAGGTCTAAACCCAGAGGAACCACTGCTAAAATATCCATTGCTGCTGGCTTTGGTAAAAGTCAATTAGAGACCCATTTATATTATGAAACCTAATTTTGGGAAATAAAAGAGTGGAGAACTTCAAAGGGTTGTCCAGAGAAGGTTGGAGCCCAGTGTATGTTCAGCCTGAGACCAGTGGATGCCAGTCCCTGAGCATGTGGGCATTCACTGGGATTCCAGGGGAGAGCATTTAAAAGACTGGCTTCTGGTTGCAGAATTGAAGCCAGAATTGAAATACTCTATATTTGTTTACTTTACATTTTACTTGTTTACTTCCTCCCAGTCTAGTATCTGACTGTTCAGTTTTGATTGTTTCTAAATAAACACTTGCTCTGCCTGTCCTTGGGGGAGAGGAGAGCCAGAGCCGTGGGATCGCAGGGATACAGCGCACACGGATAACCCTGGGCAGCCTCTGCAGCAGGAGCTTGGCACAGGGGTGCCTTTGGTGGCACAGACAGGACCCTTTCTGAGGCACAGGAGACTCCCCAGGGCTTCTCCAAGTGCTGCTGTACAATGAGGAGATCAAAGTCATACCACGGGTTAGTGACAAAGCTGAAAAGAATCCAGACTGCCAGCTCCCTGTCCTAAATACCAAACGTGCTCCTGCCTTCCCTAGGATAAAAGCATAAGGAAAAATATTCTAAAAGCTTTCAAGAAGCAGTGTGGATTTTGCTGTTAAAGGGAGGAAACGCTATCAAAGGATCAGAAAATTCCACAAAGTAACACAACAGTTACTGTTGTAAAACTCTGGGGGATCGCTTCAGTGGTATGGAGTTATTCAGTGGCTCGGACTCACAGCAGCGCTCCTTCGTCCTCCACAGTCATAAATTCTTTTTCCTGTTTTGGATAAGTTCAATAAATTCAACCCTTTTGGCTTCAGTGAGAGCCAGACCTTGCCTAAAATGTGATATTTTTATTGTCCTTTCCATAGAGCATTTACGCTGCATCCATCAGGTTCATTTCTCTCTTCATTAGAAGTTAATGGCAGCACCATTAGCACAGCTTTAATGTCATGAGAATCACACTCTGTAGGGTGCATCCTATGACTGCCTCAAAAATCTCTCCCTGTGGATATTTTGTCTCTGGGAAATAGTTTGGGTCCAACTATTCATCTTTGCCAAGAAGAACAATGTTACCAATTATTCCTACAGTGAAAAATAATCAGAACAATAATTTGTTTTCTTGCAGTTGGTTGTACATGCCCTTCATCAGAAGAAGTTCAGCTATGAATTAGAAAAATTTCTTTCCACCTTTGCAGGCTCCTCAGTCTGTGCAGGATTCTGGTATGTCTGTGCATCAGATGAGTTCTTTTACCTGGGAGGTAGGAATTGTTCCAAGTTCATACCTGCTCCAGACACAGTTCATTCTTATGCAGGAGACTGGCAGAAAGCCTATCTACAAAAAATCTCCAGTGTTATTATGTAGAGTGTAGAAGAGTTAACAGTGACCCAGTAAAGGAACATAAAGGTGGTTTTGCTGAGAGAAGAGATCTGTCATTACTGAAAAGAGTGAGATGAAATTACTGAAAAAGCATTTCTGATCATGCAGCCAAGGAAATATAGAACAAAACTGCAGAGTGCAGAGGGCTCTGTGAGCCCTAGCCTGGGAATAAGGCACTACAGATTCTTCCTCAGAAAAGGGCACCTCAGAATGCAGGCCCTGAGCCCAGAAACCCAAACCTTCTTACTAAAAATGCAATCAGGTCATGTTCATGTATTGGGACATAAGCAGCTTGAGGAACTTGGCTCTGGGATTGTGCTTGAACATGAAATTCATACAAATAATTCCAATGTGCCATTCCCTGGCAGCGCTCAGGGCTCAGAGCACGCCCAGGTCACACAAGCAGCTGCTCTCAGTGCACACACGTGTGAAACATCTGGCCATGCACACCTTCACTTTTCTTTTGGCTGAGCCCAGGGGTTGTGGAGGTGTTGTCCGAGGTGCTGAGTCCTCACAGGTCACTGCAAAGCTGGAGCTGGCTACAGGTGCCACTGAAAAATCACGTCATTGGCTTAATCATCATCAAAGTCTTATTACCAAGATTTGCAGCTGGTACCCAGTGAAATCTGAGATAGCAGTTAGTTCTCAGCAACTAGTAATACCAGTTTTTCTAGAAAATTAATAAATGCAAATGTTAAGTGCTCTAAATTCACTTAATAAACAGGTCACCTGGAAAGATTTGTGGTTTTCATTTGAACACAGAATATAAATAGAAAAGGAAATGGAAAGGCTGATACCTGGTGTCCAATAAACCTCACCGTGTGGCCAAGTTTTTGCAGGGCTCACTGGGTATGCAATGAGCTAATTAGCCAAATCTCATTGCAGTCCTTCAATCACTACAGAGCAGATTGGAATGTTTGCTAGGTGTGCAGCCCATCAGTGACTGCAGAGCCAGGCTGGGTCCTGCACTGCCAGTCCCAGGGCAGGTGCAGGGGCTGAGGAGCTGCCAGGGGTGAGATCTCAGGTGATCTCCTGATCTGCTGATCTCAGCTGGAGACTGGCAAGGGGGGGACACTGCCAGGAGCCTCATCCCCACACAGCCAGGATGTCCAGGGCCCTTTCACAGCCCCTGGCCCAGGGGGGAGCAGAGGAACCTGAGCTTCATCCCCCTGTGCTGAGTCCTGGTGTCGCTCCCAGCCTGCCTCTGTCCCCACCACCCCAAATCGCTCCCCTGGAACTGCCACATCAGCCCCCAAGAGGAAGTTTGGTGTGAGTGCTCAGTGCTGAAATAATCCTCTGCCTGTCCTGAAGTTGTCTCTAGGAGACAAACACGGATTCCCCTGGAAATCTGCCCAGATCTAAAAGTACGTATGGAAATGGGGGTTACTGCCTGCACTCCGTGTTTGTGACCAAACTCTCCCCTGCCTGCAGTTCCCAGATTTCTCCTAACTAGGGTGAGATTGTAAATTGATAACAATTAGGTGTCATCTTGATAATGCATTATGGATTGAGAATGAGTGTCATTGAAAGTTTGAAAAATTATGCACTTGCCTCCAAAAGAAAAGGAAAAAGGACACAGAAGGAGAACAAACCTTCTGTGCCACAGGCAAAATGTCTCAGCAGAACTAAGTCCAAGGGGAGATTATTTTGTGAATGAGAGCTCCTGCAGTGGCCCAGCCGTGTGCCACAGCTCAGCAGTGTGCCAGGGAGCAGCTGCTGTGTGCCCCGTGCCCGGCCAGGAGCCCGCTGCTCCCCGGCCAGGAGCCGACTCTGCCTGCTGTGGCAGCAGTAAAAATGACCCTGCTGACCACCAGAATTAATGCAGTGGCCCTGCTGGAAGCATCAAGTGTCTTCCTGGAGCTCTGCATTGGCAAGGACTCTGTGAGTCACCCTCGCTATCTGCATATCCCTTTGCATCTCGGCATTAGCAGCCAGGAGCCACCAGAGCCAGCGAGAAAAGCCTCATGTTTGTGCTCTCCCATGCAAATACCTCTTCTCCCTATATATTAGTTACTGTGTGTGGGTTTTCTCTCTCACTCTGCCTTGCCATATGTGTGGGAGTTGATGGCATCAACTTTATGAAATCTCAACGCATGCCAAGAACAGCTGGAGAAGTTGAAACAAGTTCTGGGTGAGGTGAGTTTCATGGGCAGGGACTGAAATTAGCCAAGGTACGGTGGCTGTTTGCCATGCTGGGAGTCTCACATGGAGCATGTGGGCTCTGCTCACTCCGAAAGCAAATCCCCATGGAAAAAAAGGATTTGATTCGATTTAGATAGTGATAATGGCAGAGATAACCGAGCTGTAAGAATCTGTCCACCAGGAGAGACCATCTCTGCACCTCTTCCGTGGCTGGTTCATTATGTAAATATAAAACCTTCATCAGGAGGCTGAGGTGATTAAGATCTTTAGCCAGCATGTAGCACTCCTCATCTTCAAAACACTTTACTAACATTAATAATTAATCACTGTAACACTCTGGGAAGGCTATCATCCTAATCAATGGGTAAACTGAGGCACAAAGGTTTGAAGTATCACAGCAGGCCTGTGTTCCAGAGTGTTCCAGAGCCTGCCCAAGCCACCTGAGAGGCTTTGTGGTGGGGACAGAGCAGGGGGCATTCCAGGATGGGTGAAATAAAGCTCCCTTCAGACTGCACAGAACCTGCCCATGGCTGGCTGCTCCCTGCAGGTCTGTGCTCTCACACCCAGGACCTCTGTCCTGCCCTTGGGACACCCCCTTGCTTCTGTTGATCCCTTCAGCAGTCCATCAGACAGAATTCCTGATGTGATAGATACCCTCTGGCCCCAGCCTCTGTTATGACTCAGGTATTTACACGTTCTTTTTTTGTGTCATTTTAAAGAACTAATAATATATCTGATGAATTTAAGTGTTAGATATAATTTAATAACTACCATGTGTTTTTGGAGCACTTTACACATCTCTTTCAGAAGAATGTCCAGTTTTTGCCTCAATCTCATATAGAAACATTTGAATCTGGTTCAATGTTTGGTCTTAAGTCATTAATTTTCAGTCACCAAGGCAAGTTTATGCCAGGAAATTCAGCCTTTCTGCCATTAGTCCCACCTGGATATCTGCCCCAGACAACACACTGTTGCTTAGGTCCAGTGTCCCCAGAGAAACCTGGGGACAGCTGTCAAAGAAGTGACTTCTCTGCCTGAATCAGAAATGAAACTTCAGCACAGCTTCCAAAATACAGAAACACACAGAGTGCATCTGAGAGAAAAGGCTGCTTGTCTTGAGGCTTCACAAGAGGGAACTGTCAAATGTGGCAGGCTGTCATTAAAAACAATTAACCTCCTCAAAAATCCCTTTTCTCTTCTTTCTGCCCAGTCAGGTGAATATTAAATATTTGATTTTCCAGGGGCACAGAGAAGAGGAAATCAGCATCTGTGTTTTCAGTCCAACAGGTGTACGGAGCAGCAAGTACAGATCTGCCTCTGTCTCCCCAAACAGGCGTGCCATCAGCTGAGTGCAGGGCAGCCACAGCAGCACCTGCCACCCCAGGGACAGGGACAGGGACAGGGACAGGGACAGGGACAGGGACAGGGACAGGGACAGGGACAGGGACAGGGACGGGGACAGGGACGGGGACAGGGACAGGGACAGGGACAGGGACAGGGACAGGGACAGAGACAGGGATGGGACAGGGACAGGGACAGGGATGGGACAGGGACAGGGACAGTGCCACCTGCCACCCCAGGGACAGGGACAGGGACAGGGACAGGGATGGGACAGGGACAGGGACAGGGACAGGGACAGGGACAGGGACAGGGACAGGGACAGGGACAGGGACAGGGACAGGGACAGGGACAGGGACAGTGCCACCCCAGGGACAGGGACAAGGACAGGGACAGTGCCACCTGCCCACCCCAGGGACAGGGACAGGGACAGTGCCCAGCTCAGTGTCCCCTGCCCTGCTCAGTGTCCCCTGCCCTGCCCAGTGTCCCCTGCCCACCGCAGGGACAGTGTGCAGCCCTGGCACCGGCTGGCAGCGCTGGCTGTGCCCGAGGGACACGGGGACAGCTCTGCCCTCCCACCCCTCGCTGCCTGCGCTGCCTCTCCTGCTCGTGGGGCTCTGGGGCTGTTTGGGTCGGAGCACACGGGCTCAGCTGCCAGCATCAGCACCACGAGTCCAACTCTCTCCTCAGCGCTCCCAAACCTCGTCTGGTTTCCCAGAAGCGGCGGAGGAAAAGAGAAAGCCTGGTTCCTTTGAGGTGGGAGCTCGCCCCCAGGGGGAGGAGAGGGAAGCTGACCTCCCTAGAGCATTTACTGATATTTATTTTTAAAGGCACTTAGCCATAAGCCTCAGCCTATGGCTCTGCTTCCTGCAGGCACACCCTGCTTGCGGCTGTGAAGGTACTCACTAAGCACTAGTAACACCCAGCATTTATATAGGGCTTTTCATCTTCAAAGCACTTCCCGAACATCGTTTAATTAATGAATCCTCACAGCCCTCTGTGAGGTATGCACAGTTATTACCCCCACATTTTACAAGTGAGGAAAACTGAGGCAGCGATTAGCTGAGGCAACACTGTGGGAATTGGGATCAGGAGAACTCGGGGTGCCAGGACCCCCGGCTGCCTCCCTGGGGAATGAGTGGGGCCTCAGCTCACCCCAGTGTCCTAAACACAGCCGCTGCTGACCCTTGGCTGCATCAGCAGCATCTCACCTTCCAGCCCCACGTGGGTTTTCAGTGTGGGGATCTGAAAAAAACCCTTATTTTTCATCTTCCAGTATCAGTTCCAGCTCCCGCTGTCCCCTGGAGGGCAGACTGGGACAAAGACACTGGGACTGAGGGGCTGGAAGAGGATGGCTCCGGTTCCCTGTGGCACCACCCGATGCAGTCGGGTTTGGTGCCTTCACGGAGCCTTTATAGGGCCACAGAGGGAGGGGGCTTTCACCCAGGGATCCCCGAGCGCTGGCTGGCCAGAGGACAGTGCCACGCTCCCGACCCCAGGACAGCTCTGTGCAGGCTCCCGCTCGGGCTCGGCGGTGGCTGAAGGATGGTGGATGATTCACGACCCTCATCCCACACTGACGAAATTTCAGTGAGTTTCACTCACATCCTCCTCAGCAACTGCGGGTTCCTCCCTCGAGAAGCCCCAGGGAGGATGGGTTCAGACTTCCTGGTGGGGTGAGAGAGGGCACCAGCCATGGGGGTTAAACCTGGATGGTTCAACCTCGTCAAACTTGAACATCCGAGAGAACCTGCAGGGCTTGGTTCCTTTCCAGCCCTCCAGGGCTCTCACGGCCCTAATTATTATTGTTGTTGTTGTTATTGTAACAAAACATTCATACACTGCCATAAAATACAAACTAGATAATACACGTTCTTGGCCCCAAGAGCTCGGGCTTCAAACAGGCTGGACACTCTGAACCGGATCCCTCAGGAGGGATGGGGAAGGCTCAGCCCTTTCCCAGCAATTTCCCCTCTCAATTCCTCTGCAGTGGGGCTGAGCTCAGGGCAGGGAAGGAAGGCAGAACAAGGAGCTGCCCAGGCAGATACAGCACGGCCCCACAGCTGGGGAGGAGGGCTGGTGGCTGGCACTGCAGAGTGCTCAGAGCCACTGGGCAATCTGGGGGTCATAAATGCTCTTCTGACCGAGGCTGATGCCTTTTCCCACCTGGGACATCCCTTCTGGCCCCTCCTGACAGCACTTCCCAGTCTGGGCTGCAATGCCGTGAGAGACGCCAAGGGAGAAGTGGAAAATGTTGCAATTGCTAAGCTGCACTTTGAAATGGAGCAGTAACACTTGTAAATAATAGTAATCTATAATGGGAAAAAAAAATAAAATCCCTGCTTGCTCCCATGGAGCCAGCCCAGGTAGCAGCAGGGTGTCAGGCTGGGCAGACACAGCCACCAGGCCCTGTGTGCATCGTCCTCAACAACTGCACCAAAGCCTGAGCACCAGGGAGTGATCCCTGGCCAGTCTGTACCAGCTGAGGCTCTGAGCCAGGAACTGGCCCTGCCATCTATATTCATAACTCATAACACAAACCAAACAAAAAAAAAAAAAAACCCAACAAAACACATTCCTAATGAAGAAAACATTTCTCAGAAGCGCTGCTGTTCCCAATCCCCGCAGCGCTCTGTGTTCCAATGCTCCAATGTTCCCTGGCCATTCGGGCACGCAGAATTGAGCAGACACTGCTCAAGTGTTTGGATGCTTAGTCTGACCTACCTGAGTCCTGGCACAAACCCAAGGATGGGGGCACACCTGACATATTGCTGAGGGCTGTAAACATAAAGTTCTGATTATTACTGAACTCTAAAACAATTTTCATCCCAGAACATACACAACAGTGGGGACACCCAGCGTAAGGGCTCACAGCACCCACTGCCCACCCCTAAACCACTTGTGCTTTTCCCCATTCTCCATGCTCCTTGTCCCCTGCCAGGCTGTGTTCTGTCCCTGGGGGTTTTGTTCCTACACACAGATGTGTTGATGACTCAAGTGTTAGTTTATCCCCAACTGCTCTGCCCCTTTATGGGCCGTCAGTCCCAGTCTGTCCCATTCCCCCAGAGGGCTCAAGGCTGGAGCCCTGTCACCCTTTTCCCTGCCTCTCTGTGCTGAGTGCCAGCCACAGCCCCTGTCTGTGCAGGGGACACCTGCCTGCAGCCCTGGCACACTCTGTGCTGCATTTCAACACACCAGCAAAGCAGGATTCCTTTTTTCCCCATCTGCAGAGGTGAGCCAGACAAAATGGCTAATTTCTAAGTTAGCTCCTCCTGGCTTGTGCTTCCTGCCATAGCAATAGTTGTCAATCAGGCAGAGCTTAATCTGAACTCAGGCATTAACTTGAACACAATTAATTCTTGGCAGCAGACAGCAAGTGCTGTGAGCCCCATCTCTCCTGATGGTGACAAGGCTGGCTGTCAGGACAGGCTCTGCATTCACTCCTCCACTTAGCAAGAGTTAGATCAAGTCCATACAGACTAAAAAACCAGATTTCATTGTTGGCATCAGTAAGTGCCACTCTAAAAGAGTCGATTGATTTCTGTCTCATTATGCCAACCGGGACCTTCCTCAGCTCCCAGAGGCAGCTGGGGCTTTCCCGGTAGATTTCAGGAAAGCAATTCCAAGTCCAGCTGGGTGAGCACACGGTCTGAGGCACGGGGCCCGGCCAAGGGACAGCGTTTGCCAGGGCTAACAGCAGTGGCACATGGCAGAGGGGCTCAGGGGTGAGCTGCTGCCCTGTGCTCAGCCTCAGCCTGCCCTGCCTGCCCCTGCCCTGCTCTGCTGCCTCACAAAGCCTTGCCGATGTTTTATCTCCTTGCCCTTCTGGAGCTGCCCTGTGTGGCTGCAGTGGGAGCCGTTCCTTTGCTGGGCTCAGGGGGATGCAGGCTGTGGGGGGACATGGTCTGGGCCAGGCTGAGCAGCTCCAGCCCCACCAGGCTCTCTGCACCCCACGGCAGAGGGGCGAGCTGGGCCAGCTGCCTTGGAGCACTCACAGTCATCGGCATCACCTCCCTGCCCCTCGTGTCTCAGGAAATGTCACTGCTGTCACCCTGCTGGAGAGGAGAACGTCCCCACCCTGGCATCCCGGCCCCACGGGCTCAGCAGAGTGTGCCGTGACTCAGTGCAGAGCCCTCCGAGCTCTGCACATCCACACTCGGGATGGGAGGACAGCGAAAAGAGCAGGGAGATCGCAAAACCCCGGGGAGACAGCAGACTGGAAGGTCCCTGGCCAAACGGGTCCCATGCCCCACAGAAATGCCCTGCTCTTCTTGTGATTTGAGTGGGCTGAAGTTTGCAAAACCTCTGAGGTTCCTGAGGGGATGCCCAGGAATTCCAGCACAGGCATATTCCATTCACAGTGTCCTGGCAGCTGTCCGGAAAGGTCTCAGGACTCACCCATTCACAGGGCCAGGGATCTGATGGCCAGTGTTAATTACACCACTAATTATGTGGGGACAAATGTTTTGAAAGTGATCCATAGGCAGAAGCACTTTCCTATCAGCCATCCAATGTGGGAATTGAGCCTGAGCAGATCTGAGCAGGGGAGGCACAACCTACCCGGCTGCTAAAACTGTGATATTTAAAACTGATTGGTACATTTCACCAGAATTAAAACTTTTGGTCAAATGGCCATCTCTTCCCACAGAAAACCAGCAGGAATTTTTCTCTGCCTTACATTGAACAGAATCTTTAGTGAAAATTTTGTTTTATTTGTCCTGCAAATAATCCTCAAGTTTGCCCTGTTCTATAGAGCCTTTGGATATGCTGGGACCCAAGGTGGTTGGTGCATTATAGACTGTGTTGTGTAAGGTGTTACCTACTTCTATTTTGCATATTATTGCAAATATATTTTTCAACTGACTAAAAAAAATACACCAATAAAATCTTACTCATGAGAAAGCTTTGGAGTGGATGTGGAGAAAAACACCGTGTTATGATTTTCCTGCAAATAGTCTCGATGACTTCTATTCTGAAAAGCACTGTCTTGCTAAGATTCAGATGGATAAAAACTGCATCCAGTTTCTGAACTAATTTTGACAAGGTTCAAGTGCAGGACGTGCCTGCAATGATGTCCAGTGCTTGGCTTCCAGGAAGTGCAGTTCTGCCAGTGGCAGGATGAGTGTTTGAGAGCTACTTCACTTCTGCTGAAACAATTGATGTAAAAATCACCTCTGGAAAAGCTCTTTGTCAGATTTTTCTTCACAAAATTATGCAGCAGTAGTCCCAAAAATTAACTTGTTAGTAAAATCCCAAATATATGCAAATAAACAATTTATCTTATTCAAGAAAATAATCTGGTTATGAACACTTACATGATTTTGAAGATGTTTGGGAGACAGTTAATCCTCAAAAATAGTCTTTTTATCTAATACACCATATATATGTGAGGACAAAACCCTACAACACATGACTTATGCAATTAACTCTTCAATAATTAGGGTACATCCATTAGTTCAGCCAGAAGTTAGGAGAGATAGGCATGTTGTATTTGCTGTTTTGCAAGCATTATCTCCAGCAAAATAACCACCAGGAACACAAACCCAGATTAACTGACTAAAGGCTTCGTAGGGCTACTCCCCTTCCACAGACAGGCCAAGGGTTAAATGCAGTATTCCAATATTGCAGGTTATATGTCCAAGCATGTATTCTAAATTTGCATCTGGAGTGGGTTCTGTCAAGGTGTGGGCAGAGGTAAGTGCTCCCCAGAACTGAGCTCCAGAGGAAGGTGCTGGGACAGCTGCACTTGAGCTTTCTCCTGCAGAGGGACAAGCCCACCTGTGGTAAGAAGGTCACAGACCTTTCACTGCCTCCCTAACAGCTGAACCGTGGAGCAGCACATGGAGCTGTGCTGGCATCTCAGGGAGCTGTGCTGCACCTGGGAATTACTGGCTGCGTGTTCATAAATAGCTCCGGTGGCAGAGCAGCCCAGCGTGGTATTACTGTTACTACTGAGTTACTCTGAGATCTCGTTCATCTTTCAGTGTCTCATTTGGTCCTCTGTAGCTTGGGGAACAGCACTTATCTGCTGCACTGGTCTGTAACAACAACTCTCACCTGTTTGATCAGCCATGCTACTGAAAGACAAAAGTGTATTATTGCAAAATTTTGTGGGTTGGCAACTTATCCAGTGGCACTGTATTGCACCCAGAGCCCATCTGGCTCCTCACCATGAAATGAGAGTGGGGGGAGAGGAAATCAGGTCAGAGTTTTTGGCAGACCTGTTCCAGGTAAGCATAATCCAGCTGATTCATTATGTGCTGCAATCGTTTCTGGCAGAGGCTGTGAGCTCCAGCAGCCTCCAGCCCTATTGCAGCTCAGCTCTGTGTGGGGGTGTTGGTGCTGCACACAGGGAAGGGTGTCACTGCTGGAGAAACGCTGGCCAAACAACAAGAAGGGCTTCACAGGAGGGTGCAGTGCCAGCCCTGTGCTCCCTGCCCAGCAGCCCACTCCAAGGTGCTGTTCTGCCTCCCAGCAGACACCAGGACACCTCTGAGAAGCCCCTTCTGGTGACTCACAGCATCTCTGGCTCATGAATCACTGGCATTGGGATGTCTTCGTGGCATAATCAGAGCTCTGGTTATTATACTCATTGATGATAAAACAAGTAAATCTTAATGAGTTGTGGGAAAGGAGACAATAGGGCCCTCTGCCAGGTCTCATTTACCTTGACAACACGCCTACAGCCCAAGCACAAAGGTCCCTATTGTTTATCCTCAGCATTTGTGAAGGGGCCAGACAGTTCTCATTTCCCTCAATCTGATGGTGCTCTCTTTATCTCTGCCTTAGCATTTCTAAGGTCCCTATCACTCGGGTATCTGAGCATCTCAGCTTTAGTCCAAGGTTAAATTTATGGTAAATAAACCACTTGGACGGCCTTTGAAGGTGAAAACTGATATATAGTTAAATAGTGGTAAATTATCCCATTTACATAGTGCCTCTTCTTTGACTAAAAGGACAAGCAAAGACTTTGTTGTTCATGTTGTAAACAAATCCTCTGCCTATGATTCAGGCACTAAGTACCTGTGTCTGTTACCTCAGCAGCACAGCTAAGCCATCACCTGCCACTGACCCAGCACCAACTGGGAGCTCTGTCCCAGCTGGACTGGGTTTACTCCAGGGACTCCTGTCAGCCTGGCTCTTGTGCTCAGGGTTACAACTCATCACACTCCTGCCCAGAAGAGCTATAGCAGTGGGATTATACAGAAAACAAAACAGGAGAAAGATGGACTATTGCACCTGGCAATCAGCGCTGCTGACCTCGCTGTCGCTGCTGGCTCTCCTTGCAAAGCCAAAGCCCAGCTCTACATGGGCCAGGAAAGCCTTTGCTTTGTCTGCAGCTCTGTCATCTGCAGCTGCTTGGGAATCTTCAGTGGAAAGCATTTTTAAATAAAGATATCTCTATCAAACTACGTTTTTGTCCATATTTTTAAAGGAAGTGATGGCAGAGAAAGGCTTCCCAGCTCCCAGATGGATTAGGAAGAGCAGCCCCTGAATGACACTTGGCAGGGGCAGGGAGAGCCAAGGTCAGCACCTGGCATGTCCCTGTCCCTAGGGGCTGCCAGAATCACCAGGCTGCTCCTGTCACTGGCACAGGCATCTGCCTTGGGTGCTGTGCAGGGCATGAGAGGAGGGGAGTTTCAGCTCAGCGTGAATACAGGAACATCCTCCAGTTTCTGAGGAGCTTGTCAGGATGGCAAAACACTTCCCATTCAGATCTGGAGATAAGGACACATTTCAAGCAAGAAACAAAAGACAGACCCTGACATTTAGATCTCCAAGTGAATTCCTTGGCAGAGGAACAAGAGAAAAGACATCTTTCTACTTGTGCTGTAACTAAATCAGAGCAGTTGCTGATTTATAATGCTGAGCTGGAAGAGCATTAAAAATAGGCTTTTTTCACCTCGATATTGCCAGCCTGAGGGAACTGCAGCTAAATTCAGGGCTGTCGACTCTTGGCCTCTTAAACAGCATTTTGTGTTGCCACATGTTCTTGCCCTGGCTGGTTTTGCTGCTGTCAGCTGGGGAGCTGCTCCCTGACTCACCCTGTGGAAAGACAAGTGACAAACCTTTCCCTAAGGACAGGGGCAGTGTCACCTCCCCACACACACCTGTGCTTGCCCCCAGCAGGGGCTCCAGCAGGGTTCAATGGGATGTTTGTGCTTCTCTGGTGCACAGGAGGGACAGGCAGGGGAGAATGACCAAGGCAGGCCCCTGCAGCGAGACTGCAGCAAGAATCCCACAGCAAAGGTCTCAGCAGGGCACACGGAGCTGCCTTTGGTGGGGAAGGTTGTGTAATCAACCAGATGCTCTTCCCCCACATGGGAACTCACCAGTCCAACACGGGAGGGGGGCTACAGCCCTGCAATTTCCTTCCTCTTTCCCTTAAGAAGTCCATCAGCAGGACAGGCTGCCTAAGGTCATTTCACAAATGGGAGAACTTTCTTGTCTCTGTATCCTTGTACAAAGAATCCCCTCAGTCACGTTCTTTTCACATATTGAAAACAGTTATTTACTGATAGAAGACTATCAAGAAGAAGGAGCTTAACAGGAGGACTGAGTAAAAAGCAACCAGGCTAAGGTGGAGCCAAATACTGCTCCAGCTTCTCACTCCTCTGAGCAGCAGCAGCCTGGATTCTCTTTCCTCTTGCATGGAAGTAAATTCAGCAGCTCAGATAAGATTACAAAGCTTTCACAGGTGACAGGAGAATCAGATCCACTGTGTAAACCAGCAAAATAATTTTAGTGCTTTCCTGTGGCACACATGTGAACATCAGCAGTGACCCTCCCAGAGCATTTAGCAAAGATCCAAACAGATCCAGGGCACTTCTGCTCATGGAGGACGCAGCCCTGAGCAGGAACTCGTACCTGGGACACTCAGAGAGCAATGCTGTGTGCTCCACAGGGACACAGGAGCATCCTCTGCACTCCAAAATTCAGCACTGCTTTCCAGGGAAAAGGCCAGTGCCTGAGCAGGCGATGGCCATGGAATTCAGTCCTCACCTCTGAGGGCAGCTGGACAGGACACATCTTACAGAAAGGTCAGCTGCTTGTGTCCACAGGCTGAGACCTCATTCCTGAAATCCTCTCATGCCAGCCAAACTAACAGCCAGACTACATACGAACCCAGAGCTGAGCACTTGCCAATGTGTGCAGGCAGCTGGAGGTGCTCAGTGTGTAATTGCATTTGCCATTGGGGTAATTGTGCATGCAAAAATTGTGCAATGAGTATTTTCTACACATGCACATGCTTTTAACTTTTTTTTTTTTCAAGAATCAGACACTGTTTGAACAGCTAGGCAAGCAAAATAGTTAAAATTATTGAGCATTATTTTGGCTTGTTTTAATTATGAAGTCCAAAGTGAACCACAATACTGTGCACTTAAATGACACGAGAGAGACACACCACATCACTGCTGGGTCATCAGGATCTGTGTGCACTTCTTTAATTTGCCTGCAGACAGATGGATTCCTTGGACTGAGGCTAATTTGTTACACATTGTCTGGAATCTAAAGCCAATTAAACTGATCACAGTTACTACACAGGCCTCGGCAATTAACTTGTTTTTGAGGATTCGTTTAATTTTATAGCTGGGGAGACCAAGGAAGAAACCCTTCTGCCAGAGGAATCCCAGCTATGGCACAAAAAGGCCCAAACCACTCCGATCTGCCCTGAGGTACAAAGTGGCTCTGTACACTTACAGAAAATAAAGCACAATACAGACAGAATCAGCAGATCTAATGAAGCCCAGCGATTGCTTTCTCCAAGAGAAGAATTCCCAGCTCCAGTAGGAAATTGCCAGACTGGACAGGGATGTCACTGCCTGGCAAACCTGGACTCAGCACCCGTTCCACGTCTGATGGAATGAACAACCCCTGCCACCTGCACGGCCCCACACCACAGCACTGCCCAAACACAGCCACCAGGACACAGAACAGCCCAGCCCCGTGTCTGGGAGCAGGACACAGCGCTGGGCACCCACCACAGCACTGCCCAAACACAGCCACCAGGACACAGAACAGCCCAGCCCCGTGTCTGGGAGCAGGACACAGCGCTGGGCACCCACCACAGTGCTGCTGGGCTTGTGGGGCTGCATCCCACAGCACAGCCAGGGCAGAGAGCAATCTGGGCTGTGACAGGGACACACACACACCCACAGGCACAGCAGAGGTGCTTTGCTCTGAAAATTACATCTTGTAATGCAACATGCTTAGAGAAACTAAAACAACCAGGGGAAACTTCATGTTTACATGCTCAGGGAAACTAAAACCCTGAAATCTCACGGACCAGATGAGGGGGAAATAAATGTAAACATTCCAGATGGGCAATCAGCCCTGTTACTAATGGGGCCAGGTGAGCTGCAGGCCTCTTTACAATCCTAATTCCCAATATCCCTCTGAACCCCCTTCGGAGCTCAGTCACTGAAAGTGCCGTGCCCAAGGGCTCTGAGAACTTGCCACACACGTGTCCACTTTGCCCCAGGTGACACGAGGAGGTGCCCAGGACAGCTGTTTGCTTGCCCAGGGCTGGGCAGCTCCCAGATGTTTTAGCTCTTGGGCTGTTCTGTGCTCAAACCAATATCATTTATTAGACTGCTCATAAGCGATGAAGAAAAAGTACAGCCCTAACATCTGAGGTAAAACTGTATCCAAAAGACACATTTAGAACAGATTAACAAATCCCAGTGCTACTGGAAACAAAACTGACAGCTTCCACTTTTGCAGAGCACGATGCCAGTGATAATGTGATGCAGAAAGTCCCTTTTGTGTTAGAGAGCTGCAGTTATCCCGTTCCAGTCTGTAGCTCGGATCTGCACAAGCTTTTCACTCAGCTTGGTTGTTTTGCCAGTGGTCAGTAGGAAATGGAGCAGCATTCCCTGCTATGGGAAAGTGCCTGGGCACGTGCAGGCAGCACATCCACACAAAGGCAGCCTCCTCCTGCACACACACCTGCACAGCACGGGCTGCCACACCTGCAGCCCTGCCCACGGGACGGCACACACCCGCCTGCTCGGGGCAAGGCATGCACACACCTGTCCGTGCACACACCTGTGCCCATGGACACACTGGTGTGCCCATCACACACCTGTCTGTGCCCACCTGTGCCCATGGACACACTGGTGTGCCCATCACACACCTGTCTGTGCCCACCTGTGCCCATGGACACACTGGTGTGCCCATCACACACCTGTCCGTGCACACACCTGTGCCCATGGACACACTGGTGTGCCCATCACACACCTGTCTGTGCCCACCTGTGCCCATGGACACACTGGTGTGCCCATCACACACCTGTCCGTGCACACACCTGTGCCCATGGACACACTGGTGTGCCCATCACACACCTGTCTGTGCCCACCTGTGCCTATGGACACACTGGTGTGCCCATCACACACCTGTCTGTGCCCACCTGTGCCCATGGACACACTGGTGTGCCCATCACACACCTGTCCCTGCACACACCTGTGCCCATGGACACACTGGTGTGCCCATCACACACCTGTCCGTGCACACACCTGTGCCCATGGACACACTGGTGTGCCCATCACACACCTGTCCGTGCACACACCTGTGCCCATGGACACACTGGTGTGCCCATCACACACCTGTCTGTGCCCACCTGTGCCCATGGACACACTGGTGTGCCCATCACACACCTGTCCGTGCACACACCTGTGCCCATGGACACACTGGTGTGCCCATCACACACCTGTCTGTGCCCACCTGTGCCTATGGACACACTGGTGTGCCCATCACACACCTGTCTGTGCCCACCTGTGCCCATGGACACACTGGTGTGCCCATCACACACCTGTCCCTGCACACACCTGTGCTCACACTCACACTCGTGTGCAGTGGGGACCCTCAGCACCAACACCACCGTGCCTGCAGGATCTGCACACATCTGGACACAGCTGGACACAGCCAGGTACAGCCGGACACAGCCGGACACAGCCCAGCTCGGGACACACAGCAGAGCTCGGGACACACAGCCCAGCCCGGGACACACAGCAGAACTCGGGACACACAGCAGAGCTCGGGACACACAGCCCAGCTCAGGGGACACAGCCCAGCTCGGGACACACAGCCCAGCTCGGGACACACAGCCCAGCTCGGGACACACAGCAGAACTCGGGACACACAGCAGAACTCGGGACACACAGCAGAACTCGGGACACACAGCCCAGCTCGGGACACACAGCCCAGCTCGGGACACACAGCCCAGCTCGGGACACACAGCAGAGCTCGGGACACACAGCAGAGCTCGGGACACACAGCAGAGCTCGGGACACACAGCCCAGCTCGGGACACACAGCCCAGCTCGGGACACACAGCCCAGCTCGGGACACACAGCAGAACTCGGGACACACAGCCCAGCTCGGGACACACAGCAGAACTCGGGACACACAGCAGAACTCGGGACACACAGCCCAGCCCGGGACACACAGCAGAACTCGGGACACACAGCCCAGCTCAGGGGACACAGCAGAGCTCGGGACACACAGCCCAGCTCGGGACACACAGCAGAGCTCAGGACACACAGCAGAGCTCGGGACACACAGCCCAGCTCAGGGGACACAGCAGAGATCGGGACACACAGCCCAGCCCGGGACACACAGCAGAACTCGGGACACACAGCCCAGCTCAGGGGACACAGCAGAGATCGGGACACACAGCCCAGCTCAGGGGACACAGCCCAGCTCGGGACACACAGCCCAGCTCGGGACACAGCAGAGATCGGGACACACAGCAGAGATCGGGACACACAGCCCAGCTCAGGGGACACAGCCCAGCTCGGGACACACAGCCCAGCTCGGGACACACAGCCCAGCTCAGGACACACAGCCCAGCTCGGGACACACAGCCCAGCTCAGGACACACAGCCCAGCTCGGGACACACAGCAGAACTCGGGACACACAGCCCAGCTCAGGGGACACAGCAGAGCTCGGGACACACAGCAGAGCTCGGGACACACAGCAGAGCTCGGGACACACAGCCCAGCTCGGGACACACAGCAGAGCTCGGGACACACAGCACAGCTCAGGACACACAGCAGAGCTCGGGACACACAGCAGAGCTCTCTCTCCCCACGCCAGGGTCACAGCCAGGCCGGTGTCCCCTGCCCGGCCGGTGTCCCCTGCCCCGGCTGTGCCGGGCTGTGTCTGCCCCTGGGCACCGCTCGCTGCTGTTTGCACACAGATCCTTGTGTCAATCCCTTCCACTCCCCAAATAATGCAGAATCCGCTCTGTTCGCAGCCAGAACGCCGGGCCTGAGTCAGTCTCTAAACCCATCTTGGCCGAGCCAGTCGTGTCTTGTTTGTTTGTTTTTGCAGTGAGTGTGTGAGGAGCGGGGAGGGTGGAGGCGGCTCTGCGTGTCCCTTCACCTCTTGTGGCTTCTGGCACGTTCCTTTCACAAACTCTCTCTCGGGTGCAGGGGACAGGTTATATAAACCCCTGTTCTGCTGAGGTTCGACCACCCTGGCACATTTCTGGCTCCTCTGTGCGGCTCCGGGTCCCAAGGCCGCCTGTCACGGACCCTGGGCAGAGCACAGCTCGGAGCTCCTGGAGATGGATCGCCCTCAGACAACACAATCTTCAGAAAGAACTACTTTAACCTGGAATGTGACAGTTTAGCACCTCATATTCTCCAGCTTTCCCTTCCCCTCAGCTGCCCCCGAGCCTCTGAGGATGCTCTGGGATGTGGAAGTTCCCAGGGCCAGCCTGGACTCTGCAGATGCTCAAGACCAGCAGTTTCTGTGAAACAAACCGTGCTGGGAACCTCTCCCACTGCCGGGAACCTATCCAAGCTGGAAGGAGCCAGAAGCAAGAGTAAGGAAGGATGTGTGGGTTCTTTTAACACAACCATTTCACTGTATTTCCACACCCATACAACTATCTCTACAGAAAGACCCCAGTCCAAACCCATAAGTATCACTGAATTACAGCAGGCTTAAATTAACTTGCCACAAGAAGTTACATACATAAAGGCACCTTAAAGGAGCACAATAAGAGTTATCTTACTTTAGCCATAAAGTGGTACAAACAATCCCTTTTTTAATCCCTTCCCTCCCTCTTCATGGCTAGCAGGGGTTTCTTTAGCTAAAGCTGTGGGCAGAAGCAACAGCGAGGTGCCACCCCACCGTGTCACCCAGAGCAGAGGAGGATCCCACAGCTCCTTCTTCCAGACCTACCTATGCTATAAAAAGCGAATTATCAGCCTTGTTGCACACAGCATTTGCTAGTGTTCAGTAATTATCATGAATGTTTCACAATACTGAGTGGGAAGAAAAAAACATGCAATAGTTCTAGGGATTTTTCTAGTACCACACTGCTAGGAAGATCTGTTTCCCATGGTTAAATTAGAGACACAAACCAACCACTGCCTTAACCACTTGAAGGGAAGTGAGCACAGGGCCAGCCAGCCCAGGAGATGACACCAGCAGCACAGGTTGAACAGTGGCTGTCAAACACAGCAATAGACAGCAAGACAATTTTCACAGGTTTCAGGGATTGCAAAACCCAAATCAGAGCTCTCCTTCTCAAAAAGACTTTAATGACACATTTTATTGGGATAACTAAGTGCTTAGAAATAGAATAGAAAGAAGTGCCATATCCAGAAAGAAAGCAAAACCCCTCAGTCTCCCCAGGGAGAGGAGAGCAGGTGGGTTAAAGTCCTGAGTGTGATTGCTGCTTTGGTGATAACCTGCTTTCCTACTGAGCTCTGCTAAACTCCTAGACCAGATAAGCAATTTTTTCCAATTATTACTTTTCTGAATAAAAGCATTCTAGCCTTTATACAGTGAAGACCTATTGTCACTTTCTGTATTCATCCCCTCATTGTGTACATTTGGCCTTAGACTCTTTTGTTAGCCTGCCAATTCCAAGAAAAGCATCCCAGAACTGGGAATTAGTTAATTCCATCATCTATGACAGTGATAAGAAACTTTGAATTCTCATTCTCAACCTTCCCACTTTGGTTGCTCCTCACTCTCCTGGTAAATGGATGTTGACACTCACAATTCCATTAATCAGTTTAATTCTCCAGCCTCACAAATTCCAGCTCACCATACCTGTACAGCCCTTCAGTAATGTGCTGAGTGCAATAACAGCAACAGATTAACAGGCAGGATGGGATTGCAGAGGCTCTAGGCAGCCCTGAGGTCAGTGGGAAGGGATAACAAGGATGCTGTGCCACTGCTCCAGCTGGGCAGGGGTGCCTTGGCCTGTGTTTGGTCATTCTTACTGCACCCTCTCTGCAGGGCAGGGCAGGGACATCAGCTGCTGCCCAAGGTTCAGCTTTAGCCAGGGCTGTGTCTCACAAAAGGGCCTTGTTTCAGTCATTGCAGCTGACATTCAGTCTGTGACACAACCTCAACTGAAAAGAAGCAGCAGAGAGTGAATATTTTCTAATATGTAGGATAATAAAGTAGTTCTAGAGCATCTTCCAGAGCCAAGAGCAGACTGCTGTAGTTGCAAACACCAATAACCAGCCACCTGTAGCAGCTGCACAGCTTTATATCACTTTATAATCTATTTTTTGGAAGAGCTTTTAGCTAAGACTGATATCCTCACACAACTGCAACAGCTGGACACTTCAAGAACTGACTTTTGCCTCAGAAAAACTTTCTTTTACCATAAGTGAAACCACTTTCTTCCTGCAAAGTACAGGTACGTGGTTTAACTCCAACAGTTTCTATCACAGACTCACAGAATCACAGAATCACAGACTCACAGAATCACAGACTCACAGAATCACAGAATCACAGAATCACAGAATCACAGAATCACAGAATCACAGACTCACAGAATCACAGAATCACAGACTCACAGAATCACAGAATCACAGAATCACAGAATCACAGAATCACAGAATCACAGACTCACAGACTCACAGAATCACAGAATCACAGAATCACAGACTCACAGAATCACAGACTCACAGAATCTCAGAATCACAGACTCACAGACTCACAGACTCACAGACTCACATAATCACAGAATCACAGAATCACAGACTCACAGAATCACAGACTCACAGAATCACAGAATCACAGACTCACAGACTCACAGACTCACAGAATCACAGACTCACAGAATCACAGAATCACAGACTCACATAATCACAGAATCACAGACTCACAGAATCACAGAATCACAGAATCACAGACTCACAGACTCAGACTCACAGAATCACAGAATCACAGAATCACAGACTCACAGAATCACAGACTCACAGAATCACAGAATCACAGAATCACAGAATCACAGACTCACAGAATCACAGAATCACAGAATCACAGACTCAGACTCACAGAATCACAGAATCACAGAATCACAGAATCACAGAATCACAGACTCACAGAATCACAGACTCACAGAAGCACAGAATCACAGAATCACAGAATCACAGAATCACAGAATCACAGAACTGTTGAAGTTGGAAAAGACCTTGAAGGTCATCGAGTCCAACCCCGCACTGCCCAGCCCACCACAGCCCAGGTCCTGTGTTTCTTTCTGTGCCCATGAGACTCTTGTCACACCTGTGGCAGTGACAAACACTCCAGTGAGCACAAACAGAGGAGCTGTGACCACAAGAAAAAGGCTGATTTGCACAGTGAGATATTTTGATTACTAAGCAGCTTTAAAATTCGCTTCAGCTTTGGATTCTTTGAGTCCCCACTGGTTATTTGCACTGCTGTCCCCTGTCTGCATTCTCTGACCTTGTGACACACAGTTGCTGCAGCCTGTGGCAAGTGTCCCCAAGCAGAAAGCAGATTGGACAGAGATTAGATAACATCGTGGGCTATGGGGTGGGTACTTCTTTTTTTTTCTTACCAGTTTCCTGTTGATAGAATCACACTGATAAGGAGTTTAGTTGGTAGTTGAAGTATGAAACTGCAAAAAGCTGCCTTTTAAAAGACATGTTCCAACTGGGATGCAGATGCTGCCAAAGGACAGTTTGGTGTGTGTGTAGCTGTGCTCTGGTGCTTGGGCCCATCAATGGGAATTTTACCCAGGAGCAAGGAGGTGTTGAGGGATCAGTGTGGGTGTCAGCTCAGGGGTAAGTGCTTTCAAACCTGGTTACAAACATGGTGAGAGAAGCACTGCAGAAACAGAGGAAGCTGTTTGAGCTGTTTCTTCACACTGGCTTCATCTTTCCACTGTATTTCTGAAAGTTATTGCTCCACAGTGCTTGAAGGGAGGATGAGTTAGCACAGCAGCATTTGAGTGTTTGTCTCATCTGCTTTGGTACAAAGTCATCCAGGCTGCCTCCAACTACCACAAACTTCAAGTGAGGCATTGCCCAAAGCTGGTGTGCAGCAAAGGCACAAAGCCCTGCCAGCTGTGTTCCAGATGTGGGAACAAGCAGCTTGTGGCCAGTGGAGTTCCACGTTTCCACAGTGTGACCTGCTGGGATCTCGCTCAGATCCGAGACCCCGGCCTCATCTGCCTCGGAACAAACCTTGGAACTAACCAGCTGACACCCACACTTCAGCCAGGAGGCTTTTTATTTCACAGACCTGCACCTTCTGGGCTGAAGAGCTCCTGGCTGCTCAGACCCTGAAGGTGCATCTCCCTGGCGGCCCTGGCCGGCAGGAGCCGGCGCTGGCTCGGTTTTGGTTTAACCAGGGAAGCCGTGGCTTCACCCCCAGTGGCTGGGGCAGCTCTCCCCCTGCACACTCCCCGTGCTGCTGGCACAGCTGGATGTGCAGCTGCACACTCCACCACAACAGCTGGAAAACCCCTTTCAGCTGACAGTTCCATTTACCCCATAACCATGGAAAAAGGTGTGCTGATCCAAAAAGGAGCAGGGCAAGAACTGGGACAAGGGGCTGCAGGGAGGGAAGTGTCACTGCAGAAAGTGTCATGCATCCACTGCCTGAGACACTGAGGCTGTCCCGGGAGATCTTGATAGCAAAGCTCAGCACAGAAAGGGTCAGTCTACACATGCAGCTCCCTCTAAGGCAAAAGGGAGTCACAGATATGAATTGGAGCTGTGCAAGCAGCAGTACAATGTAAAGCAGATTTTCTTTGATTAGCCATGGCCTCTAATCTCTCCTATGCCCCCCTGCAGCGAATTCCAGAGTTCAACAGCCCCACTGGACTTTCCTGTTAAGACTCAAATCATTGAAAGTATTTGTTTAGTAAAGGCTAAAGCACTCAGGTCCCAGTGCCCAAGAGCTCTGCGAGGTTAAATGTTGTGAACACTTGAACACAAGCCATGTTCCACGGGGTCCCCATGATTCTCCAGTGGAGCTGTACAGACATTTTATCTCCAGGCTTCACCTCCAGCTCCTGGCAGCAGCTCAGGAAACTGCTTGGGCCAAAAGAGCCCCTGTGGTCCTGGACAGGAGGGAGCGTGGCACAGCCTCTGCCAGGGCTCCCACTGATCTCTGTGCTGGCCCTGGCTGGGCAAGGGTTAATTCCCTTCCCAGTAGCTGCTGTGGGGCTGTGGGGCTGTGGGGCTGTGGGGCTGTGGAGCTGTGCTGTGGGGCTGTGGGGCTGTGGGGCTGTGGGGCTGTGGGGCTGTGGGGCTGTGGGGCTGTGGCTGTGGGGCTGTGCTGTGGGGCTGTGGGGCTGTGGCTGTGGGGCTGGGGCTGTGGGGCTGTGGCGGTGGGGCTGTGGGGCTGTGGCTGTGGGGCTGTGCTGTGGGGCTGTGGGGCTGTGGCTGTGGGGCTGTGGGGCTGTGGGGCTGTGGCTGTGGGGCTGTGCTGTGGGGCTGTGGGGCTGTGGCTGTGGGGCTGTGGGGCTGTGGGGCTGTGGGGCTGTGGGGCTGTGGGGCTGGGGGGCTGTGGGGCTGTGGGGGCTGGGGCTGTGGGGCTGTGGGGCTGTGGGGCTGTGGCTGTGGGGCTGTGGGGCTGTGGCTGTGGGGCTGTGGGGCTGTGGGGCTGTGGGGCTGTGGGCTGTGGGGCTGTGGCTGTGGGGCTGTGGGGCTGTGGGGCTGTGCTGTGGGGCTGTGGGGCTGTGGGGCTGTGGCTGTGGGGCTGTGGGGCTGTGGCTGTGGGGCTGTGGGGCGGTGGGGCTGTGGGGCTGTGGCTGTGGGGCTGTGGGGCTGTGGGGCTGTGGGGCTGTGCTGTGGGGCTGTGGGGCTGTGGGGCTGTGGGGCTGTGCTGTGGGGCTGTGGCTGTGGGGCTGTGGGGCTGTGGGGCTGTGGCTGTGGGGCTGTGTTTTGGAGCTGTGCTGGGAACAGTGCTGATAACACAGGGATGTTTTCCTCCCTGCCGAGCAGTCCCTGCACAGAGCCAAGGCCTTTTCTGCTCCTCACTCGCCCCAGCAGCAAGGGGTGCACGAGGAGCCGGGGCACACAGCTGTCCCCAGCTGTCCCCAGGTGTGTCCCCAGCTGTCCCCAGGTGTGTCCCCAGCTGTCCCCAGGTGTCCCCAGGTGTCCCCAGCTGTCCCCAGCTGACCCCAGGTGTCCCCAGGGACATCCCAGCCCGTGTGTCAGGGAGAGAGGGAGGGAGGGCACACCCAGAGTGATGCTGGAGCCCTGCTGTCCTGGCAGGGGTGAGCACCAGCGGGGTCAGTTCCTGGCTTGGCTTTGCTTTCACACGCAGCTTTTGCCTCACCTGCTAAACTGTCTTTAGCTCAATTCACACATTTTGTCACTTTCACCCTTCCCATTTCTCCCCCCATCCCACCAACAGGGAGGGGGCTGAGCCACAACACCTTCTCCTGCTGCCACGAAGGGACCTTCAGCTGGCTGGGAGCTGCTGAGCATCACGGCAGGTCTGCTGGCCAGGACAGGTGTCACAAAGACACACTCCCAGGCTCTTTGTCAGATAACTTCATCAAATTTAAAATTTCATGTCTGAAACCAAGCATTTACAGCACCCCAGGACCAGGTTTCTTCACCTTCACACTTTTTACTGATGGTGTTGTATCCCACGTGAACCAGCAGCAGTGGTTTGAGTATTGTGACTCTGACCCATAGCAGCTTTGACTAAATACTGATGCTTGGGGCAGAAAGTGTTCAAGGATGGGAAGGTTCAGTTCCCAGAGTGATCCAGGACGCAATTCATCTCTAGCCTCCAAAAGATTAATATTTCTCACAGAACACTCCTAGATACACCCTAAAGAATATTCCTCAATTGGCATCATTTCAATTTTGAAAGTTACTTCAGTAAAATTGCTGTGAATTTGTGGCCAAAATCACATTCCTGAGAAAAATGGATGTTTGGATTCCGGCTGAAGAGGACATGGGGCAGCTGGAGAGTCTGCATACCTGCCCTGCAGGGGAAAGGCTGCTGGCCTTGGAGGAGCTGGGACGGGAGCAGCCGGAGCCCCGGAGCGCTGGGCAGGGTCAGCTGGAGCTGGGCAGAGCCCCAGAGGTGCCAGCAGGTCCCAGCAGGGCCTGGCACACCCTGGGAGCACGGAGAGCTGACAGAGCTCCTGACAGAGCCAGAGCAGCTCTGTCCCCTGTGGGACCTCCAGCAGAGCACAGGTGACAGCCCAGAGCCCTGGCTGGGTCTCTGGCTCACAGCTCCCTCTGTCAGGATCCCTGGAGCTGGAAGGGTGAGCTGGAAGGAAATCAAGCAGGTTCTCAAACCTGCCTGACAGGCAGTGAAAATCCTACCTGGTTTCTCTCAGTTTTGCAGAAAATGTCATACTCCCCCAAGCACCCAAGCTGTGATCAACAGGAAATGCTTCTCCTTTCCTGTGAGCATTTTTGAGATTTTGGAAGCTTTCCTGGTACCTACTTTAACATTTAAAAAAGAAAATTGGGATGGACTAAAAATAAAATGGGATGGGTCAATTAAAAGTTTAATTCAAAAATATATCTTGCTGTTTTTTTCCAATACAAACCATTCACTGACACCATTTCTTCACCTCTCAATACTTCAGTTTTAAAAACCTGACATATTCAGAAGAATGTCCAACAACAATTACTTTGAATGTGTGTCTGCATCATTTAGCTATTACTGAGATGCAGAAAGTGTAAAAAGTGGGGTCTTAATTGTTAAGCCTTTTTGTACCAGTGTTTATGAACAATGTCTGTGGTATTTCCAAGCAAACAACCCTGAATGCCCAGACCTCATGTGAGTATCAGACCCCACAGAAAATACCCCTGGCACTTGGACTCGCCTGTCTACCACCAGCAGCCCCTTACTAAAAACATCAGGCTGGCTATTGCCTCAAAAACAAGCTAAGAACGATCCCCTGCAGGTCTCTTTCACCCCAGAGAAGTGGGAAGGATTTGTCATGAGCAGTTTCCTCCTCCTGTCACTCTGCCAGGTGCCTGAGAGAGGCTGCTGTGGTGAAAATCCCCGTGCAAAGCAGAGTCACCACTCCAAATCCTCCTCCCTGGCCCACTCACAGCCCAGATAAGGCAGGGCTCTAGTGCTGGAAAGTGCTTACTGGGAAACTGGAAAGTGCTTACTGGGAAACGTGCCTCTCTGGAGTTTACAGCAATCTGGCACGCCTGGAAAATCCTATCAGAACCAGGAGTTTTTATTGGATTTAAACCCACATGCAGGGGGTTACACTGAGGCAGGCAGACTGGGGCATTATGGAAGGTAATGTGGCCTCAGGGAGACAAAATCAGCTTTCACTTCAGGCACATATTTGATGAGACAAATCATTAAAGAAATATCATGCTTTTGACCGAGACTTACTTTTTCACTTCCCCTCCAGCTCAGCCCAGTCAAAGACCTGAACACAACTTTTACCTCAAAAAAAAAAATCATTACGTCTCTGACCTTTACAAACAAAACAAGAAAACAAACCACAGAGTCACAGCCCACTCTTAAACAATGCTTGGGCTTGGTGCAGTCACTGCTCTCTGTTTGGAAAGGGAGAGTAATCTCTGCAAATGCACAAGCCATGCTTGTGTGTAAATACAGGGGATCAGGCAGGGCGCTCCCACCAAAACCACACCAGCCCAGGTGCCACAGAGCAGCTCAGGACCATTATTTGTGATGATGACACAACAATTAAACTGATAATTGTCCTTCTGAAGGACAAAAATGAGGGTGATGATGTGGTACTCCAAGAGGTGTCATTTGTTCCTGCTGGCCTCATCATTCTGCTGGCTTCTCCCTGGTACAATTTGGCCTGAGAACTCCCAGGACAGTGCCTGGGAGCTGCTTCCTTTGGAGCTGATGGTTTGATCCTGTGTGCACTGGTCCAGACCCTTCTGGCACTTAGGGACAGACTCAAGGAATTATCTTGCAGAGGGCAATTTGAAAGAAATGTATCTCCCTCTGTGTGGGGAACCTTACCTTTATTTCCCTAACTGGGCACATAAATTTGGGCAGTTTTATATGACCACCTCTCCTCTGGCTGATTTTTGTACAGTTTCTATTTAAAGTTTCCTGGATGTGGCAGAGCCTTTGTTTGTCCTTCTGCATAACACGAGGCCATGGAATTTCACCCAGTTTTCACTGGCACAACGTGGTGGCTGCTGCATTACAAAAAAAAATGTGTTTAGAAATGCACAGCCATGTGCCTGGGAAGGAATGGGAAAGGAAAGCAAGAAATGCCCACAGGTGGTGTTTAAGAGGATCAGACACAGCCTAAAGAGCCATTGCACAGTGCTGTCCCACTCCCACTGCAGGTCTTGGCTGGAGGAGGACCCTGGAGTGTGGTCACAGCAATCCTCCCGTGTTCGTGGTGGGAAAGCACAGCAAGGTTCTCTCCATCAGCAGGAACATGCAGAGAGCCCTGGGAGAGGCTCACTGAACCCACTGAGCAGAGCAGGACAACTCTGTACAAACAAAAACCAAGGAAGCCTTCCAGAACACGTGGGGCCTCAGGCACACAGAACACCTGGTGCTGGCATACCATGAGAGAGCTTAGATAAACAGCTCTGGAAGTGTTCTGGGACCAGGGAGAGTATTCCCAGAACCTCATCTGACGTTTAAAGGATGGTCTTGTGCCGTGCATTGGTGTGTAGGGAGGTAAAGTCCTGGCTGCAGAGGGGGTGACACACTCCCAAGGCGTAGAGCAGGCTGCCAACCCAGCTCTGCTCTCTTCACCTGCCCTGGAAGGAGAGCTTGGCTGGAAGCCAGCAAAACAGGAGAAATGGTAAGTATTGAAGGACAATCATTTTAAGGCAACCTCCCCCAAAAGCACCAAACCCCAAAATGAATCCCACCAAGCCAAAGGAATTTGTATCCTATTTTGTGGTGCTTTTAGGATTACCTACATTTATAAACTACATTTATAGTGCAGTAGTGGTGACAGACATTGAAAACACCATGCAAAGCAGCTACTGTGCAAACAGAGATCCAGTCAGGATGTCTTTGAACTCATATTCACTGGGACAGATGCAGAATCATGGAATATCCTGAGCTGGAAGGGACCCACAAGGAACAGCAAAGTCCAGCTCCTGGCCCAGCACAGGACAGACCAAGAATCCCTCCATATTCCTGAGTGAATATACATGAATTACACAAACCCTAAACTGCTCCAAATTGCCCCCTGAACCTTTCTTTATAAAGCCTGTTAATGTCAGAGGTTTTCCAGGGCTGGTGGTGCAATCACAGCTGGACAGGCTGGCTTCTGGAGCGGCCAGCTTCGCACAGGGGACAAAGTGCTCATCCCTCAGCAAACAAAAACAAGGCAAAAGCTGAAAGGCCAGCCTGGGAACACCCCAGCTGTCAGGCTCACGGGGCTGGGCTGATGCCACAGCAGCCTTTGCCAGGCTCAGCCAAAGGAGCTGGAGCTCTGGGGCTGGTGGAGCCGCTGGTGCATCCCCAGCCCCCAGCACGGCACCCAAAAGCAGCGATGGGCAATCAGCGTGGCCTGGACACAGCACGGCACTGCAGGGCCACAGCAGCTGAGTGCCTCAGCTCAAGGGACTGCTTCAGGCAAATAAAACCAGATCCATGGAATTTGAAAGAGAAGGAAAAAGAAGGAAAAGACAGAACTATGTTCCAGTTAATGTTCTTGCTGTGTTTAAACAAAATGTCACATACTGCAGGGAGCTGAAGAGAGAACCAAGAACTTCCTTGCCCAACTTAGAGAGCTTATCTGTTCCTAAAAAGTCAGTAATATTCTAGGCAGGAATGAATTTCCTTAATAATAAGCATTATCTAACGATTCTCACATGAGCCTGAGCAGTGTTTTCTATTCCCAGCAGCAAGTGATTCTAGACAAATAACTGAGCTGCACTGTGCCTCAGTTTCTCTTTCCATAAAATGGGGGAATATCACCTTTCCTAAAGCACTTACAGCTGCTTGGACTAAGTGCAAGTGTGTAAATTTAAACCACAGTCACTGATATTAAATCATTCATTAGCTGGGCTGGCTGTCACTGTTTTCCCCCCACCCCAAGCTCATAGAGGAACATCCTGACAAAACATCCCCGTGAACAATCAATAACCAAGTTGTTTTATGCATTTCATTAAAGATCATTCTGTTTACTGCTCATGGGGGGTGAAAAGCAGAGCTGGCCAGGGAAGAACACGTTGGGGGATAAATTTCTTCTCCCCTGTATAAAGTTCAGGTTTCCCTGAATTTTGGAGCTGAGCGAGAGGCCTGCCATGAACCATATCCCTTTGGGGCTGTTCAGGAGATTCCCATCCAAACCTCCAGGTTTTTCTAGCCCAGGAACCTGTCCTTGGGAAGGAATTTAGAAACCACAGAATGCACTCATCACAACGAAGGTGAACAGCAAAGCCATGGGCTTTTGCATTGTCCTTCTCTTCCATCAGTGACCCTTGTGACAAGGCTGTGGGGCTCATCTTCACCAGGAGAGCTGAACTCTGGTGCTGCTGTTGGGGTCTGTCTCCCCTGGTCCACTCGATCTGAAGGAGAAAACACTTCCACCAAAAACGACCCTGGAAAAAGCATTCTTCCTTTATCCACTCAAGAGGAAAGCTAGAAAACCAGTGACATTTTTGGAATGAACTATCACCAGGACACTTTCCAGAGGCCTGATGTGTGCAGATGTTACACATCTGCACAACCAGCCCTTCCAGCAATATCTGCTTGTTAATAGCACACAACCATTACAAAACCAGCTTAAACGATGGAGTTTGTTGTCTTTGATCAGGTTTCACCGCTCTGTTCTAGCTGGCCGTTCCAAAGCCTTCCACACACGTGTACATTTCTGTGGGATTATCTCCCACTTCCCTGCAAGGCTCCATGTTCCAAGAGACCTCCTGTCCTCTCTACAGGCCTGATTGCCAAAGCAGGCAGTGCTCTGTGACCAAGCACACAGCACTGCTTTCTCTGGGAGGAGACCAAAACACGAGTGGCTGGACAGGGGAAGGTTCCTGCGAGCAGAACTGGAACTGGCACTACCCTGGACATTGGAACCCAGAGATTCCTGTCTCCTTGCTCTAATTCAGGCCCCTCTGCCTCAGAGGAACTCAGATTTCCCATTCTGCCCCAGAACATCACGCAGGGATGTGCTGCACCACCCACACATCCAGCAAGCACCCAGTGACAGGGCACTGAGGCGTGGGACTGGGGATGGAGCCTGGGCTCGTCTCCGTTCCTTCCAGAAGGACACTGCTAATTACAGAGCGTGGTGCTGTGCTTAAAACGCTGCCACGATCCTCATTATGGGCAGACATGATGTTCCACAGGAAGGGATTTTTCAGCTTCCTACAGGTTGATTCTAATTGGAAATGTAAGATTTTATGTCCTTTGCAAGATCCATTTGTTACCCTTGACTCTGATAACCCCAGAGTGCCTTGGAGCTCACGGAGCTCCGGTACTGGCACATCCAAGCTGGTAGTTATACTCATGGAAGAAGGGAAACATTTTGGTGCCCACCTTTGGAAGCAGCATTTTGTACATGTGTAGGAGTTTCTAGAGGAATTCCCTAGGACAGAAAACACTCAGCACTTTGGAAATTTCTGCTCTGTTTTACTCAAGCCCACAAGAATGAAGCATATATATTTTTTCAGTTCAGAGGCTGTGGTTGAGACCCGATGAACTTTGTGAATGACAGTCTGAAAAATGACAGTGTTCAAAGGGTAGGAACTACCTGAAAAACAAGTTAAAAAAGGCAATATCAAGAGTTTCATCCATGGCAGAGCAGAGTTATGTGCTGGCAGTCAGCCCTTTCGGGTCTTGGGCTGGGTTTCTGATAAGGCAGGAGGGAGGAGAATGGGGGAGACTTGTACTGGTGCTCCAGAGGTGGAACAACTGCAGAGAAGCTGCACTGATAAATCAGCAACCCCTCACTCTGCATCTTCATGCCTGGAGCCAAGGCTGCCTGAAAGGGGGAAAGAATGGTCCTGCTCGAGGAAGAAAGAAGTGAAAAGGCCTCGGGCAGGGTCAGGCCTCGTGAACATGACCACCACATATTCTGGAGTTAAACAAAAAAAGAACCCAAAGAAATAGGAACACAGAAGAGTCAGCCCACCCACTCAACCATCCTTTTATACTAACAGTGTGAACATGAGGGCAAAACACATTTATTTTTAGTGCTGCTGTTTGCTTCCAAACTGCAGCTCCCCAAAATATGAGGTCACAGAGGGAAGAGATGGGTTCCATTCTTCCAGTGAGGGCCCCATCCATGTGAAACTTTCTTTCCTTCTGGGTCCTGACATGGACACAAATTTCAGAGATTTAGAAAGACTGATTAAAATTATCTCCTTTCTCCTAAGGATTTAACCTCAGACTCCTGTGGATTCTGACAGAAATAGAAGCAGAAGTGAGCAGAACTGAGGTTCTGGATTTACTGGGCCCATCAACACAAAAGGGATGGTAGAGGTCTGGGGGGAGAGCAGAGGGATTAAACCCAGATGGACAATGATAGGGATGAAGAATGAAAAATCTCCCCTCAAGTATCTTCTGGTGTTCAGGGCAAAGTCTGGAGAGGGCCTTGCTGCAGATGTGAGATGGGATGGGATGGGATGGGATGGGATGGGATGGGATGGGATGGGATGGGATGAGATGAGATGAGATGAGATCAGATCAGATCAGATCAGATCAGGTGAGATGATCTTCAGTCCCAAGCACATCAGCATCCCTGGGGGACGAGGGGCTCCTCACAGGGTGTCACAGAGAAGGCTTTGCCTGAGTGCCAGAACAAAATCATGCCATGGGGGATCTGAAAGAAACCAGCTGAACTGGGACAGGTCCCAGACATGAGTATTAGGAGCAGATTACGCTCACCAGTGCTGCCACACTTAGATCCTGAGTAAATGGGAAAGAGGAAAAAGAAGGGAGGCCGTGGCTCTCCTACAGTCAGCGCTGAGCAAAGGAGCGGATGTGAGCACCAGGAAAAAATTATTCACCAGAGCCTTCCCAAGAGCAGAGTGTGGACAAAGAGCAGGGAGCCCCCTCACCCTGAGCTTCCCCACGCACTGAATGCAGCAGCCAACACACCCAGCTGCCCCTGTGGCAGCGTTCACTGTGTCACAGCCTGCCTGCTCTTCCTTCTCCTTTTCTTTCCCTGCAGGCCCCTGCCTTGCCTGAGCAGCCTTTTCCTTCCCTGATTTTTTGGGCTGCTGACCTAACGGTTTCCCTTTTTTTTTTTCAGTGAAAAAATAGCAAAGAGGAGTAGCCCAAGCCTGACCACGGGGAAGAGGAGTGGGTACTTTACCAGAACCCTGGAGACAGTTTCCCCATGACCATGGTTCTACCATGTGATCATTTCCAGAGAAGGCCAGGCAAAAAGAAGGGAGGATTAATGATGGAAATTGAGTTATCTGCATTTGTGAAACTTCAGAGTCTGTTTTGGTTTGAATCTCAAACCAAAGAGAAGAGAGAGGGAAGGACAAGGAAGGTGTAGTGAAGCCTGATACCATCTGCCAAGGAGAAGGGCTCTCTGTGGGTCAGACAGACCTAATTCACAGGGCAGGGAAGAAGGAGAATGAGGAAATTCCAGACATGGATCAAACAGACCTAATTCACAGGGCAAGGGAAGAGGAGAATGGGGAAATGCCAGCCAAGACACTTGGTCCAAAAAAGTTGAAAAACACATCCACCTCTATTTCTAATTTTAGTCACTTTCTGAGGCCATCGAACACAAGATTCTATTCTGCTCACCAAACCACAAATTTAGGAAGTGGCTAAATCCTGACAAGAGTGTGATACTGCTCTCATACAGCCATCACATGGCCACCAGGGCCATCAGCTGGGCGGTGGCTTCTGAGAAGGAGCACTGGCCTGTGTTACTCACCAGGGTCTCACCCCTTCTCTTCCTTACTGAAGCTTCAGAGTAGGCCGTGAGTGGCAGAGAACTCTTATTTGTTTACCTTCCCTTTTGTCATCCCTCAGAACCGTGGGAGGGAGGCCACCAAGTCTGTCACCCTCAGAGCCAGTGAGTGGCTCTGGAGCGCTCCTGACCTTGGGGTGCAGATGATCTGGATCAGGCTGGAATGAGCCAGCTGGGAGAGCTTACATGGCATCATCTGTCATCTTCAGCCTGGGCTTGTCCTGAGCCAGAGTTATGCAAACAGCTCATGATCTGAGGCCAGTGGCAGATCATCACTCACAGGCTGACCTCCCTCAGCACTGAAGTTTGAACTCTTCATCCATCACCTCCTTTGACAGCTCTTTTTGGTCAAATGGAGAAGCACCTTGCCACAGGACACTGCTGTAGCCAGAATCTGACAGCACTCATGCATTAGATATGTGAGAATTAAAAATATTCTTGAGTCATTAAGGAGAAATAAAAACACTACTGTTTGCTCCTGTGCTTACTAAGGTGTTTCGAGTTTGAGAGATATTTCCTCTTTCATCCTGGGGCAGCTTCTCACTCACCACAAGGTAAAAGCAAGAGCACGAGACAAACCACAGCACAGATGGTGTGCAGCAAGAACACACCTCACCTTACCTTACCCCACAGCAACACATCTACATCTCCATACCTGGAGAAATCTTCTTAATGCTCCCTTGGGAACTTCTAATAATACATTATGCTGTCTAGAAGAAATTTAAAATCAGGTGATCAATCTCAGTGGTTTAATATGAAGAAAGCCTTCATGCTCAGAGTGTTCTGATTTTCTGAAAGCAATGACTGAGGCAAGTGACATGTTTCAAGTATCTCAGTGCCCTGGGACACCCATAGAACTGTGGGTTACAAGACTTTTTTTTGTATTTTATTTTTTTCAGAGGCAAAAGCTCCTCCTAATTAATTCCCTGTGTGGATGTAAATTTGGAATCCACTTTGGAAGTAAGAAAAATTAATTTGCATCGCAATGCTTACATCCTGCAAGAGCACCCGTTTAAAATTCACACATAGATTTAATATAAATGAGTGGCTGTACCAAGAAACCATTTCTGAGGCGCAGGGACAAAATGCCCACGGTGCCCGTGGGTACCCCCGGGGCGCTGGCCGGGGCACTCGGGGGCCGGGCTCGGGCACCTCCCGCAGCCCCGGGCCGGGAGCGCTCCCCGGGCACGGCCAGGGCTCCACCGCGGGATGCTGCAGCCGGGGAGGAAGGCCGGGGGGACCCGGAGGAATGCCGGGGGGATCCTGGAGGAATGCCGGGGGGATCCTGGAGGAATGCCGGGGGGATCCTGGAGGAATGCCGGGGGGATCCTGGAGGAATGCCGGGGGGATCCTGGAGGAATGCCGGGGGGACCCGGAGGAATGCCGGGGGGATCCTGGAGGAATGCCGGGGGGATCCTGGAGGAATGCCGGGGGGACCCGGAGGAATGCCGGGGGGATCCTGGAGGAATGCCGGGGGGATCCTGGAGGAATGCCAGGGGATGCCGGGGGGATGCCAGGGGGATGCCGGGGGATGTTGGGGGATGCCAGGCGGTGCCAGGCGATGCCGGGGGACGCCGGGGGATGTGTGCGCACACCAACACTCTCTCTGAGCCCCTCCTGGAGGCTGCGCTCTCACATCCACTCCCGCACTTGGATTCTGCCACTTCCCGTCCTGCAGGATGGCAGCGCTTGTCACTCAGCGGAAAACACGAGTCACACATGAGTTCTGGGGCTTTTTGCACTCCCAGCCTGACATCCCCTCCCTCTGCAGACGTGGGAATCTCATGGTGCATCTGCTTTCACTTTTGTATTCAACTGAGCTACATTGTGAGCAGTCATTTGGAGTCACACCGCCTTCCCAGCTGCTTTGAGATCAGACTTTGGGACACAGGCAGTGTGTTAAACCCTGTGCTGCCCCTGCCTGCCGCACATGCCATCATCACCCGGGCTCCCTCCTGCCCCGGGACACCAGCTCTGCCTTGGAGCCTGCTCATGAGAAAAAACACCCCGAGTGCTTCAGGAACCCGCCTGGGCACAGGGACGTGGCGTGGGGAGCAGTTCAATCCCCCACACGCTCAAGCCCAGCCTGAATTACGGCATTTCCAGCGCATTTCCAGCTGTGCCAGGGGCTGGCTGCTCCTTGGAGGCAGCTCCCCTGGAGCCTGCACGGTGCCTGCAGTGATGGAGGCAGGAATAAACTGCTCTGGAGCTGTCTGGAGCTGTCTCTGGAGCTGTCTGGAGCTGTCTCTGGAGCTGTCTCTGGGGCTGTCTCTGGAGCTGTCTCTGGGGCTGTCTGGGGCTGTCTCTGGGGCTGTCTCTGGAGCTGTCTCTGGAGCTGTCTCTGGAGCTGTCTCTGGAGCTGTCTCTGGGGCTGTCTGGAGCTGTCTCTGGGGCTGTCTGGAGCTGTCTCTGGAGCTGTCTCTGGAGCTGTCTGGAGCTGTCTCTGGAGCTGTCTCTGGAGCTGTCTCTGAGGCTGTCTCTGGAGCTGTCTCTGGGGCTGTCTCTGGAGCTGTCTCTGGAGCTGTCTGGAGCTGTCTCTGGAGCTGTCTCTGGAGCTGTCTCTGAGGCTGTCTCTGGAGCTGTCTCTGGGGCTGTCTCTGGAGCTGTCTCTGGAGCTGTCTGGAGCTGTCTCTGGAGCTGTCTCTGGAGCTGTCTCTGAGGCTGTCTCTGGAGCTGTCTCTGGGGCTGTCTCTGGAGCTGTCTCTGGAGCTGTCTGGAGCTGTCTCTGGGGCTGTCTCTGGAGCTGTCTCTGGAGCTGTCTCTGGAGCTGTCTCTGGAGCTGTCTCTGGAGCTGTCTCTGGAGCTGTCTCTGGGGCTGTCTCTGGAGCTGTCTCTGGGGCTGTCTGGAGCTGTCTCTGGGGCTGTCTGGAGCTGTCTCTGGAGCTGTCTCTGGAGCTGTCTGGAGCTGTCTCTGGAGCTGTCTCTGGAGCTGTCTCTGAGGCTGTCTCTGGAGCTGTCTCTGGGGCTGTCTCTGGAGCTGTCTCTGGAGCTGTCTGGAGCTGTCTCTGGAGCTGTCTCTGGAGCTGTCTCTGAGGCTGTCTCTGGAGCTGTCTCTGGGGCTGTCTCTGGAGCTGTCTCTGGAGCTGTCTGGAGCTGTCTCTGGGGCTGTCTCTGGAGCTGTCTCTGGAGCTGTCTCTGGAGCTGTCTCTGGAGCTGTCTCTGGGGCTGTCTCTGGAGCTGTCTCTGGGGCTGTCTCTGGAGCTGTCTGGAGCTGTCTCTGGAGCTGTCTCTGGAGCTGTCTCTGGAGCTGTCTGGAGCTGTCTCTGGAGCTGTCTCTGGAGCTGTCTCTGGAGCTGTCTCTGGGGCTGTCTCTGGAGCTGTCTGGAGCTGTCTCTGGAGCTGTCTCTGGAGCTGTCTCTGGGGCTGTCTCTGGGGCTGTCTCTGGAGCTGTCTCTGGGGCTGTCTCTGGGGCTGTCTGGAGCTGTCTCTGGGGCTGTCTCTGGGGCTGTCTCTGGAGCTGTCTCTGGGGCTGTCTCTGGGGCTGTCTGGAGCTGTCTCTGGAGCTGTCTCTGGAGCTGTCTCTGGAGCTGTCTCTGGGGCTGTCTGGGGCTGTCTCTGGGGCTGTCTCTGGGGCTGTCTCTGGAGCTGTCTGGAGCTGTCTCTGGAGCTGTCTGGAGCTGTCTCTGGGGCTGTCTCTGGGGCTGTCTGGAGCTGTCTCTGGAGCTGTCTCTGCCCACCGCGGCTCCCAGGGCAGCTCCGGCACAACGGGCAAAGAGAAAAAGAGAATGCATCTATTCACCTGTGTGCTGTGTATTGCTCAGATGTGGTGATGCTTAGCAGGAAATTGGAAGAAGAGTCTTAATTTTCAAGTATTGTTTCCCAAAGCGTTTGAAAATTTGGGAGCCTTGGAGTGCAGGCACATTTCCCCGGGGATTGTGGCACTTCAAAGGCAGGAGGTGAGCAAGCCTCACATTTGCAGGTGATACTCACACATCCCCAGATCGGCCCCGGCCCCTGAGCGTGCTGTTATGCACTCAGCATGCACTGAAATTAATGTGATTGTACCTCCAAAATAAAGTATGCAGCAACCCTTTTAATTTGTATAGAGATCACTGTTTAATTACCTGCACTGTGCTGTAATCTAACTTCAAGAAAAAGATGTCCTGTAACAGTATATCCAGGCCTATAACCACCTGTGTGTGTGCTGTGTGTGAAGAGAGAATTAGCTGATGTATTTGGTGGGGCCAAAGACAGGGAAGAAGTCTGGGATCTGCACAGCACTGCATGCAAAATTACAATAAATTAGTGCCCCGATGGAGCCTTTAATAAAATATGTAATGTAGGGAGAGTTATATACACTCTGTCACTCAACATAGCCACCTTCTTTTCTTTGGAAGGTGAAATTAGAGCTGAATTGACACCATTTTCTTGGCTGGGAGCATGTCTAGAGATCTGCATGATAATTTTTACCTTCAATCACAGATGCACATATTAAGGAAAAAACTACTGAGATCTGTATAGAAAGTAAAGGCAATTTTTGTACATTTCTAGCAGCTTCACAATCACAGAGAAATCCAGATCACTGTTTCAAAAGATGACACTGATCCATCTAAACCACACTGAGGAGAGAATCCCATATTTTAAGCCTTGCAATTGATGCATCCAAATGTTGAACGTTCCCTTTCTTTATGGTCTTTTGTCCCTATGGGAAGTGCTCACAAACACTAAAGGTGTTCCACAGTCCCATGGACAATATTGCCCATTCTCAGCACTGAGAGATGGGAATAAACTCCACAGTTCCCAGGCTGCAGCTGCTCTCTAAATGTCTTTGTTGGCCACGCAGGAGCTGAAGGGCAAGGCTGCCTGTCCAGACCAGTTACGCAGATCCCACTTCTGGAGCATAAGAAGAAATGTATTTTCCAAAGTGGTCATCAATAAACCACATCACCATCAATAACCCCGGCCCCTGCTGCTGTGCCCCGGCTCAGGCACCACCTCTGCTCTTGTGCAATGGCACGGATGGGGAAAAGAATCCTTTCTTAACTCTTGCAGCTGAACTCTCTGCACTCTGCAGCATGAGACTGGATCACACTGTTCATTACCTTATCTTCATCAGCTACATTACTAATGGTCTAAAAATTAGCCAGGCCTTCTGTGAAAATCCACCCACTCAGCTGGGGCCTTTGACTCAGCTGAATGGCAGTGTTGGGCTGACACATCCCAAACCCCCAGATCCTCCCCAGTGCAAAACAAGGCCCACACTCCCAGAACCTGTTGGTCAGGGCCAGCTCTGGCACTCGTGTCTGTACTGCACCCAGCACTGGCTTCAGGTGAGCACTGGGACTCTGTGGAGAGTCTGTTTAAACTGTGAAACATTTAAACCCCTGCAGATATCCAGGTGTGGGTCGGGGGCAGTCTCCAGTCCCAGCTCACATGGACATTCAGGTCAGTCAGGTGCTGAGCACTCCCAGGATGAAGCTGAGCCCTACAGGCTTTGCTGGGAGATAAAGCTGGCTGGTGTTCCAGCAGCCTGCAATCCTCATCTCTTTTGTTAGAAACCTAAGCTGCAAACGAGTTCATTTCAAACCACAGCCCTCCAACTTCAGCAGAATGAGCAAGGAGCTCAGGCATAACACAACACACCATAAAAAAAACCCCAAAAAACTGTAAAAACCACGCTGTTCTTCAGACCCAGAAACTAAAACATCAGCTCTGTCACTCAAATACAGCAAGAATTTCAAATCATTACTATAGCCAACACAAATAACAAAAATATCTAAGAAGACACTGAGAATACAAGATTTGACAGTGGTTTTGTCTTGACAGTGGTTCTCCAGGTGTGTTTCCAGGTCCATTTTAAACTTTGTGATGACAAATGAAAGGAAAAAATAGATTGTTTCCTTTGGGCTTGATAACCATGGCACTTGGGAAGCTCAGACACTTGGCAGAAATACAACAGTGCATGAAAATAATGTAATTTCAGGCAAAAAAATGCAACTCTGGTTAGTTGAACACAGAAAAGTGTGGTTGTAGCGGCTACCACAAATCAACAGTGCACAGCTTGAAGCTCTAGAGAAGGGAAGGGTTTTCATGGGGCTGGGAGGTGATGCACACCCAGGGGTCCAGCACAAGGTGCAGAGAGCTCAGCCCGAGGGTTTCCCTGTGCATGGCAGAGTTTCCTCTGGCCAGGGAAAAGGGCTCCTGGTGCTGGCAGCCACAGGCTGGGCTTGCTCTGCTGCCCTCAGCCTCCCTGGCCAGGCAGGACTCGCTCCTGTCCCGCAGCCCCAGTGCAGAAGTGGCTCTGCCCCTCCAGTTACTAATTTATTGTAATAGACCCTGGTTAGGAAAAATCACAGTGTGAATAGGCTGAAAAACTGGTCTCTGGAATTGCCCCCGGGGCTCTGGGCAAGTCACACAGAAGTCTGCAGATTGCTTCACTTGGGACAAAGATACCCATCATCAGCGGGGCTGAGCAACACCCAGAAGTGCCCTGTGACTGCTGGAGACCTGCAGGATGCTGGGGAGGGCAAAGGCAGGGCCTGTGCTGGCTGGACAGGGCGTTGCTTGGTCCACACTGATTTCCTGTAAGCCACAGGGCCCCACTTCTCCTTTCCTCCTCCAGGCTCTTGTCTAACAGGAAAGCTGCCCCTGTGCCCTGTTGGGACACTGATGGCACTGATGACACTGATGGCTGAGCACAGCCCAGTTGCACAAGCTGGATGGGCACCTCTGGTACCTTAATCTGCCCCCTCCCTCATTAGATGTGTGCTCATTGCCTCCTTTCCTTCCTCTTCTTCGTTTCCTTGCTGTTGCAGGAGAACAAACACCGAGGGAGTGAAGAAAGAGTGCAGAAAGGAACTTGAGACAGGGAAGCATCCAGCGGTGCCGTTTACGGAACCTGCTGTCCCCCAGAGATGCAGTTTCTCAGTGCACTGTCATGCATCCCCTGTTGCTGCCTATTACTTCATCTTTGCTTCCTCTAAGAGCACCCAGAGTTGGGTAACAGGTTTCCTGAAGGTGACAGGAGCAAGGAAAAGATGTTCTTTTCACTTCAATGATAAAAATGAAAAGTTTGCCATGAGGGACTTGGACCCACATCCAGTACTGAAGGAGGAAAGAAGTGGTGGAGTATGCATGAGGTGCACACCCACTGAGAGCACGAGGGAAATTCCATTCTTGATGTGGAAACACATGGAAAAGGTGCCACACTGACCACTGTGGTGGTCTGAAGGAGCAGCTGGCTCCCCTGTGCCTGCACACAAGCAGCAATGAGACATTGAGGACACGTTTCCATCCGTGCACACACCGAGGGAACTGACTGCCAGCAGCCCCAGCAGCAGATGGCTCATCCTCTCCTGCAGAGCCCTGGCTAAGGGCTACCCTGGGCCAGTTCAGGTGCCCAGACATCAACTCTTCTCTGTTTTGAATTCTTTTACCCCAGCAGCCAGGCCTGGCAAGGAAACAACAGGTTTAATGTAAAATGAAGGGTGGATTTTGAACAGATGGGACAGAAAGCACTGGAACAATATTCTTTCTTCAGTCCAATATCCTCAGTGACCACTGAAGATGTTGCACTGAAGATACTGAACAAGGGCCTGCGGGTTTTTCAATTAATTTATAGATTTAGAACAGATTTTCCCAATATTCAATATTGTCCCTCCTGGGAGACAGCAGTTGGCAATATAACTTGGAATCCCATAAAACCACTCCTTCAAGTATTTATGTCTCACTGACAGATTTAGTTTGCATCAGTTGCTTTTTAGATGTAAGAACAAGAGACCATAGTGCATAAACTCATTATTTTCTGTATGAACAGGTAGCTCAGGAGCTGAGCGAGGTCTGCTGGTGTGCTGCAATCAGTCTGGCAGCATCTTGGCAGCATTTCCAAAGCTATTAATTAGCAGATTACTCATCAGTGGAGCTAGGGCATCCTGTACACCAATGCCCCATTGACCCTGCTGAATTATTTTTCCATAAATAAAATGCAAACCTCACAGGTTGGTCTCCACGGGACAGATTTTTTTCTGTTCATTTTCCCAGTCAAAGCAGCTATTGAGAATGGTGTAAGAACAGCCTGAAAGGGGCTCTTCCCCTGCAGCCTTGCACACCACGAGTGCCACTGGAACAGACTGAACACACAGCTCAAGGTGCCAGAGCACTTGCAGGCTGCTGCACTTTCCTTGCAGCCTCAGAACGGAGTTTGTTTAGAGGGGAAATGGTGACAAGGACTCTGGGATTTATCCCCTGCTTATTGAAAAAGTAAAAGAGGATTTCTAAGTTCTGCCTTAGGGCAGAGGGGCTGATCCTGCACTGGCAGAGCACCTGCAGGCAGCACCCACAGCTGGGCAATGCTCCTCTCACCACACTGTCAGTGCAGCCAGCACCCAGAGCTGAGCAGAATTTCACTTATACAACTGGTGGTTAATTCCATGCCAACAGTAATTAGCTCCTGTAAAGAGTTTATAACAAGAAACCACAGAACAGTTTTATTCTGATGAAACCGATGGGAAAAAGCCGAGTGCGTCTGTCCATGGGGCGAGAGCTCCGAGGCTTGGCAGCAGAATTGAGGCTCAGCCTTGCAGGCCAAAGGCAAACAACGCTTCCCTGAGCTGAGAGCAGCTGCCTCCTTAACCCTGCTTGCATTGCTCTGCACCCCTGCCCCAGGCAGGGAGCTGCACTGCTGCTGCCACAGCCACAGCAGCACCCTGCCCCAAACACACTCAGTCTGGGGCTCTGCTGGGGCCAGCACCCACACTTGGGCTGCACCCGGGGTTTGTGCCAGGGAGATTGCTGTCACAAGTACAGCACAGGGCTTTTAGCCAACTCTTACCAAAAACACGGCACTAAATAATGGAATTGATCTTAAGAGAGCAGAGAATGTACCTTTAATTCTGCAGCTGGGATGAGTTGTATTATTAATTTCAGTGGGATTACATCCATTTGTAAAGCTAAAGCAAGCGTTCCTAGTTTTTTCACAGATTCTTGGATTAACATCTGTGTTCATATCAAAAGTATGCTGAAACAGGGATTCTGTTCCATTCTCACTGGAATGAGCTCTGGCATTGTACAAAAGAAAAGCCAAACTAGAGCTCATAATAACTTTGCTATAACTCCTGGATACAGGCATCTTTCTGAATCTAAGCAGGAGCTGTGCAGTGTGGTAAAGTCAATGTATGACTGACTGCTCAACGGGTGTGGGGTCAATACTTGGCTTTTCCTGACCAAGCTCTATCACCAGCTCTCTCATCCCGTTCAGATTATTTCCCCTCCTCCTACTTTCATTTCTTTTTCTCACTGTTTCTGTTTTATTCATTCATGCTGAACTTTCTCTTGACATGTTCTGAACAGCACATGGCAACAGGATCAAAACTCAGTCCAAGATTTTGGGCATGGCTGTGGTAGAAATAAGCAGTAGTTCAAATTTGATACTCTTGTTCCTTGGAGTACCTGCACTCCCTGCCAGTCTAAAAGAGCAAGAAAAAAGAGCTTTTGTTTTCCTGAAGTCTCCTGTGTCTCCTGAGAGGAGCAAGGGTTTAGATCCCCGGGTTCTGTAGGTGCTCAGGGCTGACATGTTGGGGTTCAGGGCTCTGCTGGTGACTTGCACTGCTGTCCCTGCTCACCCCTGTGCTGCTTCTTGTCCCCAGAACCAGCATTGCACAATCTTACCAAGTTTTTCAACATTGCAAATGTACTCTAGGTGTAAAAAAATTCTGTCCAACATCCCTAGTGGCCCCATAAGCTAAGCAAGAAAGTGATTTTACGTGACAGCAGCAGAGCAGAGCAAGGCTGGTCCTGGACCATTATTCATTGGCTTGTTGCTATCAGATTTTACTAACAAGAGGTGGCACTGGCACCTTGTTCTGAAACTGCTAGAAAGCCATTAGCTGTGATGTCCAAGCCAAAACCCACTGCATTTCCTTTTGTCACCAGCCAAGAGATTGTGATTAAAAGAGATGTATAATTAGAAATGATTTAACAGGAAACTGAAGGGAATCTCCAAACATTGTAACCCTTTATTCCAAAGACAAAATAAAACAGAAGGCCTTGACTCTTCATGCTTTCTAAGCAGTGTAGCATTAAATCTGGTTCCAGTGAGAGTCATAAGTGAGCAGGGAAGAAGAAGGTAAGAAGCTACAGATGGCTGAGTCCCCAGAGGCGTGGAACAGGCTCCCTCCAAATCTTCAGCTTCCAGGAGAGGGGAAGAGCCCTTGTCTCCATCCTGCTGGAGGCATTCTGCATGTGGGGAGGGAGAGCCTTCAGTGCTGCCCCTCAAAGGCACTGGGGTCGCTTTTCCTGTCAGGGGAACGTCGGGGTGAACTCCAGGGAACAGGATCATCCTGTGTCATTGGAGAGAGCCTGCTCCTTCAGCCCACACAGGGAGAGAGGGAGGGATCAGCCTCTGCCCTCCAGTGACCTCCCAGCCCAGCCTGGATGCTCCTGTGCAGGGAGCATCACAATCCCAGACCTCCACAGGGAGGAATGGTCCAAGGAGACAGGTGCAGACATGGGCACAACAGATAAACCTAAGGACAGGTTTCAGTTACAAAATGATTAAATACTCCACCGACTAAGGAGCTCCAAATAAATTGTGTGGAGCCACTAGGTTCAGGTTCTGCAAGAAAAGGGCCCTGGGCTGTGGATGGGCCTGTCTCATGACACTGGTCCAGCACTTAAGGCATGCTCCTCTTTCTTGCTGCACTTGCTTGCTAGAAAACTCCAACAACCAGCCCAAATTTTGGAAAGGCAAAGGAGAGGCTGCTGCTGAGCAGTGCAGAGCCCTTGCTGTGAGCTCAGGCAGCTGTGCAGAACAGAGCCCGTGGCTCAGAGCTGACAGGGACCATCCACCCTGCCAAAAGCAGAGCGGGTTCCTGCCTGGAGGGACATTCAGTGCCAGGTTCAGGGCATTTGCAGGCTCTCTGTGGTGCTGCTGGCATCCCAGCCTGCTGGCTGAGCCAAGCTCAGGGCTACCAGCCATCACCCCTCTGTCACCAGCATTGTGCAACACGTGTCCAGGACCTGGCAGCTGCATTTGCATTTATCCTCTTGCTGAGATGTGTCCCTGTGCAGGAAACAGCTTTTGGGATAGATGGGGAATGTTGCTGAAAATAATTTGAAAGGCAAAGAGGGCTAAAATATACTGTCATGATGTTTCTGAGTAAATAAAGATAAGGGCGATGGAAGCTCCTCTGGCAGGGGCGTTAGCAGACACAGCAAATTAGTTCAGCACTAGAAAATTGACATGGAACGGAAACAAGGCATTCAAAGCAAGGATGTGCTTTCACCAGGCACAGAGCCGAAGTTATTTGAGAAGAAGAAGTGGGGCTGGTTCCAGAGTAGCTAATTCATTTCTCCTTATCTCCCCTTGGCAGGGGCTGGCTGCCTGAAGAGCGCTTGATGCATGCCTGCTGCTTCCTCCCCTCTCCCCTGACGGCTTTGCCTTGCACAAAACAAGAATTTGCTCTGCTGCCAGTGACTCCAGTTCCCCGTGGGCTGCAGGGAAACAGATCACAGCTCACTGGGCACCCCTGTGCCACCCTGGCACTCTGACCCACATGGCAGCACTTGCACTTGCTCTGAGCTCAGCTCTCTGCTAAAATATTTGCTGGAGTACAAATGCCAGTTATAAACACTTTTTCCCATAACATTTGTGTGTTGGTAAAGGCCCAGACCGATTCACTGTCACAAAACACTTCTCAAGTGTGGCTTAATTTGCTTAATGAACCTCAACTGCCCACCAGTCTTGCTGCCTGATGACATTGTTGTGGTGTAAACAGATTTCAGGGAGGCACTAAAACAACAGGTTTGATATCTGCAAATAAGATGTGACAGAACACATTCTCTGGTAGTCAGAGTCATTTTCTCAGCAGTTCATTTAGCAGAGCCAGGATTATATGGACAGAGATACTAGAACATCCTGCTGGACCATTTTGTGGTAAAATGACTCTCTGTACTTGCATTTAAAACCAAGTGGTCCCTGTTTATGACACTTTATAGCTTAAGTTTCAAACATGTCAGGGTTAGCAGAGGCTTTGGCCAAGCTGGGAATCAAGCTGTGTTAACCTTGCAACTTGAAGCTCAGCAGCTCTTCCAGGTCTGAGCTGAGCAGACATCAAAAAGCTTTGCTGTGTGTAACACTGATGAATAATAAACATTCTGTGATAACTTCAAGCTGCTGCTGTTGTTGTTCTCCTTTAGCTGCCGTGACTGAGGAGTCTCCCTCCCTTTGTGCCTCTCTTCAGCCATTCTGTCCCATCAAGGTGAGCCTTGGCACCTCTCCTGCTGCAGCTCCAGTCCAGGTTCTGCTCAGAGTGGCACCTCATGGTTTCCCCAGAGCCCCAGGAATCAGAGGTGAGCACTCCTGCCAGAACACTTCCTCTTGCTTCCCAGCTCTGCACCCTGGCACATGCCAGCTCAGCCTGATCCTTCTCCTGGATGTTTGCTAGATTTTTGGAAGAGGTGGAATAAAGTGAGCTCAGTCCATCCCTCCTAGCTGATGCAGAACTGACTGTGTCAGTGAAGATGATGAGAACTCAGCCTCTGATTTTATAGTCTGGTGGTTTCCAATGAATTTTCAATAACCTTTAAGAAAAATTCTGCATTGTTCATAGCCCTAAGCTCCTTACATTTTTTTTTTTCTCTTATCAGCCTTTATTTTGTGATCTCCCAACAAGGGCTGATTCTGGCACATTCATCTGGCAGCAAACTGAATACATTCTGAGGATTAAATAAAACCAAGTTTTTATAATCACCTGTGACACAATCTTCAGCAGTTAAAGAAAAGCAAAGTGGTGGTTACAGGTGAGTTATGAGTTGGAGAGCTGTCAGATTCTGCTACAACAGCAGCATCCATGAATGACTCCTCAGTGGAAAATCTGGGTTGTCAGCTTATTGTGAGCATCTGTTATGCCACTGCCAGTGACACTTCACAGCATAAAGCCCAGTAGGTAAGTTACTATTTTAGAGCAGAAGCATAAATTCAGCACAGCTGTACCAAAACCAGAGCACGAATGTAGCAAAGTGGAACTGGATGTCAGCAGGAAACATTTATAACATGAACACCAACAAGAGAGGGCTCAGTGTCTATCCTGGGTAAACTGGGGAAGCTGGGCACAAGAAAATGATTCCTGCTAAACTTTCTTGACTGAAGAGACAATTTCTTCCCTAGGGAAAGGCCCATGTGTACAGACCAAAAACTGAGAGAGGCCTTGCCTTGTGTGGTCTCAGTTAGGCAGCATCTTTCATGGTGAAAGAACTGAGCAGCTGGTGAAGGACGTGTTTGTTCAGCCCTGCAAACCTCGAATGGTCCAGCCTGGAGCAGGCAAGGGAGCCTGAAACCGGTGCAGCTCTGTGTCCCCTCCTGGCTGCAGCTGCCAGCGCCAGGAACATCCAGGAGAACATTCCTGCCCAGGACAGGACAGCAGCCAAACAGTTAAAGCCTTGAGTCATGCCTTTTCAGGAACTGAAGGACTAGCTGTGAAAAGCTGTGCTGACTTCCAGGGAAGCAGGCTGTAAACAACCCATGGAGCTGGGGACAGGGCCAGGGGACGAGATGTGATGGGTACAGATCCCACAGCAGGGAGAGGTGCCTGTCAGGAAGGCATGTGCAGCTGTTCCCTGCTCAGCCTGTTTACTCTGCACCAGGATTTACCATCTGTGCACACAACAATGCACACTCCAGAAATCAGGGCCTGTCAGATGGAGCCTGGTCTCGTGGCTGAAGCACAGGACAAGCAGTCAGGAGATTTAGATTCTATTTATTGCTCTCCTTGTGGCTTCCAGAGCAAATGTGGGGAAATCACTTCGCTGCTTTGTGTCTTGTTTTCCTCCAAGATACCACTTTACCTTATTAGTGGAATGAACGCTCTTTGTTTGTGTTTATAAAGTGCCTTTTGTTCTTTGGGTGCAATGCTAAAGCAGAACTAAACAAGATGTATTTACACAGAATTTCTAAAGCTTCAGAAAGTGCTGGTGAGCTGCAGCAAAGGTAAAGGTCTGTAAACTATCACAAATAGCTCCAGCTCTTTCCAAAAGGCCCCGTGCTCCTCTCTCCATCACACCTCAGACACTGAAGGGATACTTCAGAGATCAGTGAGAACACTGGAATATGTGAAAAGAGGCAGAGAAATAAAATTTGTTCAGAGGTGAGCCAGTACAAATGACCCCACAGTTTGGGAATTTTGAGCTGAGTTTTTCAGCTTGATTGACTAGAATTGAAAAGTCAAGGTACCCCTTTGTATAACACCTCTTTTTCCTTCAGAATAAATCTTTGAGGATTTTTGCTAAACCAAAGCACTGCAGTCATGCAGAACACATTCCACGTGAGATTTCTGTGAACAGCACCGAGTTCCAAACATTACTGTGCTTTGGGAGCACAGGAACTTCACAAATTGTCCCAGCACAGTCATATGAAACTGAGCTCCCTTGCTTAAATATTCCAAGAGTCCCTTGGCTTGCACTTACTCTGGGATTAGCCCTGAGCCTTTATGAGAATTATGAAGGAGATTATGGATGGATCTTCACTGATAACACTTTTCTAAAGCCTGGCAATATTGCTTAATAAAGTCATTTATGGAGCAAGGCTGTGGGATAAATCCTGCTGTCAGTTCCAGGGGTGCCTTGCCAGGATGTGTGGGGAGGAATGTCCCTCTGCTGTACTTCAGAAAAGCTTTGTCCCACTCAAATTAACATTGTAACTCAAATTAACATTGTAAAAGCTTTGTCCCAGTCAAATTAACATTGCTCAAGTCCTACAGCATCACAGTCCACGTTTTTCTGTTTTCTCTGCCTTCCACTGAATAACTGTGATGGATTCTGCTCCTCTTCTATCTCCATGATTGTATATACAAGGAAAGCAGTCCAGCCATTTTTGTGTTTCCTTTTAATTCTCTTGTTGTTATTGGGACCTAAATGATCTTGTTTTTGTTTTTACTGCTCTGTAATGAGTCACTGGCTTATTTAATTTAATTTTATTTTATTGTAATTGTTATCTTTTCATTCTTGTTTTTTTCCAGTCAGTTACTCATAAGACCACAAGATATAAACAGGACACTGTTGCTTGGGCAACTTCTGAGGGTAATTTTTTTTCACTGTCACCCAAATGCAAAGCCATTTACTGAATGGTCCTCACTTCCTAAGAACTTTCACCTCAGCCCATGTATATTTTTCCCTCATGTCATGTTTCTGTTGATCCTTATGTTTTTCAGCTAAAAGAGATCAGTCTGTCCAGTTTTGGTGCTGCTTGGAAGCTTTCTTGGGCATTCTAACTGGGCCTGATCTAAAACTTTTTGGAAATTTTAGTGATAGAAAATCAAGTTTCTTTTTATATTATTTATTTTGTAACAAATAAATCCTGCCAAAACATTTTGATTGAAACTTTGGGAGAAATAGTTACCCGGCAAAATGTTAAGTTTTCCTTTGCCATCCCCTCCATTTTCATGCCAACCTCATCTTTGGCAGAGCATTCTGTGGTGACTCTTTCTTGCCAGATTTCTTATCTTTAACCTGATTGCCCAAGGAAACGGGATTTATGTCGCTGTGCTATGTTTGCATATGTTTCATACACGTGTCTCTTTATCCATCAGTATCATTTCAAAGCAACTGGCAGACTTCCAGCAGATCTGATATAGACACAGGTCTAAATTATGTTAACATTTTGTGCCTCACTGTAGTTGTCAGACAGAAAAGAAATGTTATGAATGCATCTGTGAAGGGAAAAGCTCCAGCAGCAGTGGCCTTGTACTCCCTAGCACAGAAAGCAGCTGAGAGAGAAACAGTAAATGCCCAAGTGTGGGAAAATCCAGAGTTCACCCCCATCAGGACAGACACCACAGGGCAGCACACAACAGCAAGACTCTCAGTTCTGCTGCCTTTGGTGCTTTGTCTCCTGTGGAAATCCTTGGGCCCTGGGAGACTGAGGGGCTGAGTGTGCTCCAGTTTGACTGGAGATGGTTCACACTTTGGGGCAGAGCAAAGTGCTTTTGTTTAAGGGGATCTGCAGCTCTGCCTGTACTGGTAAGCAGAGAACCAGGGTCTCACAGCCTCAGAAAGCTGTGTTCCTCTTACCTCTGCCTCCTCAAAGAGGTTCAGTTACACCTTCCAGTCACAGCTTTAGGCATTCCCCAAGATGCAAATTGTCTGGCAAGAAAAAGCATCTTTTGCATATCTATATGCAACTTCTACACAAAGTTCCTGTAGTACCCAGAACTCGGGCAGCCTCTGCAGGGAGTGTGCATCAGACCAGGAATGACCAGTGTGGCACAGAACTGCTGCAGAGACTGGCCACTGTCCAGCAGCTCCAGCAGACTGGATATGGCATGCACAGAAAGCTTTTCTAACGGGGAACAGCCATGACAAGTGATGAAACCCTTTAGGAGAAGGCTTTGGGAAACTGCAAGTGCTGTGGAAGCAGCTCCAGAGATCAGCAGCAGGGTTTTCTCTGAGTCAGCAGTGAGCCAGCCCACCCCCCCATGGCAGGAGGTACCAGGATGCCTGGAATGCCATCCCTAGGACAGGAGGTCAGACTGCACTTCTGACCAGTGTGATCACTGAAAAATCTGAGGCTGCTTTTGCAAGAGTCAACACCAGTTAACTGAAGTCAGACCCCAGCTTGGGTAATTCCATTCTACCTCCCTAAAATTCCCCATTTATTTCAAACAGAGGTAGTGTTTTTCACTTCCTCCATTAGAGACTGCTCTGTGTCTTGTGCTGAGCACTTGCTGTGTTTTACCCCAAAGGTGGCTACAGCACCAGGGAATGACCCAGTGCTGAGCTTTGGTACATTCCATTCCATCTGGGGGGCAAGGCTGGTCTGTCTGCTCAGTGTGACAACTGCTGAACATTCTCCCACAGAGCTGTGGTTTGAGCAAACAGCCAGCAAAAGCCAGCACTGAGGATTTTGTCCTGTGGACAAAATCAGATCAGTGGAGTGTGAGGCACACACAGCCTCTGGTTGTAGCTCTTCTGTTTATTTCAAGTAGATCACTTTCTAGTAAGGCCAAAAAGCACCTTAATTGTATGTCAGAATAAATGGCTTGGACCCTTAATTTCTGTGTCTCAATACTCATTAGTAACAGTGAAATAGCAATGCACATTAATGCTCATTAATATTTACTATAATGGATGCTTTCTGATCACTTTGAAAGGGAGATGAATTCCTGTTTTCCATTTCTTCTGATACAGACAAGCTGATGAATGAACAAACTGGTACAAATGTTTGTACCATACACTGTGCTAGATAACTCCCAGTCTTGATGGCAGCAGGAGCAAACACAGAAGTGCAGGCAGGAGCATTAATTGAAAGCCTGTTCAGGGAGACAGAACTGCAGCTTGGTCCTAACGAGTGTGTGGTAGAGATAATGTAAAAGCAATTACTTTAGCAAAGGCAATTCACTGAAAAAGTCTTTTTTTATAGAGCAGCAACTTAGCTGGTGGGATTGGTGGCAGGAGACAGAGCCAATTAGTGCCACTCACGCTGGGGACACGGAGAGGTGACCATGTGCCCGCCGAGCCCGGCCCGTGCCCTGTGCCCTGTGCCCAGCCACACGACTCCTGGGGCAGGGACACGTTCCCTCTGCAGGGCTGCTCAGCAATGTGTGCTCACATGGAATCTGTCATCCTGAACTGCAACCTGCACCCCGCTCAGGTGATGCCCACCTGGGTTTGTCTCTCCTTTAGCAGCGTGGGTGACCCGCAGTCACCTGAGGCATTGGTGCAGTCTAGGACCTCATCTCTGAACTCCCACCAGTACCACTGAGGCAAGAACACAAACCTTGAAATTCAGATAACCCTACGGTTTGCCAACAAGCTGGAAAGGCAACTGGGGAATGTAAACAGAGGGTGCACTTATCGAGGACAGCTGTGAGCTAGCAGTGACATAAAAATCAGCATGAAGACAACCCTGTGCGCTTCTGCTGCCATTCACAGGGTTTCTACATTCAAGTAGCACTCACAAAGGTTTTTACAAAAAAAGTCAATGTGTAGCCTTTTGGTTGCAATTCAAGTTCTAATAAAACTGTTTATTGAACTCCTTGACCCCTTCCTGGAATCTGCTGGAGCTTCCCAGAACTTTGTGTCATGTGGTTCTCGGTCATTAATAACCAAGTATGACACAGCAGTTTAGACGCACAGCAGCCTCCTGTCCGTGCGAGCAGGCGCCAGGACGAGCTCAGAGCACACAAACACTCAGCCCAAGGCTGCAGGATGCAGTCCCAGAGCAGCAGTGCCGTGATGCAGCACCAGCAGAAAGGGCAGAGGCAGGAAGTGATTCATCCCAGTACAGTACAACATGTGGGACACGATCAAAAGGATCCCAGCCTCCAGCCAGGACCAGTACAGTACTGGGCAAACGGCTCTGGGCTGCAGCCTGGATATTAGATCCATCTCCCAGTCTGTTTACACAGAAATACTCCTCCAGCAGCCAGCTGTGCATTAAAAGCAGCATCTGGTGCTAAAGAGGGTCAGTGAATCGCGAGACCTCTGGATACACGGCTGATCTATTCTGTCCGCCCACTCATTTACGTTTATAAAGCCCTTCTGGCTTCTGCCTGGAAATCTTTGGCCTTCAAACCAGAGATCTCTCCAGCAGTTCTCATCCAGCTCTTGGCCTGCTTTGCCGTCCCTTCAATCTGTTTAGCCTGTTTCCAATCCTCAGCCTGCCCCAGCTCATGGCTAATTAATCATCTCTTCTCATGACAACTGGACTGTAGCTAAGAAATTCTGAGTGTCACTTCCCAAAGAGCAGAGCTGTTGTGTCTGCTGCAGCAAGATACATTCCAGGTACATTCTGCCTCACCAATTATAGGCTTAAAAGTAAAAAAAGGGCAGGGATATTGCTCTATGGAGGAGCTAATCACATTCTAGGGTGAGATGCTGTGCTTCAACTACAGTGGAATGAATGAGACTCATTGTGAATTGATTCAAAAGTCTTATCTTTGCCAAATTTGGATTTAGTTACACATGTGCATTTCCTACAAATGAAAGAAAAAACCTGTGTGGACTTACTGGGGAAATGGGTTTAATTTTGATCAAGTTCCCTGAGCTGACAGTCACTGTAATTTCACTGGAGAAGGCTCAAACTTGCTGTAGGAAGTCGGATGGGGAGGGAGATGGAAGAGACAACATTGAAATCTCAGTTTAGGTGGGAACTAATTCATCACATCAAATTATAATTTTTTTCCCTTCCTATTTGTATCTTAAGCTGCTTCTGCTTACTTCTCCCTGCCTCCCTCCACTGTATTTACAGTGCAGATTGGCAAACACTGGAGCCCTGCGTGCTCACTTCAGTTAAAGTTCATTTGTTAAGGACACAGAGATGGCCCTGCATCTCTGGAAGAGACTCTCAGGCTCCTGAGGTCCTACTCCAAGCATCAGATGTGCTTTGACCCACCTTCTCAAGCCAAGCACAGTGCAGGAATGTCATTCTCAACAAAAATGAAGCTGCAGAAAGGAAAACATTTGCTTGCAAACCCAGCTCTCTGTCTGGGGAGAGAGCAAGAATGAGCTGGACATGCCAGGCTGATCAGAGCTGCTTTGTGCAAGGCTGGCAGGTGCTCAGAAGGGATGGTGATGGGACTGCTATTGACCCTACTCTAGAAAGGACCAACATTCATTTCAGGGGAAAAAACAGCTCATCTAGGAAAGAAGCTCATATTTAATTTAATATTTTAGTGTATCTAGGTCAGTCCATTAAAAACAAGTCCAAGGCTCACTGTCTTATCTGCTCTACTGTTGGCTGCTGTTGGCCAAGACATCCCACAGCCTGGTCTGGACAAAGCCTAGAAGCAAGAGAAACAAACAAATGACACAGAGAGTGAGGACTAAATGAAGGGAGACACAGTGAGAAAAGAGTGCACAGAAAGGAAGGAAATGGAATGGAAAAAACCCAACATTATCCTTTATACTGAGCATGACAGCTGGGTTTTTGAGGGGTGCTCTTTTCCCTAATCCACAGCACATGCTGCTCCTTAACTGCAGTGATGTGTTTGTTTATTTGTTGTGTGTTTTTGTGAAATGAATCACCCTTAGGAAAAACCCGTGGACTTAAAATTACCGAGGGCAAAATCTCACTGTACGTCAGCTACTCTGGCACAGCCCGTAGGTAGCTCAGCAGGAAAAGCTCCCAGGGAATTTTCTGGTGAAGGGTTTCTCTGTAGGTTTTCTGAAAGGAAAACGTTGAACCCAAAATGTGTAGTGGGAGTGTGGCATTGGAACCCTCCTGTTTTGTATCAGTATTAAATAGGCATTGGACTTGGTCTCCCACAGAAGTACTCTGACCATTTGGGGCTCAAAATGATCTCTTTATTTAGGTCCAGTGATCTGCTGAATTTTTAATCAAAATAGAAGATCACAACAGGAGAGCCCTAAACTGCTCTGGTGAGAAATGCACTCACATTGAGACTTGGGGCATAAGCTCTTCTCCTGGGTTTGACTGCAGAAATCTCTCACATCCCTGCTAATTGTCCCACCTACTGGGCTGTTAATTGTTTTGGGGTGATGACAGTTTCAGTGCATATATATCACTAGTATAGTGATTATAGTGAATTAGTAAATTTGAAGTACCTGTACCTAAGGTCAACAAAACATCTCTCATGTTTCTAGATCTCTATTATAAACACATCTGGAGAAAATCTTCATGCTTTATTTTGCCTCTTAAATGTCACATGCAAAAATAAGCACAAAACCATCATTCCACCCAGTGTCCTTGCCCAGCTGATGTGAAACAAGCATTAAAGCAACAAATATGAGGCATAACCACTATTTCTGTGTACTGAAACCCTACTGAAGAGAAGAGCTGGTCTGCCACCTCTGCTTATCAGAGTTCTGGCCAAATGCTCCAGCTCCTCTCCATCCAGGAGCAACAGTGTCCCTAAGGATGTGTGGAGCCACAGGAACGTCTGTGGCAACTGAAAATAAAATTTGATCAAACAAATACTCACTGGTCCATAACAATGGTAATATCAGGGCTGAAATTAAAAGAACTAAAGGTGTTTTCCCCCACATTCTTGTGAGGAAATGGGACATCAGTGCTTTGGTGACATGGCCAGGATTTCACAGGGAAGAGCAGAGAGCAGGCTGAAGGCACTGCAGTCAGGCACTGGCTCAGGGTGCTGTCCCTGGGAATGTGTCCCCTTGGGAGAGGTGACAGCAGGATGCAGGCAGGAGGGCACAGCAAGTATTTGGGAAACTTCACTTAACAGTTAAAACCTCTACGTGAATGAAGCCTTGAGCCTGTTTTGCTTCAAACAATGTTCCATTCAAAGCATGACTCAACTCTTGGGGCCTCATCCAAAGCTCACTAAGGACAATGAGAGTTTTTCCATTGACTTGAGCAGCCTTTGGATGAGGGCCTTGATCCTGAAAGCCTGATCCACATGGGAAAGGTTGCACAGAAAAGATCAGGTCTAGAAATCCTCGTTGAGATTGTACCCAGTCTTTTCCTAGGTGAGCATTCCAAGCTAGAGCAATGACACCAAGTGAGCCTGGTGGTCTGCCCACTATCCTGAACTTCACCTAACATTTGATGGCCACAGGGATTTATAAGGATAAATCCTTGGTCCCCACACTTCCACAGAATTCTTCATGTTTGCATAGCTGATAGAGTTTTCCTTCCCTCTTGACTTTGTTTTTGTCTAATGGTGTTATCAGAATGTAACTCATGAACCACTGAGTGAAGGCTTCAAGAGAAGCCACACAAAAGTCAAAGGTCCAGTTAAGTCATGTTAAAGCCTAAGCTCCAGTTAAAATTAAAAGTGTCCTGATTACTGAGACCTCAGGTGCTGAAACTATAATGAAGGGCAAATTAATCTGACTTATTTTTAGTAGCTAAGGCTTTCACATGCTGGTTTTCAGGGCAGGGCTTTTAGTAGAAAAGGTTTAATCTTTTTCAGCCACTTTGGATGATAAAACTTATTATGTTTGAATAAGATGTCTTAAAACACCATAACTCAACCACAAAAGAAGAGAAAGACCAAACAATGCGATATTTGGAGCTTGCAAGTTCCTCCCTACTGGCTGTCTTTTCAAAGCAAGTGTCATGTGAAATGATTTTATCCATTGCTATACCATTCCCCAATGCTGTCCTCTCTGCACAAACATCCTGTCCAGGGCCAGCTCTGCTGTGACACCTGGCTCACAAACACATCTGGAGAGCTCTGTGTGCACCAAGCCTCGTGGGCCTGCTCAGCCTGACAAAGCTTTCCATACAAAACCTCTTCCCCCTTCCCTTCAGTGCTCACCATACTGTGCATAAATAATATTTGGTTGTCCCGGTGGAGTTACGACTGAAAAAAAAATGTTTTCCCCCATCTGGTTTGTATTAACTTTACAAGGGAAATGCAGTATACAGGGGAATTTATTTTTTTTGTGCTTGTATAACCATGTCTACACCCTGGCTGCTGCCAGAGCATCCTGGGTGAGGCAGGGGAAGCTGCAGCACAGACAGGACCAGTGTGACAGAGCACGAGGGCAGTGCTGCTGAGGGGAAACACCAGAGCTGCTTCACCTCCACACCCAACCTTGCAGAAAATCCACTTGGGTGATTTCTGTCAAAGCTTTTCCTTGCAAAGCTGTGCTGCCACATTTTTAAGCCCAGCCAAAACCTCAGATTGCCTCACAGAACTGAGTGGTCCAGGATCCATAAACGTCATTTCCCAGGATAATCCTTGACTTTTGTTTCAGTCTGTTATTTCCCACTTAATACCCACGGCTTTTTAATTGGTTATTATTATTTCTTATTATATTTGAAAATTTTAAGAGTCTCTTAAGAAGCAAAAAGGGGACATAATTAAAGAAAAATGCAGAGAATAATCAAAATGTAGTGTGACTTTACAGATGTGACAGACATTGCTTCTTCTCGGGAGGGAGGCAGGAAATTGTGGTGGGCCAGAGCCCTCAGCCCTCATCTGGCTGCAAAATATCCCCTCAGGACCAGCTTTGTGAACCCCAGGCACACAATAAACACCAGCAGCTCCTGCATCCAGCTCCCCAGTGCAGCCCAGGCTGCTGCCAGACAATATTTTACATTATTTTGATGTTGTAATACAACATTTATTTACCTGATTTAAAAGCAACCATTGACCTGCCACATGACTTCAGACACATTAGTTCAGCATGCTGGTTTTTATTTTCTGATGGCCTTTCAGACCTTTAGCTCCTCTTCTAATCATAAATTAAATATAGACAGTGATGACAAGAAGAGGGAAAGATGCAATATGAACACTGATCATGCAGAATGAAGAAGGTGGCACAACATGTTCAATTTTTTAATGGTATCAGACCCAGACTTGATCCAAAACCAAGCTCATTTTATATGTATGGCTTCTTTTGCACCTCATTTGGAAGGTTTAGCTCTTTTGATTGGTTTGCTACATCAGTTCATACATTGCTGTTACAAGTAGTAGGTGCAAGACCAAACCTCAGCTTTAAGTCACATTATATTCAAATAAACAGAGACCAACACACACTCCTGCCATTGACTTAAGTGGGTACTGAGTTCATCTAAAGCTGTCATTACTTTACCCAGATTGGTACAAAACTTCCTCTGCTGTACTACAAACTTAACTATAGTTGGTCACCATCACACTTAAGGGTAGGCAGAGACAGCTCCCACTCAGGGGGCTGTGCACAAAAACAGCCAGACAGGCTGGACAGCATCTGGGAGAGACGGATTAAAGTTCAAGCTACCTTTCCAAATACAGCTTTGAGACAGAAATGCTGCTTATCATGAAGAGAGGATCTGTAAAAACAGCAGTGGGAAGATAAGGATGAGACTGGCTAGCACAGTCTCCCAGTGACTCCCAGGGCTGGGGTGACCCCAGCTTGAACAGTCCAAGATGGGCGACCTGGTTATGAAAAGGGTGGTAAACAAGGAAAGATCATGCATGGAAAAAAATAAACATCGAGGGCTCGAGTGGGGCTGTGCAGAAATGCCAGGGAGCAGCTGCTGCCAGCAGTGCAGTGACACATGCACACCAGGGCAGCCAGGGTGGGGAGGGTTTGAGCGCTGCCTGATTGACGCTAATGACATTCCCCCAGAGGCTGAGGCTTTCCTCACACCACTCCCAGGAGGGTCAGAGGCACATTCCTCCTCAGTTCTAATGTGAAAAAACATCATTTGAGTCAAGTTAAACGATGCCAGGTGTTTGCTCTGGTCGCCTGAAGCAGAGGCATGGTCAGAGCTCAGCCTGCGCTTCCCAGAGTGGGAAACAGCCTCAGGATGCTGCAGTTACCTGCTGGCAACTCCAGCCCAGCTCCAGGTCCAGCTGCTGCTGGAGGAGATCCATCCTGTGCTGGTGGGACACAGGAACACCTGGGAGTGTGGCTGCCAGCCCAGCAGAGCACTGGGAACTGCGGTGTTTATTCCCAGCGAGGTGTGTGTGTGACAGACAGAGCCTAAGGCACTGCACTCTCCATGGAGCCTTTGTTTACCTCTGCTGCTTCTGTCCTGCCTGGCAGGAAAAGCCTTACTTCTGCCAGTGACTAAAGGGCACCAGAAACGGAGGGAGGAGCAGATCCACGGCCTCAAATCCCACTGCACAAGACATGAAACATCACCCAGTCCAGATCATCAAAGCATTCTGAAAAGCTGAAACCTCCTACCAAGCTAAACTCTGAACTTCTGAGCCCAATCCCCCAGGCCAGTGAGCAAACACTTAAGAAAGAAGAGGTGCCTACAAATGCACATAAATGCACTGTTATTTTGAGAGTGGAAGGTGAAGTTTTCAGGCGCTTTGTACCTGAAGAGGTCACTGCAGTAAACATTCAGCAGGTCCCAGGAAAGGTACTGGCAACTGCTAAAGCTCAGAATCCCTGAAATTCTGAATCTTTTTGAGTTAGGACCCTACTTCAGGAATTGCAGTTTATAAATAGCTGACTGATGGCACACCTAAATTTAAGAATGCCAAGGAATCTAGCAAAATCCATGTGCTGAGGACTTCCAGAGCCAGTTTTGTAATAGCTCTGGAGGCTGGCTGTGGGACCTGTGTGCCATGGGCTCACACTGGCTGTGTTCCTCAGCCTGCCAGGGCTGGTGCTTGCATGTTCCATCCTGTTCTCCTTTCCACCCCTACAATCTCTCATTAGGATCAGTAGCAACTCTCTGCGAGCAAAACACAGATTAGCCTGGACTGCTCCAGTGCCTCCAGATGTGTGCTGCAGCTGTGGGATGCACGCCTGGAGAAGGAGAGGAGGAGGAGGAGGAGATGGAGGAGGAGGAGGAGATGGAGGAGGAGGAGGGCTGCCTTTCTCTTCTCCCTCCTGCACACAGAGGTGATGGCCCAGCCCACAGGACCATGACAGGACAGGCTGGCACCTGAGCAGCACCTCAGGCTGGCTGAGCCCGTGCTGCTCACACCTGGAACAGGAATGGGATGGGCATTGTCAGCTGGAGACACGGGAAGTCCCAAAGGCCATCCTGCAGACCCTGCTCAGAGCACAGCCCCTGTGGGCCTCGAGTCTGAATGTCAGGCTCATCATTGCTTACACCCAACCAGAAATCTTTCAGTCGAGAGGTTCCTTCAGGATCTGAAACCTGGCTGAGGGTGTGAGTGCACATCTATTTATAGCAAGATAAATATTTGTGTAAACACGTAGAGGAAAAGAAGGCAAATCTTTAATTAGAGCACACTCTGTGAAAGGGAGATTAAATAGTGAAAAACTTCCACATAGATATTCTGGATTGATTTTCTAGAAAATATTTCCTAGAACAGAGATCTAGATAAGTCTTTTAACAGTTTATCTCTTTCCAAATTTTCCAGGAGCACTATTTTGATTCTCTTCCATTTCCATGGTGACCCAGTCACACATATGCATTTTCTCAGGATTACCACAGCGATTCCTTTGTGATGATTGCTCTATTCTGCTCTTTAAAATAAGGCTTAGAATGTTAATCATGAGAAGAAGAATCACAGGATAATCAGTGGTTGCTTGCAGAGCAGTGAAGTTGCAAATCAGCTGCTGAGGATAAGTAGCAGACACAAACAGGCTTCAGAAGCAGTCCTGAAATACTGAAGCACAAAACCCTTAAGTTCACTGTTCTTCAGCACAGCACCCTTACCACAGCCCTCTGGGGTCACAACCTTGTCTAAAACAAAGGGTCTTCCATGCAGAACACACTCAACACCTTTGTCAGGCCTTTCCAGAGGAAAATGGGGCTGGGGCCCTGCTTCCTCAGGGCACAGGGGTTCCTGCTGTGAGCAGGCAGCTTCAGCAGGTGACACACAACTTCTGTGCCCACCTCTCCAAAAGGCAGCTGCGTGTTTCAGCCGCTTCGTGGCAGTCGGTCCTGTTCAATCAGCTGAACTGAGCTCAGAAAGCAGCAGTGCCCAGCTCTTGGACACACTCCTGGACGCCAGGAGTGTTCCTCCCTGGGCTCTGCTACAGCCAGGTGATGCAGATTCCTGGGAGCAGAAATGATTCCAGCCCACGCTCCCTGAGCACGGCTTCTCCCGCACCCCAGATGGGAACCTGACAGCTCAGGTGCAGCCACCTCCCAGCCACAGAGAGGGCAGGAGGGCTGGGGACCTGCCTCTTCTCACTGCTCTGCAAATCTGAGTCAGCCACAGAAATAAGAGGGAGACAGGAAAAAATAGAAAGGGAGAAGTGGTTAAGGCATTCCTGTGTGACGCAAATGCAGTGATGTCAGAATTGGAGACCACAGACACCTCTGCCAAAATGAATGGGATTCCAGCAGGCTCCAGCTGGTCTCATGGTTTGTGCATTCTGTGTTGTTTCCTGGATACCAGCAATTCCCAGCTGTAAACTGAGCAACCATTAACCCTTCCCTGCTGTGGGTTTCCAGGCAGTCACTCACGGGGAAGTTTTTCCCTCCGGTGAAAGATTCCCATATTTCATAACCAGGCATCTTGTATGAATCAATGGCCAACTTAAAAATAACCCCTTGACCCTGTGTGTCTGGGACAGCCACTGGAACATGGAAAGGAGAACCTTTTACACAAAGCAACATTTATTATCTGATCTTTCAGCTGCATCCCTGTGCCCTTGAGCTTCATTCCCCAATCACCCATGTGACTTACCCACCTTTACCACTTTTCCTTTCCTACTCACTTTTTTCTCCTTTTTTTCCCTCCTGTTCCTTCAAGTTAATTTTTCATTTTTTCCTTCCTACCTCTGCAATGAGAAGACAAGGCATGGCTAAAGTGCTGAACTTACTCTGGGAATAGATCTGAAATCCTGGATCTGACATACAACTCCCAGAAATTTTTGTGAGGGAAAGCATCCAAATTCTTAATCTAGTGGCTGATTCCTTCCTGGCACAAACTGAAAACCTAATTTTGGATCTCAAATGCCTGAGCTTCCCGAAAGTAAAAATCTAGGCATGGATTTTTTTGGCTGAACTAGCCCTCCCACAGCTGGGAGCAAACAAGAGCTTGAACTCAGGCCAGACCAAAATAATCAAATATCTGATTTATTAATCCCTACTTATCAAATTGTATCTAAGCTGCACAGGCAGGTCCCCTGTTCTCTCTGGGTACTGATAGACAATGAAAAACTGAACACAGATCAGAACAGACCTCATGGGCTGAGGTGACAGCAGAAAGTGTGAGTGCTTTTGAAAATTGGTAGTGAAAAGACAAATACACCCAAAACCAGAGCCAGCAATGGTTACATTCCTCAACGGTATAGACTTGTCCAAAACATGAAACCGTGAGTAACTGCACTAAGGGCTGAACTGCATTTCCAGCCTGCTCAGCACAAAGAGCTGCTGCTGTCACAGAGGACACTCTGATGAACTTATCTGACAAGAAAAGTGGGGCAGTGCTTCCCAGCCAAGGAGCAGCAGAGGCTGGAGCTGTTCCCCTGGCTCGTGGGACATCCCAAAGGCTCTCCTGTCCCCTGCCTGACCTCCCTGCACGCCTCTCGCTGCCTCCACCACTGCCACTTTCACCAGGCCAAAGCTTGGGTTCTTCTCAGTCCTTTCTAACTTCTGAGCTTTTATTGTTCATCCATGCAAATTTTTCTTGACTAACATGAAAATTGGTATTTCTCATCTAGCAGGAAAAGCTCAACTTCAAGAAAAATAATAGAATAACATCTAGAAATGCTGATACTGCAGCCACCTCTTCCTTGGCACATGGTCAGATCCCCACTCACAAAATGGGCTCAGCCCCCAGCAATGGATCACAGGACAACTTTTGTGGAAGCTGAGCACAAAGAGAGCCATTCTGGCCCTATTCCTCATCTTAGCTCAGGGTACAGCTGCAGCACGGCCAGAGAGACTCTCAGCTTTCCATCCCAGCCTGCAAATCCCTGTGCATGGGCATGTTTGCTAAGATCAGACCTTATTCTGCAGGACATTTTATTTCTTCCCACATTATAACATACATGTATTATTTACCACAAGCTCAAGCAGTGTAAAGGGAAGTGTATTCCCAGTCCCTCAAGTCTCCAGAAATAGTAAAGATGAATTTTCTTTGAGCAAGGGACTGATACAAGAAAGAAGGTCAGTAAACTTAGCAAAATGAAGTGTGAAACAGAATATGATTTATGGCTATTAATGCATCAAGGGAAATAGGAATGGAAGGAAAATAAGAGATTAAGCTAAATGCTGCTGTTGGAATAAGAGTAAATAGGCATGAACTGACTACTAATAAACTAAGGCTGAATGAAAATTAGAAAGCTCCCAACCAGTTCAACAACCTGATTCTAGAGCTGTCAAACATGGGAGCAGCAGAGAGCAAACTCTGCTTTAGGAATAAAACTGTTAAGGCAACAAGGCCAATTGTATAGCTTGGTATTTCTGAGAGGAGCCCTGAGTCAGAATCCCAAGTTCTCTGTAGCCCCATCTTTCTGAAAGTTTCCCTTGGTTGTTTTGCTGCTTTTGCATAGCAGACGAGCATTTCACTTTCATATTCCTTGCAGGAACGTTTTGATTTCTGAGACCAAAGACAAAGGGGAGAGGTTGTGTTGCAGCCCAGGGGTAGGACATGAAACACTCGGCCACTTTGGTTTCTACCCCCTCCTCCCCAGCTTCTCAGTCACTGACTTCTTGCCTGGTCCTTATCATTCTGCTTCCACACATTTTGACTCAGCTAAAAATAGATCCATATTCAATCTTTCTGCTGTAGAAGTGCTGCAGAGCCAGCCCCACTTCCCATGTGGAATACAATGCTTATAACAGCATTTGTTGCTAGGTGTATTTATAAGAAACAAAGTCTGAATAAGCATAAGACAAAAGGAGCTGATACCCAACAGTGTGATAAGGCTCACTCGTGTGCTTTGAGAACATCTGGGGACCTTTGAATCCCAGAAAAGTGACACCATTGACAGAGGTTAAACTATCTCTCTGGAGCCTCAAGATGCACATACACGGCACTACTGGTAAATAACTAATATTAAACACAACTGTGATACTGAAAACAGGATAAAATATGAACTGTAGAATTATAGGGCAGTTTAGGCTGGAAAAGAGCTCAGGAGGCCATCTAGTCCAACTGCTTTGCTCACAGAGAGCCAGCTCAAATCACACTGAGCAGGAAGGGTCTCTGACATGTGCCAGAATGGGCCTTTCCCTTTCCTTGATTGCCAAGGAATGTAGAGTTCTGCATGCCCTCAGCAACTCCTCAGCCAAAGCCTTTGGGATGTTCTTGCAGGTCTCTGGGTTTCCCAGCTTGGTAAAAATCAGTTTCATTTGGATCTTGCCCTTACAGTCATTGGTGGTCCTGTGACCAATGGACCCCTGACAGAGGGCCGTGGGATGCCAGCGTGGTTGGGCTGGGAGGCACCTCTGAGGATCATCTGGAGCAGGAAGACGCTGCAGAGGGCAGTCAGGTCAGTGCTATCAATGAGCAGCCAGCCCAACACACCAGGATTAGTCAGAGCAGAGATGAAACAAACCTGCCCGGCCTCCTTCCCTTTGCTCTGCTCTGATGTTCACAGATAAACCCATGCGGGAGAAGCTGGAAAGAACTGAATGTCCTGTGGGAGCTCTTATCAAGACCAGGAGTGCACAGCCAATAACCACTCAGCAAGTCACCTTCTAAGTTGAAAAAGCAGCCTGTTGTTTTAAAGTATGTTAGTCATCAACAAATTGGCTGGGGTGTTCTTCGGTCCTTCAGCTTCCCCTCTCCAGTCTCTGCTGGGATGAGCCAGCTGAGTATTTGTCCTTACGATATTTTATGGACAAGAGCAAAAATCTTTTACCATTTTTAGGATCTAAATTGTGTCATCTTCTTTGGAAGGCTGACATGTGTTTGTTCTATCAGTTTGCTCTTCCTGCTCTGAACTGTAACCTCTGGGGACAGGGACTTTCTGTCATGCAGTGTTTGCCCAGCAGCAGCACAGCTCTGCTCCCCTGAGCCCTCTGGCACACCCACAGCAGCTCCAGCCTCCACAGGGATTGTTTTTGAGATTCTTCACCCCTGGGAATGGACTCAGCTCCCAGAACTTGCTGGGAAAGCCCACCAGGATGGTGATGCAGGGTGTCCCAGGAACCGTCTGTCTGTGGGAACAGGTTCTGACTGTGCCTCCCCTCTCCATTTCCCCTCGTGCACAAAGATGTATTTCCCAATACAACACCGTCACTTTTTTCCCTCTATGTTTCATTATTTATGAAGAATAGGGCAAATGATCCACACATGGTGGGTGGGTTGGTTGAGGCATCTCTTAAAGCGTTTTTTCCAAACTGCCAAGCTCAGTTTCTGGCATCCAGGCAAGCTGACCACAACCAGCAGGGCAGACCCTGCCCCACTGCCCTGCCCTTGCTTCCAGTGTCAGCTCTGCTATTCCTGGGATAGCCCCTATTGTTAGCAAGAACTATTATTAACCATCTGTAATTTCAGAAGTACAGACAGTTTGCTTAGCAAGTACAAAACATGGAATTGGCTGGGACAGCAGGAGGAGACACTTAGCAAACATCTCAACCCATAGTTCCTATCATGGTCGATTCTTTAGAGTAGCCTCTCATCAAGGCTGCAATCACTGATCGGGTTTTTACCTTGCCAGTTCGCAGTGTTTGACTACAACGTGATTGCAGGATCAGCTCCTCCCAGGGAAAATACCACCACTGCCCTCTCCTGTCCTTTCCTTGTCTCCTGTTTCCATTCCTTCTCTTCCCAGTTTCACTTAACTCTGGAGCTATCGAAGATTTACAGGGTAAATCTTCTTGTGCCTGTGACACAGAAGAATGCTCAGGAGATCTTTTGTGCCCTTTTCTTTGTCCCATTTCAGTGCCCTGGAGGCAGGAGCTGTCTGTGCCCTGTGTTTGTTGTGTGGCACAGAGCACCAGGGGCTCAGCAGCACAGCCTGCCCAGCTCCCAGCCCTGCAGGGGCACTGATACACAACTAGCAGCACCAGGCTGCTGTTTTTCCTGGCATTTCATACCAATATCTACATCTGAAAACCTCTTTAATAGCTCATGGAAGAGCTTTGGGCAAGCCTGTGTACTTTGTGGAGCAAGAAGAGCATTCTGGGAGTGACAAGGTTTGGGTAAGCATCCCCTCTCCCACTGATCCTTGAAGATTTGGGTCTGTGCTGAATACTGAGTTTGACTGAGAAACGAACAAGTTACAAAATCTGTGATAAATACTGAAAGCACAAAAATGTGAAAAATCACAGGCCGAACATGCCATGAAAGCAGAGGTCAGTGAGTATGAGAGAATACAGGCACTGATCATAAACACAGCTAAGCACAAATTCAGCTCATTCTGATTCCATGGACGCAATGCCTTAGCTGCACAAAATCTGGGAATCCCACATGATTCCACAGGTACCAGTGCACGTGCTGTGCCTGCCCTGAGGCTGCTCTGGGCAAGCAAAACCCTGAAAAGTACACGAGACTCAGGCTCCAAACTCCACTGGAGAGCTGTGACACAGAGACAGACTACTGAATATTTAGGAAAATATCAATCAGCCATAATACAACCAGAGTTTCATTTTGTCCTATATAAAAAGGATTAGCATTTCAGTCTAGCCTTCACCAAAATAGTTGAGAAACAGCAGATTCCACATTCCACCTCTATGACACTGGTGATAAAACAAGACATGGTGTGCAGAAGGTGTGTAAGGATATGTGTCTCCTGCCTGTGGGAGGCTGGGCAAAACCATACAGATGATACCTCATGCTGGGACCAGCTGGAGGTCAGGACATACCCTGAACATCACCCACTGTAGGGAATCATTTCAGCTGGAAGGAGAAATGCAATGAAAAAGAAGCTATTTCTGGTTATTCCCAATTCCATAAGCAGGAGTTACTGAAGAGGGAAGAATGTCAAAGATTATTTCTGACCACATGAACACCAAAGCTCAGTAGACAGCCATGAGAAGGCAGCTGAATTCCCAGTTATGTTTCTGGGAAAGCACAGCCCTATGACACAATCCTAAAAATTACCTAAAAGTTACCTGCTCTTAGCACATTAGAAGCAAAGTGAAGGGCACAGAACAGTGAGATCCTGAAACTCCCAGCCCTCCCAGCCCTTCAGCCTCCAGCCCAACAGAAGTTTCTCTGAAGCAGATTTATAGAGCCAAATGCTGAAAGATGTGGAAGGGAATATTATGGTCCTTTAATTTGTCCTGAATACAGAGGCTGTAATTCTTTACAGGGCTAAACTAATACATATGTTCTTAAAATGGATCTAATGCCATTTTGACTGTTCAAATCCTGGTGAAGGTACTGCTGTTCCTGATAAACAACTGCAATGTTTAATTATCTTCACTGCTAGAAAGTTGTATATTATTTATTTTAAAGAGACTTTTGTTTTTTACTTCTGTTTCTAGCATGAAACCTTGTTCTGTCTTTGTCTGCAAAACTGAAGTGCCCCAACTATCACATGACTTTGATTGCAAAGATCTGCTCAGGGGGTCAAGTAATTTTTAAAATCTTTCCTTTGAGATGAATCCAGCTTCCAAAATTTGTTTACCAGCTACTGGATTGTTTTTGTCTTTTCAATCCCCTTTGGAATTATTGCATCCTGGTTTGAATAAGTGGACATCAGAAAAAGACATTGTATTTAACGAAGAGCACTCCTAACATGGAATCATTTTCATTTTTCTGGAGGTCTAATGGCTTTGTAGCCCATGAACAACTGTGCAACTTCAAGGGGCAGCCTGGCTCTTCAGCCACTCCTATTTCCTGATCCTGGGTGTTGAAATTGTGTTGTTTTGGGGGGTTTCTTTGTTGGTTTTTTTCTTTCTTTTCTTCTCTTCTCAGACTTTTTTTTGTGAGCTATGAAAAGAAGCTCTTCATGAAAAGTTAGAGGAGAACAATCTCCCCTGGCCTTCCTCCAGTTCCTGGAGGTAAAAGCATGACAAGCAGCTTTATTCCATAAAACTGACAAATAATCTTTGCCAGATTTTTCCCAATTAGGACCTACCAATCTTTACAATGAAACCCTTTATTCGCCATAAACAAAGTCCACTTTTACCTCCCCAGGAAAAGGAGGAGCAGGTGTTTCCACAGGCAGAGTGTGAGCACTGGGGAGGTGGAGGAGCTTTGGGTTTAACTGCCTTAACTCCTTGCACTCTGCAGCTGCAATAAAGGTACCTGGGCTCTGGATAACTGACCACAGAGTCACTGAGGAACTCTGGTGATCCCAGCACCAGAACCAGAGAACACCCAAACGTTCCTGCACAAGGATTCTCCACGAGGTTCTGGCACCATTTAGAGTCAGTAAATCCCCATGCAAAGCACAGCTGGAAACATCAGTGGGGACTTACAAAGTTCTGTTGCTCCAGGCACCACCAAGCTCTTTGCACACATTTGACTCCCTGCTGCCTTCAGGGTGGATGAACCCTCAGGGATGGACTCTCCACCCTCTCAGTGGAACATAACAGTTCTGGATGCCATGGGAAATCCAGGGAAATGGGCTTCAGAAAGTGGCCAGGCTCATGGCTTGTTCTGAAAAGCGTCTCCTTTCTGTGTTATCAAAAACATGCCCCTGGACGGGCCCAGGAGGGAATTTCCTCTGCTTGAACATTATATTCTGAGGTTATTTATTAAACACAGAGTATCTAGAGAGCTTTGCATCATAGCTGTCATTTTTATGTCCAATAGTTCCACTGTGAAATTAGTTTTTATTAAGATACAGAGTCACAAAACTTTTAGGGACTCTGTTCTGTCACGGAAAGTGATTCACCACTCTATCCGTACAGGCCATGACTCATTTGGGCTGGCTTTTATTATTATGAGTCTTATTTTAACAACTTGGCTATCCTTAATCCATTTGGGTTTGATTTGCCTGCCAAACTCATGCACGGGATAACTATAACCTGTCACACAGAGCACCCTCGTGTTGGGGGGGTTGGTTTTTATTTCAGCTTATTGAAAAATTACAGTGCATTTCTTCTCATTTTGTGTTTTCCATTTGACACATTATAGAAGTAAACATTATGTTGCATGTGCTTTTAAAAGAAAATTCTTTTTCTCATTTGCATTCAGAAAGAAAGTCACTTCACTGGAAGGTGCTCAGTGTTTCTGAGGTGCAGGGCCACAGGCTGGCATCGCACAGCAGCATTTCCCGAGCCCCTCTGGCACCGCAGATTTGCGTGCTGGCCCTCTGCAGCTGGAACCACACATCTGGGAGCCAGAATTAGAACCAGAAGTTGAGCAAGTTGTAGCTTCCCAGCTATGCAGCCAGAATTTCCAAAGTGACAGGATGTTGTGGTATCTCCCTGAAAGCTGTCCTCACCTTGCCGATGAATTACAGTTCCTGTAATTTTTGGCCACTTGGCATCACAGGATCCCATGATGTCAAACAGTTTCACCAAGAGAATCACAGTGGGATAACTCATCCTGGCTTGTGGGGGCTATGAAAAGCTTGTTAATCACTGGTTTACAGCGTGCATGTCAAAACATCTACTACAGCTGGGATTTGTGTGACTGGGCTTCTCCTTTACAAGAAGCTAAATATAGATTTAAATGCACTGGGTAATGTACTGAGCCGAAGTAAAAGTGTCCTGAATCAAAAATGGCAATGGAATTGGAAACATACAGTTGTTCCTACTGATCCAGTTGGATTTCTGTTCCTACTGGGCCAGTGAAAGGAACTGTAAAAGAGAAGTGGTGAGATGCAGGCTGCTCATATATTGCTTATAGCCTCATGGCAGGAGTTTGCACACATTATAAAAACTACAGAAGTTGGCATTCCTTTTGTTCTTTGGGGCTTTTTGGTTTTTCTTTGTTTGTTTGTTTGTTTTTAATGCTAAAAACTAGAAGAGGAAAGGGAAATGGTAAACTGTATATTTAATTATTTGTTTTAGCAAGGGTCTAACAGCCTGGTGTACCTGGTTCAGCACCTGCCTGCTCAGGGCAGTTTGTTATAAAAACTGGACTGTAGAGGTGTTTCTCTAAGCACCACACTGCTGTAACCAGCTGAGAATGGAGCTGCTCTGTGTGACACCACCAAAGAACTGCAGCAGCAGCCCAGTCTGCCTCTGTCCCCCCAGCTGCAGGAAGGGATGCCTGAACCAGGACAGGAATGGAACACCTCAGTAGTTCCATCATTTTGACAGTCTGCTTAGGAGCTGAAGCACTTTTCCACCAGGGCTTTGAAATCTGGGCCAGATGCCAGGTTAAGTTAACTGCAGTACCCAGCTCTTAAATCTGTTAAAATCTCAGCTTGTTAGATTTTGCATTTTTCCTCTGAGGAGTGCTGGTTCTGGGAGGAGATCTGGCAGCTCACCTGCAGGCTGGGAGCTGGCCCAGGGGAGTTTATCCTAAAGAAAGCAAGGTTTGCAGCACAGCACACAAACCCTTCCCTTCCCCTAACAAACCCAGCTCAGACTTCACGAGGTTTCCTGCTCTGGCCAAAGCAAGGCGTTTATACCATGGTTTATACCATAGTTTATACCATGGTTTATACAATAGTTTATACCATAGTTTATACCATGGTTTATACCATGGTTTATACCATAGCTTATACCATGGTTTATACCATAGTTTATACCATGGTTTATACCATAGCTTATACCATGGTTTATACCATAGCTTATACCATAGTTTATACCATGGTTTATACCGTAGTTTATACCATGGTTTATACCATAGTTTATACCATGGTTTATACCATAGTTTATACCATGGTTTATACCATGGTTTATACCATAGTTTATACCATGGTTTATACCATGGTTTATACCATGGTTTATACAATAGTTTATACCATGGTTTATACCATAGTTTATACCATGGTTTATACCATGGTTTATACAATAGTTTATACCATGGTTTATACCATAGTTTATACCATAGTTTATACCATAGTTTATACCATAGTTTATACCATGGTTTATACCATAGTTTATACCATGGTTTATACCATGGTTTATACAATAGTTTATACCATGGTTTATACCATGGTTTATACCATGGTTTATCCCATGGGCGTTCTCATTTTGTACAGAACAACAGCCAGACCATCAGGACTGAAGTGCTGGATGTCCCTTCTCGACAGGACATGGACATTGCAGAGTGGCACAGAACAGCTTGTGAAAATTCCTACAGACTTCCCAATGAAAACAGAATTTACAAAGAATCTTCTCGCTCTCAAGCACTCCAGGCAAGAGCATGGCATTATTCAGAGAGGAAACATACCCACAAACCAGACAAAGGGTACTGGCTTTAATCCTGCTCATGCTATAAACACCCCGTGGGACTTCAGAGAGATCATTTAAATCCAATTTTTATTCAGTTTGCTATGGATTTCTGTGACAGCCAGTATCTGTTTGATTTGTTGCTAGTTTGTGTGTTGTTTGCCTTTAAAAAACAAGTGACTGGGTCTGAAGAAATCCTGTGGAGGGAGTGAGAAATTGCTTCTCCCCTGGAGGAGCAATCGAGGCTGCTCGGGCCAGAGGCTTGCAGGGCAGAAGAAAGAACATGCCAGACAAATGGAGAGAGACAGGCACAGCAAGGAGCTGTGAGCCCACGGCTCCAGGAGCCCTGAGAGGGGCGATTGAGCAAGCACCAGGCTCAGAGGTGATGGGAAGACAGCAGAGGAGCTGCTGCCCAGGCTTGGGCAAGGAAACTCCTTTATAAGTTCTTTTATTTCTATTCTGTCTTAGCTAATTTGAAGTTTTCTTCGTTGAAAACGTTAAGCATTTTAATTTCTATTCCAACACAACTTGGCTTTTTTGGATTTGTTTTGTTCTGGCTAGTCTGGGTCACTTGGTAACAAGTTCAATGAAGTTATCACATTTCAGAGAGTGACTGGAAGGATTCATTGGTCCTTCAGTGATGTCTGAGCCCTGCAGATGGAAGAGCCTGGCTTCTCTGAACTCGGCCTCTGGCTGGCAGAGCTACAAACTCAGAATGCTGTTCCTTCTAAGAAGTATGAGATTGTACCATGATAAGAGTCTTCACTTTTAATTTCTGTTCTCTGAAACTGTTGGGTTTTGGTGCTGGTTTCAATTACTGAGATAACACGAAAAAGCTGCAATGAATTTCTGACAGAGCTGAGTGGAAGTGAGGACGAGGGTCTTGGCTTTTCAAAGCCTTCTCTCACTGCTCTGTTCTGCCTTGCTCTTGAAGCTGACTGAGAGGCTTGCCCAGAAATGGCCTGGAGCATCCAGCTTTGGCTGTCTTCTTTCCCTCAGTGACAGAGGGCATCATGGTAACAGACCCACCATGATTTTACAATCCAGACTGAAAAATGAAGCATTTGAAGAGCAGATCTCCAGCTGATGTTAACAAATGACTGCAGGCACTGGGGAGAAGCAGCAACTGTTCAGGGGGATGGAACTAAATCCTGGGAGATGATTCAGCTCTCCTTTTGCAGCTGCTATGTCAGATCACATGTTCAGGCTCCCTGGTGGCCCTAGGGTTATTCCTTATACAATTTCTGGAACACTTTTCCTTGGTTCTACATTATTATATAGAGATTTACCACAGCTTTCTTACAGGACACAGACAGACACAGCCTAGTTTATGCCACAGTCAAATAATGAAAGTAACTCAAAATTCACATTATGCTTACAAGAAAAGCCCATTGTGTTCCTCACTCATCTGGTGTGTAGGTCCTGTTATGATGTTTTTCAGGTGCTTTTTTAAAGACTGACCACTGTGAAGCAGGAAGCAAGGCAGCACTATGAAATCCCAGCAGGTTAGAGACTGCACAGAGCTGCTTCACCAGCTGCCACAGTTACTCGAAAATTGCTCAGTTTTCAAAGAACAAAGACTCATTTTCCCTGCAAAACACAGTGCAGTCATTTCCTCCCCTAGCTTTCCATGGAATTCCTGTAAACTCTTAGCTGTATAAAGTTCTTTTTCCAGCATAAGCAAACACTAGGGTAAAATTGCTTGTCTTGCCAATCAGTATGAAGACAGTATCAAAAATTCTAGCTCCTCAAATCTGCAAATATTTTTACAACATGAGAAGCAAAATCAGAGTGGAACTTCCAAAGAAATGCCCTGAGGAGAATTCAGCTGTATCCTTCCCTATCTTCACAAGAATCTTATCATGGCATTCACTACATTCCAGGTTCTTACACCACAAATGACCTGAGCTGATACTTGGAATATTTGACTCTTTATTCAGCAGCAGCCCTATTAAATGTAGCAGTGGTAATAAGTATGGCACCAGTGCAGAGCAATAAGAAGGCCACTGTAATTTCAAAAGCACAGACAAAGCAGCTGCTCATGGTCAATAGCAATCTCTCCACAGAAATAAACTTCACCCCTTGCTTTCAGATTAAAGATGTCTTGGATTCCTTATTCTCTTATTCAAGATGGAAGCAAAAATCCAACCCACCTCGATAAATTGAAAAATGAGCATCAGATAAAATTGGAACAACTTCTGTTTATTCTTTTATTTTTCTTGAACACCTTTAAATGTGGGCTTGATCCCCTTGCAGGAAAGGGAATGTTGAGACTGCCTGACAGGTGCTTTTGCCTGTTCCTCCTTCTTGCCTGTCTGTGTTCCCTGGGAGCCACCCACACACATCCTCCCTGCCAGCAGGTGCTTTAGGAAGGTGTGTCAGTCCCTGCCACTGCTGAATTCAGTACAAGCTCTGCAGATGGAAGTCCCACCAGAGCAGTGAACAGCCCTCGCTGTCAGCACAGCAATTAGGCTGTCAGGATTCTGATGTCTAACGCTTTTACACGATCATTAAATCCTTTGGCTCCTCCTTGCAGAAAATAAATGTTACTGTGAACAGTAAAACACATAGGAAAGTGTACCAGCCCAGGCAGAAGAATTTTCATTTCAGGGGGCATTGCTTTCCCCTGACTACAGCCTGCTGTTACCTGGTTCACCTTTCACTTCTAATTCAGTATTCCATTTCCTCTGCAGTTTAACAGACAAAGAGTCTTTAGGTCCCTCCACATTAAACCTTTCAGAAAAACTGTTTTGTGGTTTAGATTAGGGGAACAACAAACCAGGAGAAAACAAAGAGACCTGTATAAGGGCACAGCACACATTTGATATACATTTAATGTGCCACATCATGGATGGAGGTTACAGGCCAGTCTTGGATCATGAGACATTTTGTTAGGTCAGGAAAAAAACAGGAAAAAAAAAATTCTGTCTCAAAAAAGTTCCTGACATAAATCACAACATCCAGCATCTGATCTCTGTGTGGCCCACATGGACAATTCACCTTTGGGCTGGGAATTTCTGTGGCAGTGGCAGGCTCCTCCTGGCCAGGTGATTTGCCAGGTGCCTCCAGAGCTCAGCTGGAGGAGTGTGTGTGTTCTGTACAAGCACACTGCAGTACAGCTCTGTAAACACCTGCACAAACTGGGCACTGGGGACACAGCACCTCCTGCTAAGTGCTCCCTCCTGGCCACAGGGACTGCCACATGATGGAAAAGCCGTGGGACAGGGCCTGGCTGTGCCACCAGAATAAAGACACAGATCCCTGAACCTTATCCCCCTGCTGAGCTAAGGAAGGGCTCTGGCTCACAGCACGGTGCCTTCTGAGGGAGCACTCACCACAGCGAGGGCAAAGAGATAAAGGTGCCATCTGCTCTGCTAAGAAGTCTGAAAAAAACCTATTCATTTTTGTCTTGCATAAAAACACTCCCAAATCTCAAAGTCTGGCTTTTTTGGGTTTGTTTTGGGTTTTTGTTTTTGTTTTTTTCTAAATATCTGGACCAAAATGTCCATTCAGAGTGGAAATCTCAGTTCTGCAATTTCAGATGATGCACACACAATGATGTGTGATGCCAACCCATGGGAGAAGGAGGCTGTGTGAGAGGAGTAAAACTCCAAGGGGAGGAGCAGGAGCATCCTGTGTGACTGCACAGTCACCATGCCATCAGGGACTGCAAGGGACCCTTCCTGGAGAAGGGACATGGGGCAGGTTCCATCCAAAGCCACGTCTAGTGCAGCACTCTGCTCCCAGGCAAGTGGAGCAGCAGGAACTCACACTTGTGCTTCATCCATCCCAGCTGAGAAGTGGAATGAACGGATTGTACAGCACAGGGAAGATAAACACCAAGAGCAAACATTCCCCCCTCAACTCTGTCCCTCTCTGTCAACTAACAGGTTCCATGAAATGTTTCAGTCAGCAGGTCACCAAAATAAACAGGCATTTAAGCTAGAGCCTGATCCAACAGGATTTAGAGTAGTAAGTATTCATTACTACCCTTCTGTAACAGATCAGGACAATACCTTCCATTCTGGAAATACTTTAGATCAAAAAGTCAAAGCACCGAAGTTGATCCTCAGCCAGAGTGAGAAAACATTGCTGCAGTGAAGTCAATCGAGCTAAACCACTGGAGTGGTGGAAAATCTGGCCACAGCAAAGCTACAGCTGAATAAGATTATTTTTCTATACAAGCTCACTATCTTTTCCTAATAGAATCTTTTGGGATCACTATCTTTCCTAACAGGAAGAAACAATAGTTAAGGATCCAGTTGCAAAAGGAAACACACAAACTGATGAGCTGTTCTGTGGAGGTGGAACAGACCTTCATGTCTGATCTCTGACCTTCGCTTTCACTGCCTTCACTTCATGAAGTGCTGCTTCTTCCTCAAAAATATAAATATATTTATATAACAGTTTATATGTGTAAGATAGTCATACAGGCACACCTCTGCTTCAGCAGGCTGGGGAACAGATCTGGGCCCTGCCAACCAGCCTTTTTGTTCCTTTGAGCACTCTCCCAGTGCTTCTGAGTTGTGAGAATGTGATTCCTTCACGTCTGCTCTCCTTTCATCATTAATCTCTGGATATATTTACTGTTGACTCAGCCTTATATTTATCTTATTAAACATGGAGATCTATTTCTAAATTTAGACTTTCCCCCAAGCTGTTTTTCTCCCCTAGAAACTCCTTTCTTCTTCTCAGATCCTGGCAAGTCCTCTCAATAACTCTTCTCTCTGACTTTGCTGAGAATTTTCTGCTGTTGCATTGTGACTGAATTTATTGTTTGCACAACAGCAATAGCTGTGCATGTCAACAACCATAAACTCCAGGTGATAACATCTTCTCATTTCCAGGGGCTCCTGGTGAGCAGGAGGTGTTTGTCTGCAGCCCTGGGTCCATCCCTGCAGGCTGCTCAGTGTTTCTGTGTCACTGGGCTGCCACTGCAGCTGCCACCTGAGATTAGCTCCAAGCTGCTGATCACAAATACAGCAATTGAACCACTGGCACCTTCTTTGGGACTGGCTGCTCGCTGGCAAGGCTTGAATTTGGCATAAATATCTCAGAGAGAAGTTTCTTCACGGGAAACTCTGGGATCCTGTCCTTGGGCCTGATGCTGCTGTGGCACTGGGACATAAAATGACATAATATGATTTTCCACACATTTTGCTGGTGGAACAAACATTATTTGCACTTTCTAGGCTATTTCCTATGGCACACACGCTGGACCACCGTGGGTGCCCTAGGATGAAGCCTTTGGAAGGTCCTGTGCTTCAGAAAGAGTGGAGGACACCAAAGTACCAGCACGGGCCAAATCCTGACTGCAAGAACTTTCAGTGAGGCCAAACCTTACCCAGGAAGCTGAAACAGCTGTACCCTGGCATTTGCCTGCAATTATGCTCTGAGAAAAGCAGCATTCCAGGAGTCTGAAGTTGAACATTTTAAACTTTGGGAGACAGGGAGGCTGCAAAGTGGGCATAAAACTGAATTCGGTGTCACCACTGAGAGGGCTGCAGAAGGCTGGAATTGGCACGTGCTGCCCACTCCATAAATGTCCCCTGGCTCCTGCTTTGTCCCCTGGCTCCTGCTTTGTCCCCTGGCTCCTGCTTTGTCCCCTGGCTCCTGATTTCTTCCCTGGCTCCTGATTTCTTCCCTGGCTCAGTTTGAAGGCAAGACCTTCTATCTCTGTGCCAGGACTGAACCAGTGGATGCCATGCCTGACATGGAGGAACCCTCTGCTCCCACTGTCTCCAATGAGAAAGGAACCAACAACCCTAACCAGTAACACTGAAAAACTATGATGACAATTAAATTTAAATAAGCACAGTCTCAAGCATCAATTCATCCTTGTTTAAGGCAACTCTGGGTAAACAATTGGAGCATTTGGTAGGGAGCTGCAAGAAGGAGGAAAAACAAAAACCAAAACTAAAAAGCCAAAGCTGAAGAAGTTTTTTTTTAAAACAGCAATTTATAAGCACAAATTCTAATTAGTAAGAACCACAGAAAGCCTGAAGGAAAGGGCAAGGCAAATTCAACTGCTCCCAACAGAATCAGAAAAAAATCCATAGAATGCAGAGTGTCAGGTCTGGCTTTTGATTACATTTGCTGTTCTTGTTGTTTGCATCAGCTTGTTTTTAATTGCTGGTTGCTGCGTTACTGCGGCTTCAATGTGATTTCCCACAAACCAGGATTTCACCTAAAAGGCTTTCTAGCCAGGTGAGGGAGAAGGAATTCTATTAGACAAGACAGGAAGGGAACTATACCATTTTAAGGAAATACGCTTTCAGTAATTAAAGACAAATTAAGTATAATTTGTGTGTATGTAAAGGAGATGTTGAATAATATAAAGCTAAACTGTCTGAACCCATGTGTATAATAAGAAAGGCAGAGATCAGGGCTTTAGAGTGTTGGGAACTGTAGATATACATGATACAGATACACATGGATGTGTACATGCCAAATGTATTTAAGCACATACATGACAACACTTCAGAAACCTCTGCTGCTTTTTATTCTTTTATATTTCCTTAAATGCAGCTTCAAGTTGTAACAGTGCACAAAGTGGATCACATTGAAATATAGATAAATGAGAACAGAAAATTGAGAATATTGTTTTGAATCCCTGTTGCTTGCCATGGCTTTTAACACCAGCCTAAAGACAGTAAAACAAAAAGTTCTCCATTGCATCAGTAAGTCTGCTTATAGTCTCTCCATTATTGCAGCTGAATTTTCAGGAGTGACAGGAATTACGGAAGCAATTGTCAAAAAGGTAAAAACAAGACTCTGATTCCAGGCAGCTACAGAATGATGCAAACCCAGGAAACCACTTTTGTTCAGCTTCTAGTTTTGATCTATCTACCTTTTGATTTTTAAAATCCACCCCCTCACCCTTCCAAGTTTTGCATCCCATTTCATGTCAGCCCCCCAGGAGATTTTTTCATCCCATTTCCTATTGTTGTCCCCCCAGGAAATGCAGAGGGAGGGCAATATTATTCTGCAGGTGCTTATTCACACCTCTGTCTGCTTCTGAATCTCCAAATCAATCCCAGCTCTGCATTTTCCCAGCAGAATCAGTTCTGCTGTATCCCATCACATGCTCCCCTTCCCACAGCTCTCTGTGCTTTGGTTCCATTAATCCTCTCCACAGCAAGTGTTGCAATGAGGATGAACATAAAAAGTGAAAATCTCAGGAGTAGGGGAGAAGTGACCTTGCCCTAGATTCTGTTTCCCCCTTCTCTTTTCGTAAGAAAGTTCCCTGCTGGGACGCTCCTGAAGGAATGCCTGCCTCTCACTAAGCTGAGATTACCCCCAGGTAGGCCTGATCTGCTCCAGAGGGAAAAGCTTCTAACATGGCAAGTCCTGACTAGGTCCAGCCACTCACAAAACAAGACAGTAAATCAGCAGCATTTACAGCAGGGCTGTCATTCCCTGGGCAAGGACGCTGTGGATCATAAACCGCCCTGCTGGAGTCACAAACCACCATTTATATCCCAGAGACTGAGCAAACACAGCAACCTCAGAAATGTCAGTATCACTGTTTCTATCAACATCAATAAGAAATGCTTACAAGGACAAAAGTTAAATAAGCGATGTGAAAAATAATTGAATTGACTAAAGAATGCAGGCAGATGAGGAATGAAGACACACCACACATGACTCAAAGCTGATGGAAACAAATTAGTCAAACAAATACTTGCCAGTGGTATTCACCCAGCTCTTGGCCAGATACCTCACGATTTTGTTCTGTTTGGCAATATTTTAGTGTTTCTCTAAACGTGATCTCTCAGAAGTGTCCAGCTGGTTCCTGGACATAAACTGCTCTTGCAGCTCAGACTCCATCCTGCACGAGATCTGTCCAGCATGTGATGAGCACAGCAGGGACACATTTGCTCCTGCCAAGATGATGCACGTTCTGCCCACCTTCAGCCATTCTCACAGACCATTTCAAACTCCTTGGTCACACAGGTGGCCAGTGAGGGGTAGAGTGGCCTCTCCCACCATGTAAACATGGAAACCAACAGAAACTCTCGTGTTTCCTATAAGAAGTCCAGTCTTCATGAAAGAAAGATAATACTTAGAGTCAGTTTTTAAACTCCAGTCACAGAAGGTAAAGAACAAATCCCCATAATTGCCATCACTGAAATATCTTAAGGTTTTGAACCCAAATCAAAATATGATGAACCGGGCCCTTCCAATCAGAATGGGGGCTGGCTCCCCATATTTCATCCCTGCCTTGGCTACACCACCATGGGGCAAGAGCAAGTCTTGACACACATCTCATTCCCGTGGCTGTTTTGCTCTCCCTGCTGCCAGCAGGTCCAGGCATGGGTTGTTTCTTTGTGTACAAAGGGTGGTATTGATGGAAACAAACAGTTGAGGCTTGTGGGACAAGTTCTTCAGGTGGCTTATGGGAAGGTGCTTGGGATTTTCCCTGTTCCTCTTCCTCCTCATTGTTAGAACTGACTCCCAGTCTCAGCAGAATTTACTGAGAGACACTCCATCCCAGAAATTCTGACCCTGTGCCTACTGGAACTCAGGGGTGCCTTGTGACACTTATTATTGTTTATCCAGACATGGCTGATTTAGCAATTTAGACCAGATGTCCACTAAACAGGGTTTTCTCTTTCATCTTGTCAGGATTCTTCTCATTGTAATTTTTCTATCTGGAATTTCCACAGATTTAATTTCTCCTCCCCCAAACAAAACCTTTTGCATAATACATTATTTGTACCTTTAAATTGTTTTGCTGTAAATTCCAACCTCTAGTTTTATTAGTTTACACTGACATGACTCAAAGACAGAAAGGGCTATCCCTGTTGTGGTCTGACCCCTTATAAACCATGGGCCCTTTGATATCACCCCAGTAACATCTTAAGCTGTTTGGCCACAACATGCCTTTCAGAAGGGTTCCAGTGCTCCTCAGAGGACAAGTCATGGAGAATGCTCCCCTGTGTTTGACAGTTCCAAAGCTTTCAACACTCACTGCTAAAACCATATTTCTGTCTTAGACCTGGGTGACTGATTTAATCTTTTATTCAGTTCTTGTTTTAGTTTACTTCACATCATAAATATTCTACTACTGGTCCTTTTCCCCTCCAAATTCCTCTTGCACCCTGTTTGAAAAACAGGGGAGGAACATCCTCCAAGGCACCAGAGGTAGGTGAGCTCCAGCCAGCCCGGACTGTCAGCCCTTTGCTGGGCATCTCCAGCCTCGGGACACCACATCTGTCCAGCTGCTCACAGCCCCGTGCAGGCTCCTGGCTGTCCCTGAGCTGCAGCTGCAGCTCTGCTGTGAAACCCTGCCCCAGAGTTTGTCGGGAGGCAGCGGGAGCAGCAACCCCACTGCTGTGGGATGAAGCCTGGACATGCCCCAGGTGTGTGCAGGAGTGTCCCAAGGACACCCAGGACCCACCTGTCGGACCCACAAGTTGGATGATGTTTGACATGGCAATAGAATATTGTTTTCAAATAGAGCCCTTAGAAAATGCCCAGACAAACATTTCAAATTTTTTTTTTTAATGCTCCTACAAGGACTTCCATATCTCCTGCATTGCAGTCATTCTCAGTTATTAAATGATTCTTAATCATATACACACAGTTCTTTGGTGATAATATTTATTCTCTGGGAGTTAATTTGGAGTTCTTGTATGACATCATATATTCCAGCTGTAAAAGACAATAGACCGTGCCTTTCTCCTTCCTCTTTTTTTATGTGGACATGAGAAGTCTAAGGTCAGGTCCTCTAAGGAGAATTTGGCCTTTAATGTTTTTGTTTCAGACTCTGATTCCAATTATAGTTGTAGTTCCACCCAATCTGAGTATTTTTGTGTTTAAAGACAAGTTATGGGCTAAATTAATTTCTGGTTTAAATCAGTGTACATGCATTGGGATAAATTTGGTTCAGTGAAATAATGATGGCAAAGCAACTGAACCACATGATTTACTATGCTAAATACAAAGGCTGGATCTAACTGTTTCTCCCAATCCTTCATTCTAGACATGTGAAAGTAAGGAAATAAACAAAAGACCTGCCTGGCAGAAGAAACAGAGCTCTATCAGAGATGTCACATGCTGACTGCCAGGTGATTTTCATAGTCTTGGTATTTGCTTTTTCTGTTTGAAATACATGTAGAGTATGGTTGTCTTTGCCCTGATCCCCAGCAGATTATGTTAAATTATCCATATTTCTAATAAGCAATATAAATAATTAGGCAACAGTACATGACAAGAAAATTACATTTTGAGCTACTGCTGACATGCCTTTGGTGGTGTTGGCAGCAGCACATTATTGTGAAATGGAAATGAAGCTGAGGAGCCGCAGCAGTGCAGGGAGCACAGCGCGCTCGGTGCCAGGCAGCGCTGCCAGCGCGCATTTCCCGGGAGCCCAAAGTCCTGCCCAGCCCCAGCAGAGACACGGGCTGCCCAGGCAGGGACAGACAGACACAGCCACTCCTGTGACTGTCACTGGGCTGCTGGCAGCAGTGGGGGCTGCAGAGAACCGTGGACATGGGCTGGAGAGAGAGGGGTTCTCCTCTAAGCAGATGCTGCTCCTGCTTCAGCAGAGCGCTCCAGCTGCGCCCTGCCCAGGGCATCCTGCACTGTGCCCCCTGGAACGGGCACCAACACTCACACAGGGCCTGCCCCGAGCATCTGCCCTCACCACAGTGCATGAAATCTGAGAGATAAGTGCAGAGTGAGCCCTTGTTTCAGAAAGTTCTGTTCTGTTTTAAGCCACAAGGCTGCATTGTAAATAAATAATGAGGGCAAGCCAAGGCCATCACTACATGAGTAAAAGTGTATAGAACTGGGCCCTTCTACTCATGGCCTTACATAACCCCTCCCAAAAAACCTAACTAACCAAACAAACAAAAAGGAAAAATCAAAAACTAGAAGGAAAGTCATAACCAGTATGAGATCAAACACTGCAGCTGGCAGTCAGCAGGGCAGTGGACAATTACCCACAGCATGGCAGTCCTGCTTTCAATCACCAGCAGCCTTATGAATGCTGGCTGCAGTTATTGCACTCCCCAGACTGTCACAAATGTTGATCCTCCAAGTGTGGTCAGCAAATGGCCCAAGTCTTTCCTGCCCCCAGGACCAGAAGGGATGATGCAGCACAGAAGGTGTCTGTGAGATGTGACACGGCATTTTGTGCTTTCCTCTGCTAGGAAAACATCTCTCTGAGGCTTCCAAAAGGGCAGGAAAGGCTTCATTCACCTTTTCTCTGCACTGGTGTGAAAAGCAGGCCAGAGGGATCAGGCAGGGCCTGCCACAGAGGGACCCAGGCAGGGGAAGCAGCCCCAAGCCGTGGTGAGCAGCAGCAGCAGCAGCAGCGCTGGCCTGAGGCAGGGACAGGCTTCGTGTCGTTGCTGTTGTCAGGCACATTTACATGGCTCAGACACTATCACATCATGCTGACAAACTGTTCCAGTGGTTTTTGAGGAAAAACAAAAGCAAACCCTCCCCTGTGGAAGTGGGGGGGAGGAACTAGCTGATGCTTAAGGTCTCTTCCAACCCAAACTATTCTGTTTCTATGGAATTTCCTCATCTTAAGTGAAAGAACAGCTCAGGAGCTGCAGTCTTGCCTGCAGCTGAGTATTTCATAAGCAAGCCCCTCTGACAGACACCTTCAGGCATCCAGAACTTGCCAGCTTGGTACTTTTGTCTGTTCCAAATTATCTCTTCCACTGAATGTGCAAAAATGTATTCATCCCACAGGGACTAAGCAAGGCAGCAAAGACTTCAGGAGAACAGATTTGTTCCTTTTTCATCATTATCAGTTTCAATTCAGACCAAATAGACCAAGAATAAGATTATCATGGAGGAGATGAGTTCGTAACAGCCATTGTAACCCCCTGGTTGCACTGGGAAAAAAAATAGTTGTAGTGTTGTTGTTTTGGAAAGGCAGAGCCAGTCACTGCCTCACCAAACCACATGGATAACCCCAGCCACTGGTGGCAAGTTCTGGCTCCTGAGGCACGGGGAATGAGGCTTAGAACACAGCTCAAACAATATCCAGCAAAGTGTTAAAGTGGGACTGCCTTCCCATTCACCATCAAACTGAGAGGCTGCAGAGCCCAGCTCATTCCAGGTGCTTACCAATCATTTACCATTACTGTACCACAGTTTTCTCTGGCAGATGTTTTACTTCGCTTTGCCCCCACCTCTTCCCACCTCCAACAGATTTCCTCTTTGTCACAGAGAGCACAGTACCACCGGTTTCCAAGAATTAATGATTTATGTTAAACAAACAAGAGCATGTCACTGAAAATCTTATCAAAAGACCTGAAAAATTCCACGCACATGTCAGATTTTTGCCGAAATCTGCTTGAATGTGCTGGGCTTTTGGCATCAGGGCTGACCTTAGCCAGAAGTCACATGTAGCTGTCAGACTGCAGCAGCCTTCTGGAACACACTGCAAGCCTTGACATTTGGCACACTCTCACCTGAGTAGCCCCTGCCCAGTTTAAGGAGTGGCTGAGGGAGTGCACTTCATTCTGTTACAGCCAACTGATTACTAAATCTTATTTCCCAAACCAAATAAAAACAAACGTTTCATTTTCAAATCATTACCACAAGTGTCATGGCTTTCAGACCAATTTCACTGAGCTTTTGCTCTGATCATTGTGATTAATGCTCAGGACCTCGGCCACTGGCCTGAAGCTGAGCATAAGGAGAATCTAGTCTAAGCCTAGGATCAAGATCCTCACAGGCTTCAGTGATGTTTCACTGCACTCAGATGTGTGTGAGGTTTGAATCTTCTGTCTTTATCAATGCTCTCTATGAACAACACGCAGATTGAAACTGCTGTTCCACAGCTTCTACTTTCATCCCACTTTTAGAAGGCAAGAAATCTGTCATACACCTTCATAAAATTACTGTCATTTGAGGGTTTGTTTTTCTTTTAATCTGAGTCTGTGGCGAGGTTCAGGCAAAACAGGTCTAATGAATGCACGGCTTCCTCTGGTACTATTGACCGCTTGTCAGCACCCAGCACCCACAAATGTCATTTATTTACCTAGGAGGTGGCCTCCAGAGGGTTACATCAACACATGCTGTGCTAGATTATGGTGAACCTACGTCTCTGTGCTTATCTCTGGGGGAAGCTGACTCCTGGAATCACAAGCTGACACTGCCCCTCTCTAGTACAAGGTTCCTGTGTTGATACTGATGATTTCAGATTTTATGCCACATAAACATTTAGATTCTGAACAAATTTGGCCTTTTATTTTATTAAAAAACCCACATCACTATGAATTTCTCCTTTCAAATGCTTCAGTCCTCTTCTTAATTATTTCTGAATTCTGTGATTTTTTTCAGTCTAGAGCTAGACTTAGAAGGCTGATTTTATAATACAGACACCTTTAGCCTCTAGAAAGAGAAATGAGTCCAATTGTCTCATTCTGGCCCCAAAAGAGCTGTTCAATGAAGACTGCCATTTAGGCAGTAACTGCCTGTTGGATTAAAACTGATCAACTCCATACAAAAATGCTGTCCAGTCCATTACCAGGACTACTGAGCCACTTGTTCCCCAGCAGAAATTCTATATTTATTCTGTGAAAATCTTTTCCGTCTTAAAACTTTCATTGGAAATACTTATTTGTGAACCGAAACAGCTGAAATTGGAATAGGCAAGATTCCAAGCTGACCGTAAAACTGTCTTTAATTAAGAAATTGGTTGAACTCCAAATCCAGGGCATGTTCTTTGCATCAGAGACAAAAAAGAGGAACAGTTTTAAAGCCACATGCCTCTTGTGACAGATAAGCATTTCACTAGAAAGAGCAAAGCGCTTCCTTCCTTTGTTCTAATTTCAAACCAGAGCGATATTAAAAAAACTACCTGATCTGTAGCTCCTACACTGAGGTCATGATGAGAGCCTGTACCCAGTTTGTGACCTGAAAAGATGTCACACATGTACTCTTTAGTGAGCAGGAAACTGCCTGAGTGCTTCCTGTGGCTTTGAGCCTCAGATCACACTCTTGGCAATGGAGACAAGTTGCCTTTACATTATTTGGGGTTTTTTCCAGTCAGTGGCCTATTTTCTACAGCAGGGCAAGTGAGCAGCTTTACAGAGCTCCTGCACTGCAGTCAGAGGCACCATTACAGCTGCAGTGGGTGACAGCAGTGGGACAGCAGGGGTCAGAAATTCAATAGCACCTGTCACTGGTGTGCTTGCCCCACGTCCCCAGTGAGCTCAGACAATCTTTGGAAAGCTGATGCTGCCTTTGCACCACTGCTGTTGTTTCAAGGCAGCTGACCCAAGCCTGTACATGTCGCACTCATGCTCTGAGTTGGTGTAGACATACCCCCAGGGTTTGTTTGAATTAGCATCCCAGCCATGATTGCAGCTGAGTAAAGTCCAAGCACCTCGCACAGACGTGACCAAAAATCGTGCTGTGCTGGCTCTGGGGGCTGCAGTTACCCTGCCACAGCTCTACCTGCTGGTGACATCTGGGGCCAGGGACAGAGCAGCCCGGGCTGAGGGACTGCTGAAGCCAACTGCAACGTGGCCTGAGCAGAGAGGAAGGCTCAGCTGCTGAACGTGAGTGCTTACGGTGGGAGTTTAATCTCAGCAACAACCACCGTCCCAGTGCTCACAAACTGTTTGGATGTTTTTACTGGAAATAACCATGAAATATCCTTGGCAAGGTTTGCTACTCCTCATTTTCTCACGTTCAGAATACAATTTGAGAAGAACATCCCCATCCCATCCTTCCCTCTGCTCATAACTCAGTGCAAGAGCACTCACGTATCCTTGCATGTACAGCTCATTAACTCTGTCATTTACGGTGCTCTCCTGGCACCCCTGGAGCCCTTCTCCTTCCCTCTGGGAAATGCAGAGCACGAGGCCATGGCACAGCTCCCCAGGAAGGGCTGCACACCAAGCAGGGAGCAGTGCACACTACTCACAGCCTGCTCCATCAGGGCAAACTTAGGACACAGAACCTGCCTGGGTAGGGGTGGGAATTTTTGGCAGGTAACTAAGAATGAGCCAAACCAGTTTACAATGGGAAAGTAAATACAGTCAGAAAAGCAAAGAAAGGTTAGGTGCAGAGATATTAACTTCCTAACTTTTTGAGTCACATTCTAAAATATCCTTGGGGCTGAGAACTGCACCCCTTGCTATCCTCAGAGCCTCTCATTGCTCTACACTAAGATCCCACTCTCATATTATCCACTGTTGCTACCTCCCTAAGCCCCACATTCCCACCTCTCCAATTCTGTACTCCTTGTGTCTGAAGACAATTCCCACCTCACAGAGAAAGCAGGAATTCTCAGGCTATGAATCACAAATTCCATCTTTGGACAATAGTGTCCATTTAGTCCATAAGTCCCTGGGTGGAGGTGAACTCTGCCCTCCCTGCCAGGTGCAAGCTCAGCACAGGTGAGGCCACGGCCCCTTGCCCCCCTGGATCCCAAACATGGCCATTGCCAGCTATGGTTTAGGAGAAGAGCTGGGGGACTCTAGAAAATTCCTAGGGATCACATAACCCAAAAAGAATGTGATTTTACAATCTTTTTTACCAGTGGGGGAAGAATTTACTGGCACCAAGATTTGAACCCAGATGTTTTCATCAGGCACAGTTTTGTTTTTCTTTGCATTCAATCATGACACTGAGTACAGCCTACAGTTGTGTTAGATTAATGCACTTACAGGCAGCATTGCTTACACATTTTCATTTACTCTGCAATATGCATTTACTTAGTTCCAGCAGCACAACAATTCTCTCTGGCACCGGTTCAGCTTAACGGTTCAAAAAGACTCACATTTAGCTGATGGTAGATTTACAGCACAGTAATTTCTCCTGCCTTTCCCTTTATGTCAGCCCCACTGGTGGCCACATACAGAGGCATACAGATGTGCCTACACATGCAAAGATTTCTAAACTGGTCAGGTATTTAAAACTCAATAAAAATGAATTCTTGTTCCAAAATCCAGCAGCAGGCCAGAGTTAAGTAGATCTGATATACCAGAAAAAGAGGCAGTCAGGGGGATTACCCATACAAAGCTAAACACAAATTCTCTCAGTCCTGAGAGAATAAGCTTCAAATTCAATTTCTAAATGCACCCAGACTAAAAAATTTCCATAGGAAATCTTCTCGGGAACCCTTACTGAATAAGCATAAACCGACCAACTGAAAGACATTTAATGACCAAAGCAAGTTAATTCACAAGTGTCAGGAAAAAGATATGCAAATGCTTCATAGTTTTGCTTCAGCTAATAAAAAGTCAGGAAAAACATCTAAATAATTAAATATCTAAATAATTTTTTCTTTTTTTTCCTCACAGAACAGCAGAAAATTGTGTAGAATTCAACGTGCCTTTAAGAAATATAAAAGCAATGAAGAGAGCCAAGTGCAGGAAGCACAACTGCAGCTCCTGGAGAAAGCAGTTTGCCCTCCCAAAGCTGTGTTGTAAGCATAAGGTCACGGTGGATGTTGGCTCTGCAGTGAGACCTTCTGTTGCAGTTTTGCTGTGTGAAACATTAAACAGGCCCCCAGAGAGGGATCAACAGAAAAATGATTTTTTTATTGAGGAGCATGAAGATGATTGGAGTTGTTGCCCGCTTCTGTCACTGTCTGTACTGTGAGTCACGTGCTGTGACAGCAGCAAGTCAATTAGCAGGGCAATTAACAAAACCACTGGTGCAGAGCACCCTGCACCACGCTGCCAGGAGTGTCCTTGGAGGGGTGAGATGGACAACAAAGTAAAAGCGATCTTCATTTTAGAGAGCTGGGAACTCGTCTGCCTGAATTATCAAGCTGGACTTTGCACATGGTAGGATCCCAGTTTTAGCTCAGTTCTGCAGGAGGATGTTCCAGAGCAGGGAACTGCTGCACCAGGATTCCCTGGCATTCTGTGCAAGAGCTACAGCTCTGGATGCAGCACGGTGTGTGCAGTGCTGCCAATCCACCTTCATTTCTCAAAGATCCCGGGGATGTATAAAACTGTTCTGATGGCTTCCTCAAACTAGCTGCAACTAGTCTTTCGTGAGAGAAAAAAATAGGCCTTAATAAATCTAGTGTTTGTGCAGAAAATAACTTCTCTCTTCTTCAAGTTGTACCCTGGCTGCTTCCAGAACTGGTCTGTGCTTGTGCTAAATGCACTGAGAGCTAATAAAAACTGCCTTGGATTAGAAACAGGACTCTTTATTCAGCATTCCAAATGGAAACACTGAGATGACTGAACAGTTCATTTAGCATTTTGATTTCATTCAGAAGCATTGTTGCCATTGCACGCATTTATGAACTGGCAAAACCCTCCATCTCAGGATCCTACGATTGTGTTTTCTTTGCTGTTTCATCCACACCAGCAAAAATGATCTCTTCAATGCAAATATCCACAATATATAGTGGAAATGGAAGTGTCACCATTTGGGGTGAGCTCAGCTGGATCATGGCCTGCTCCCCACCACGCTGGGATACCCACGCTGTGGGTAGAGAGTCAAGGGAGTTTTCTTGAATTTAGTCTAGAACTGGACTTTCATTTTGCAAAAAGGCAGGTTTTTAGCCCTACTTTTTCATTTTCTGTTTATTGTAGCATCACCTCTGCCTGTAGACACTGAACACCCCTGTAGACAATCTCAACATTTCACGTTAAATTTTCCAAGCAATCAAAGCAGCCCATTTCTCCTCTCATTTATAGTGGTGTAAATGAGAGTGGCTTCAAAGTAGCAGCTGAAGCAATACATGCAGAAACACAGCAGAAGTGACTGGAAAACAATTCCCCACAATTTGTAACCGCTTGTAAACCAAGGAGTTCTCAATTTATACAGTTTAGAGTAGAAATCTTTGTCTCAACTCACAGCTCTGTCTCAAGTGACAGAAGCACTGCTTATACTTCCCCCATGGCAAAAAGCAACATAGGACTGGTGCTTTACCCCCAGGGAATTTTATCAGTCAGAATGGGTTTGTATTGATACAAACTAAAGCTCTGCTCCCACCCAGCACTGTCACACAGCTCTGATTTTCAGCTGTACAGCGACTCCTAACTCTGACTTACACAGTGCAGTGACCCTGTTTCAAGCAAAAGTTTGAACAAGTTTTCAATAAAGGCCCCCTCCACCCAGCATCCCTTGTTAGTCTCTTAGATAAACACTACACTGACATCTTGAAGAAAACCCCAAATGTTCATGTGTCAATAGAAAAAAATATTCATGTGTCAATATGCCAAGCCCAAATCAGGTGAGCAGTGGGCGTGCAGCCTGATTTCAGTAAAACCTGGGGAGTCTCAAACCACGTGCTCTAAACTACTGACATCTCCCATCTGTTCTGAGAGGCAGCTGCATTTTTCCCTCTCTCAAGGCTCACTATGTTGTAAGTCCCATTACTTGCACTTTGCATAGGCAAAACCCCCTATTACCACAATATTCCTCAATTACCATAATGATACATGTTGGAATTTGAGCACTGTGAGTTCACTTTGCAGCAAACCTCAAAGCACCCAGCTGCTCTGCTCTGCACTGCAAACCCTTGCCATGTTTTTTAAAATCACTTGGGGCTCAGTCAAATCTTCCCAATGCAGCACTCTGCTCATAATCATCCTACTTCTTAAACATTCCCTCCCTCCCAGCCCTGCCCTCCGCTATCTTCCCACAGGGGACACACCTGTACAGCTGAGATGGAAAAGCCAAGTGAACAATCATCCCATGGTGCCTGAGCTCCCAGGGTACAGCATGTGCAGCACTGCAGGGCTCACAGCTGACAGTGCTGCTTTGGGACACATTTGCTGATGAGGATGAATGAGTTTGTGTGTTTCCTCAAAAACTCCACATCCCATCAATCAGCACCTGAGAGGAGCGACCGGTCTGGCAATGATCCTGACACCCACTCCTCTCCTCAGCTTCTCCAAGAACATATTCCACAGAAGCGTGGAGTAATCCCATCAAGATCACCGGAATGCTCTGCTTGGGTACCTTTGGTGCTGATCTGGCTTAACACAGAGTTCAGCTTTTCATTCTGAAACAGCATCTGCCATCAGAAGGGGTTGGGAGGTTGCAACATATTTCAGGCATGTGGTCTAATCCATAAAGGTCTCATGTATAAAATTAGTTGGCAGTTTTAACCACTTTAGTGCTCCAAAGTCAGAAGACTGTTTTTTTCCGTTCATAATTAAAATAATCAGTGCAGTCCTCGATAAAACAAATTCACCTAATAAACAAGTATTCGCCTTTCAGTGTCTGTTTCCCTCAGGACAAACCTCGATATGCAGAGTTTACCTCTGAGTTCTACAGCAGCAGGAGGAGGTATAAGACAGGAATTGCTCCTTATCTCATTCATCATCTCATTATCAATGACATTTACATTTTTCAGTGGAGGTTGTTAAAGCAGGACACGTTAAATGCTTTGGCCTTTTGCAGGACCTGCCCAGCTAATTTTTGCACAGTTTGTTTGAGCACATAGGTATGTGAGGTCTGTGTGGTGATAAGAAATGAATGTTACACTGAGTGATCAAGGAAGGAAAGAATTCTACTTTGAGCGAGAGGAGGTGAAGCCAGGACGCAGTGACAGAGCCCAGGGTGGAGAAACTAAATTGCTTCTGCTGGGTCTCCATGGGCCCTGACTGGTCCCTGCAGGACATGGGCACACTGGGATCAAGCTCCTTTGGCTGTTCTGCTGCAGAATTCCATGCCCCACGGAGACTCGAGGAAATGATACCTAATCCTGATGTGAAGGTATCTGAAGATTCTGACAGAAGGCACATACAGAGGAATTTATCAGTCAAAACAACCCAAACTCTGTCTCCTTACATCATTTCATTTCTGCAGAGCCTTCCCCTTGATCATTCAGACTGATTGTTCCTCTTTACAGTGCAGTGACAAGAAAGGGAATACAGCTCCTGGACAATGCTGTATAGGTAACTCAGCCCTCTCTGAAGCCAGGGCAAGTGAAGTTTTACACCTGCCCTTGCAGGAGGCTTCTCTGGGGCTGATTACCTGACCTGTTACTCTCGTCAGGATCCAATTTCCAAACCACAGAGCATTCAGCAAGCAGCCATCAGTGCACACAGGTGTAATACACTCATTCTGAACACGGCAGCCTCAGCTTCATGGGGATTTTGCTAAATTTGTAAGAGATGCATTTGAAAAACAGAAATAATGCTACATACACTTTTAAGGACTCTGTCCCACTGATAGTGAGCAGCAAAAGGATAAATAATACCATGAGTATCTTTTACAAGTACAAATGATGAGACAATGTAGAGTTAATGAAATCTCAGTCAGCTATCTCTCTTAAAACATGTTGCAAACACTTGAATTTCTTCTTTTCCCAGCTCCACATTCTCTGAAGAATATTATAATTTATTGTCTCAAGCCATATTTGGTATTTAGTGCCTCAAGAAGCTTGTGAAAAAAGATCTGTTTGTTACATGAAAATGAAAACATGTTGTGGTTTCACCTCAATTTCTTTCCTTCTCCTCCACTTCTAAAGAGAAGAGACAATTTTAAGAAGCAGGAAAAGTAAACAACTCAGATATAAAAAATATACAAACACAAATACAAACAAAAACAACTCATAAGTTAGGAAAAAACTGGAACTTGTGCCTGGGGTAAAGCATGTAAAAAGTGGTGATTTATTCAAGGGCAGAATTTTGGCATTTTCTTTAGCTTCAAGTAAATAAATAAGACAAAGAAAAGTCTTTTCATCTGATTGTTTTGCAGTGCCTGGAGCTATGTACGTTGGACGCTGTTTGCAACTGTTTTCATTTAGGGATGAGTGAAGTGGTTCAATTAGAACATGAGCAGCTCTGAACCTTTGCTATGAATAAATCAGAGTATTTCTGGGAAGGTTCAAGGACGTCCAGTTAATTGTCATTATTTACCTCTTTGTAGTCATGTGTTGTGACACTGTCTGGATTCAAAAGTGCCACCATATAGTCCAGCCCTATTATATTCTGCTTAATTCCGCTGATCAAAACAGCTTGAATTGGTTGGGCCAGCAGCACGGAAATTTGGGGGAACTAACCCAAATAAAACACGAAGTTTTGAGTTCCACCCATTACAAAATTCCCACACCCACAACTGCGCCCTTTACTTCTGTGGGAAAGAAGGAGCTGTTGCAAGCTCTGAGGAGAGGAGCTTTGCATTGCTTGGAAAATTTAACATTTCACTGGAGCGGTGAAGGCCGGGCCTGCAGCAGGGCCTGTGAGGAGGGGAGAGGGGAGAGGGGAGAGGGGAGAGGGGTGTGAGGGGTGACAGGTGAGGGGTGTGAGGGGTGACAGGTGAGGGGTGACGGGTGAGGGGTGACGGGTGAGGGGTGTGAGGGGTGTGAGGGGTGTGAGGGGTGTGAGGGTGACAGGTGAGGGGTGTGAGGGGTGTGAGGGGTGTGAGGGGTGTGAGGGGTGTGAGGGGTGTGAGGGGTGTGAGGGGTGACAGGTGAGGGGTGAGGGGTGTGAGGGGTGACAGGTGAGGGGTGAGGGGTGTGAGGGGTGACAGGTGAGGGGTGAGGGGTGTGAGGGGTGACAGGTGAGGGGTGAGGGGTGTGAGGGGTGACAGGTGAGGGGTGACAGGTGAGGGGTGAGGGGTGACAGGTGAGGGGTGACAGGTGAGGGGTGACAGGTGAGGGGTGAGGGGTGAGGGGTGAGGGGTGAGGGAGGAACACCTGCAGGAGCCATGGGGGAGAAGGGGAGCAGCGCCCAGCCCCGGCCAGGAGAGCTTTGGCTCCTCAGGATTGCTCCCCAGGAAAGGCCTCCTGGTGGGGACACGAGCCAGGGCCACCTCCCTGCCAGGTGCCTGTCCCAGTGAGCCCAGGCAGGGCTGTCCTCTGCCCGGCCACCTGCTGGGACTGCTCCCCACATCGCCATAAGGTTCTCTGCTCCCTGCCCACTCACAGCCCTCTGTGAAGAACCATCCTCCGAGCTACGATGTCAAAACACAGAAAATTACAGCCCTGCTGACAGACAGGAGTGACTGCCAGCCCTCGTGGGGACCCCAATTTCTTCTGGTTCCCATGGGAGCCCTGAGACTGGCTGTCCCCACAGGAGCCAGTGCTGTCCCACAGCACACACACCAGCGGCCTCCAACACCTCCGACACCTCTGCACGGTTCTGTTTGCTGCTGGATTCTCCACGGGACAGCTGTGTCACACCACATGGGAGGAGATCCTCAGCCTCGAGAGCCCGAGGGGAGCTGGGATGGATGGAGAAGCTGCCGGGCCAAGGCAGCAAACATTCACTGCAGCCCCGTTTAATTTGCAGAAGAAGGTGCAGAAGCAAATGGTATCACTCCTTGCTTGAGGGACTGTTGCTCTCTTCATGATCATCCTTTTGTCATCTGAATTGGAAAAAAAAGGATCACAAAAGATCCTTTTCCTCCATTGTGCTGACTGATCAGATGGATACTGTAGAGCAGCACACGGTGCTCGTGTTTAAACCAGGCTTTTCCAGCTCACTGCTGCAGATCCTTCCCTGTGTCCTTAACTCTATTACAAATACTCCCAATTTCAAGACCATAGCTCGGGTGAGGGAGGCAAGTGCACAGTAAATGTGCATTATGCCTTAATTAGAGAATTTAATCACCTATGTGGAACAATGAGTTTTTATGTATCTTTGGATTTATCTGGCACGAAAAACGTATTTGTCACTTTACACAATGCTCAGGAAATCATGCTTTCTCTCTCTGAGATGCATGAATCCTTTCAAAGAAACATGTAAATACGTCCAAGAATACAGGTCTTTTTCTACAACAGGGTATTGTGCGTCTCTTGGGTGCCAAAATAGTTATAATTGTTACACTGCTGCCTACTGAGTGGAAGATTTAGAAGTGCACCTTTATATTCATGGAAGAGTAGCAGCAATTAGCAAAATTAATTTAGAAATGTGAATTCTTTTTAAGTCTGCATTACAGTGTCTTTTAATTATGAAACAGTAAAACATTTATTATAATACTCTGAGTGCACAGACATGTTCAATGCTGTTCTTTACTGTGCGTCATGAACAACTCTGAGCACTGCTAGACGTCCCAAAATTCATCAGTTCCTGGTTTTGCACATCAGAAGGGCCCAGCTGGCATGTTATGCCACATCATCCATCCGTGTAGCTTCCATATGTGGATTCCCTTATCCCTTATAAATTCAAGACTGTGCTCTGTTCTCCTGCCAAACCTAAGCAGCAGCTAACTTCTGAGGATGCTCTAGCCATTCTATTTACTCTTTCTGTGCAAGCAGCTGTTGAAAGCTCCAGATAATGCAACTGAAGGCAAGCAGGTACAGTACTGTCATAGAAGGAAAGATGATCTCCTCCATGCAAGGCTGGGCATTAGAGAGGGCATGGAAACCCACTGCGGTAACTAAACCTTCATACAGACAATGATGGTGAATCCTGATTTGAATTTTGATAATTGTGATCCCTCAGTTTTGCAAATGTACAGATAACAGAAGCGTATTGTCATGCAGAGATAAGGATATTATTTTAAAAATAAATGCATACTACGTTAGCTCACAGGAATGTTTATAATTTGGGATGTGTGGTCTGTTTCTGTTTCTGAGCACTAGACAGTAACTATTCCAGGCTCAGGCTTCTTCCACTTACTATATTTAGAATTTAGCAGCCACTTTGCACTGAATCACATCTTTCTTCCTTCATGTTTCTCCAGATCGTAGCCAGTTCTGACCCTGAAGTTTACACAAGATTTTTCCCGAATTGCTGTCCATGCTGTGAATCCCCACTGAAGCTCCTTGCAGTTCTATTAAGGAACACTGATAAATGTCCATTACCCAGCTGACTGAACATTACACGAGGATTCCTGGCTACAATGTCAGTTGAAAATCCATTCATTCATTCACTCCTTCCCAGCAGCATTCCTTGGCCTGGAGCCAGATGCCATTTGACGTCACGGCTCTAACCAGGAACATAATGTGCTGGCACTGGGACAAAACTTCTACTATGGAGAAAAAACAGCAACAAGTAGAAATTGATCACAGTGGCTGCAAAGAGGGAGTTTAGAGAATGAGGCTGAAGGCAAACCAGCAGAAATTTCCATTAACTATGTCAGGTCCAATATTTTGCTTTTGTTTTTCTGCACAGCACCTTCTTAGGTTACTACTCCAAAGCACCAATCTTATTAACACAGAAAGCACACTGCAGAAAGGTGTCCTAAAATACTTAATACTTTCCACTCTACTTTTTGCAGCACTTGCTGAAGTGCTCCAAAAGGTCTGTTCTTTCTTGCTTTTTCACTTCAAATTATTTGAAACACAATAATCCAAAGATTTATTTTTTGGTCTGCAATAGATTTGTATTTTAAAAAATCTGTGTTCTGTTTATTTGAGTTAAATATTAAACAGGTCTTTAAGTAGGGACTTTGCAGTGTTGGTACATAAAGCTCAGAAGGTGGTTTAAGGACAGAAAAACAATCTTGTCTCTTCATAACCATAATTAAGGTGCTGGGTAAAAAACAAAGACCAACAAGCTTCCAAACTAACTACTAAGCACAGAAATAAAATAATAATAAATATGAAAAAGACTAGGAAATATTTGAAGAGCAACAACTGCAGTGGGTGTTGCTGATACGAATTTAGAATGCCAGACTGACAACCACCAGAGTTCCATCACTGATACCCAGAGCTGTAGTGCTGCAGCCATTGACTTGTAAATGTTCATAGGAGAAATTTCCTGATCTGTCTATGAGTCCTATGGTAGTCTATCACAAAATTAATACTGGAAACAGATGTATATGATGGTTATTTAAAATGTAATCCTCAAGAAAATCTTCTGAAGATGTCCATCACCTTCCTGTTTGTTGGAGTTCTTGGGCTCTTCACAGAAAATTCTGAGTTTTAATTACTCTGGAATTTGAGGCTGCTCAGCCAATGCCACCAGACAGCTCTCTGAATTTCAGTGCCTCTTCAAGGACTCTGCTCCTGCTCACTTCAGGCTGGAAGCACATCTTGGGAAATGAGCTGTGCTCTTCCTCAATGTGAGGCTAAACTAGAATCATGAATGTCTCTCAGTTTCAGCAATTCCTTTTGGCCCAGGTCATCAGACTCACAGCATCAGTAAGTGGAGTGTCCAAACCCCTTTTCAGCTGAATATACCCAGTCATCAGGGACATATGAAGTGGAAAAAGTTCACAAACATTGTGTTTCATTGAAATCTGGAACTACTTAAGCTGAAATGAGACAAATCTGGACAATAGCATCCCCACTCTGCATGGAAAAAATGCCCTGCCCAAGCCCACATATTTGTTCCATGGAGAGTTTTAACTGGGGTGCCAGAGTCTAATCAACCTCTCAAACCTTATCTCATATCCAAGTAGCTGCTAATCAGCAGGAGCAATATGGGCACAGTTAATAATGACACCTGATAAAACTGAGCTGAAATAGCACTGGACAGTGTCTAGAGTGAAGTGCAAGCTACACCTACCCACACCTGTACATGGGTCAATGTCAGTGAGTTCTTGTCAGGTTACATTATCACTGAAAGATTATCCTGGCTTCAGAAATGGTAGTTTGAGTTAAAACCCCAAATGGACAAAATATTACCTATCAATTTGACATTAGTACATAATGACTAAATCAGAAGTAATTTTAGTTTTCTAATCACATAACATTTAAACCATAATTGTAACATTATTTTTTCCATCTCCTTTGTAAGTTGTTCTTATTGACTGCTCTTAGTTTGAGCAGTAAAGAGGATTTTGAAAGTAGCCACAGATTTATCTCTTAATTTGTAATGGATGCTCTGCTACCTTCATATCTCACTGAGCCACTTCTCTTTGACCAAAGCTTCGTTACTGAACATTTACCACTCTTTGGTCAACAGTAACTGCCCTCAGGCTCATATATCCATCCTTCTCCCATGCCTGGCTTTACTTTGATAAAATCTGCTTCACAAGAGATAAAAAAAATTTAAATATAAATATATATATATATATATTAAAAAAATATGACAATTATTCAATTCAATATTTTTCATACTTTTAAGCTCTAATGCAAAACTTTGATCTCACCTCAGCTGGATTTTGCCTGCCAACAGCTTGGATTCTCTCTAATCCCTAAAAAACTGCTGTATTGCAAAAGCAATTGGTTGGATGCCTCTTATGAAATCATTAATTTTACAAGTTCTATGATATTTTGAATAACTTATTTAATGGATTTCCCCTTGTTCATTATTTACTTGGGATCAATGGCTTATGTGCAGAATGTGCAAACCTAAACACAAACAAGCCCCAACTGCCTCATTGCCCCAAAACGCAGCTTTGGTTTTGGGTGTGCGCAGCCCCACCTAATCCAAGCAGGGACACGGTGCCAGAATTCCAGGCCATGGATCTCACATCCCAGGGCTCTGCTCATCTGGGCAGCACATGCAGGACAAGCAGGGTACAAACACTGCCCAGAGAGGAGGAGTGAAACCAAGATCATGCTCAAAGGCCAAAAGCCATTGGATGCAACCCCTGTTTGAACCACTTGAGGCTGGTCAGGAATAAATATCTGAGAAATATCCTGAAGCACCAAAATCTGGCTGCATTCCAAACTGGAACAAACTAAAGATCTCCCAAATCTTTTCCAAGAGGAGAACAGCTACACATAACCCTTATAACAGGCAAATCTCAAACAGCCAATTCTTTAAGACCCTGCTCTGAGACACAGGAGGCACAAGGCAAAGCTGGGACTGTCAGCACTGACCACTGGACCTCCCCATCTTCAGGAATGAGAGGGTCCCTCACATTCTCTTCCTTTGGCTACAAATTCCATCTGAGGCTCAGATGTTTTTTGTAAAAAGTACACATCCACAAGTGTTTTCAAAAAACAGTATTTCTAGACAAAGAATGCTGTGCTAAAACATTCCCAGCCAGTGCTCAATCCCTGTTCTTCCAAGCTCATTTACATATTTCTACTGTAGATAAGGAAACTAAAGCTTGAACCCCAGGCTGTTGTGATTCACTGAAGTGTTGCATGGTGGAATGAATTTCAGAGATGCTGCTTCACTGAAAAACAGCAATTTGTTGTAAAGACACCGCCTTTTCCTGCACTTCAAACTACGCTTTGGCAGCAGAGATTTTTCACTTCATAAAACAAGATGTTCTAATTGAAAGCATTGAAAATGCTTTGCTGTAGCAGAGATGAAGTCCCTTGTTCCATCTTAAAAGTTCCTTGTGGGGAAAAAAAAATAACAACAACAACAAAGCTAAAATGACCCTGAAAACAACAGTAAAATAGTATAGAAATTATCCTGTTGGGAACAAATCCTCTGTGGATAAAGATGGTTTCTGGTTTTTTAAAGGACCTTAGTCCCTAAAATACGTATTAGTTTTGGTTGCCATGCACACCTGCTCCCTGAGAGGTCACTGTGACCCATTCACATTGATCTACATGCAGATAGGAGCGAAATGTTGATATTTTGTAAGTGTTCCATGTTTTCACACACAATATCTTTCATAGGAACTAGAATAAATTGGTTTGGTTAAATTTTCTCCTATTTTATCAGCTACAAAAGAGAGATTAATTCCTGCTGGAAGGGTTTTCTTTCTAAAGAAAAGCTTGTGATTCAATTCTTTATCATGAGCACTCAGACAGCATTCATATGTGGCATGCCTGATGCCACAGACAGAGAAAGTAACTGATTTTTAAAGACACTGAACAGGCACAATCATTCTTGGATTGAATGAGAGCAGCTCTGAAAGCCAGTGGTGACAGGTCAGCAAAGAACACAAACCCTTAGATTCAATAAATCAGGTGTTAATAGGCTCAAAAGGAAAATTGCAGGTGAAATAGAACCATTTCCATTTCCATTCAGCATTAAGGGAGTTTGATGTCTGCGCTGAGAACACCGGACTCAGGCGGGAGGGTGGAAGCACAGAGCAGATAATTCATCTCAATCATCAGAGAGTGCACACCAGGAAGAGGTTTGGTTTGGGGTTTTTTTAGTACTTTATAATGTTAACAAAGACCTGAAAACTCTGTTTCTGTTTCACACCTTTCAGCAGGCATTTCCCAGGCTTTGCAGAACCAGATAACTGTCAGCAAATAATGACACAGTTGTTCTCCAATTTATATGACAATTGTTTCAGCTACCTGGCGGGCCAGGGAGAGCACCAGCAGCTCTCCACCACCACAGCTATGGATTGTGCAATTCTGTTGTCACTTGAGAAAACACTGGATAGAGCCAAGAGGATTTCAGAGGAGCCAATATGGGTTAAACCATTCCCTCCCCAGTCCCACCACCCTGCCCATTCTCCACCCCAACGCCTCCTCCTGCACACGCACAACTTCTCCCTTCTGTTTATTTTTTGTTTTAAACACTCTAAGCAGAAATTGACTTTGGCTGCTTTTCCTGAACTCTGAAGTGTTTGAGCAGATAAGATTCAGATAACCCATCAGAAGAAAGTTTCATAGGTCCCTCTTCTCCTGGCAGGTGGTCACCAAGGCCAGCCATGCACTCAGGTTTCTTTGCCCAGCTGAAGGATTTTTCTGTCTCATTTACTTTTCAAGTAAATTTACTTTTATCCAGATTTGAATTTTTTACAGTATCTCACTTGGAAAAAATGTTTCAGCTGAAAGATACTCGTTTATATACAATGCTGGGGAAATACAAAGTGTAAATCTCCCTGCTGCCATCCCAAATGTGGTAGTAGTTTCCCAAGCAGATTTAGTGAGCCCCTCAGACTCAGCAAAAGGGAGCTGATCTGAGCTCCTCTTCCTTTATGGGAAATAAATAAAGAGTGATAAAACTCTCAGAAGTACTAAGATGTGTCTCCAGAAATAACTGCTCTTTAGAGGACAGTGTAAAAATAGTTACATTTGTTTCAAGGAAATACTGGTTAAAATGGATAAGCTTTTATTTTCCTATCACTATTTTTTCCACTTAAAGACTTACCTGAAATGAGAATACTCGTAGACAAAAAGGAATTCAGGCTGTTCTTTCCACACAAGATATTTGTTATAACTACAATCTTACTTATGTTTGGCATGGATTTTGTCACCAATATAATAATACTAATACTACTAATTATTATTATTACTACTACTACTAAAAATAATAACATTTTAGAACAAAGTTTACTGCGGATCACTGAAATTGTAGAATTAGCTGGAGTGTCTCAGGATGGAGTCTTGAGTGGTAATACTGGTTTATGGTACTGATGTTAATCTTCTGCTCTCCTCCTGCCCCAGCATCAATGTGTTCTAGAAACATTGATATGTTATTCTAGATAAATTGATCAATATTCTAGAAATACTGTTTATGTGCCATGTAGTTCACTGTACTAGAGACCTGATCTTGCTTAAAACTAATCCAGAAAAAAAACTCCTTTTTTTGGGGGTGTGGTTTTTTGGTGGTAGTGATGGTGTTTTTGGGGGGATTTTGTTGTGTTTTTTTTAAATAGCTGTGTTCCCAACTCCATTCCCAAGTGCAGCTGCATAAACACAGTGGCTGGGAGAGCTGCAGGGGTGGGACACCACAGAAACCAGCAGCAGGTGGCAAAGGAGGTGAGGCTCAGTCGATATTACTGCCACACACTCGGATACCCAGCCTCAAGTGCACTCAGCAAATATAACTAGAACTCACTTTGCTGCAAGCTAAGGCTGCTGGCAGCAAGGAACTCAGGGAAGACTGCAAAACCCTGCAGGAATCCCAGGAAAATCTGCAGCTGGCTCGCTTGCCCTGACTGCCGTGCTGCGCTCACACCGAGGACACAACCCCTCAGTGGGAAACCCGTGCTGGAGCAGTAACTCACACCTGAGCTAATGCTCCCCTGCATTTGTAAAACCATCAGCCACACCTTGGAATGAAATGCAGACATTCCCTTGCACATTTGTATTTTGAGTGTGAAGGGGGAATATATTTCTGCTTGCCAGACCACAGATGTGCGGGCTGAGCACTCACCGTTCTGCAGCCCTGGGAAGCGGAGGTGAAGGCGACTCCAGACTCAGGGATGCTGTATCTGCTGCAAGGAAAAAGCATCATGTAAGGAAAGGGTTGCTGAAAACATTCTGTCATTAATCTAAAATACTGCATGAGGCATAAAACACTGACTGAAAGGCTGGGGGGAAATTACCTTACAATCATAAACACATGCACATCTCTCCCAACACTAGAGAGCACATCCCACCTGAGTCCCTTGTGACAGAGCCAACTGCATCTGGAAATCTTTATTTAGAAAACTAAACAATCTGACAAGATTTGAACACAAACTTCCTAAAGCCTAATGCTGTGGAACTAAAGCCAGATCTGCAAGTGTCATTTCATTCTATTATCACATTAGCCATAAAAAAAGTCTTCTTATTAGCTGCTACTTGACTTAAAAATCCTATGCACGAGTAAAATCCAGGCTGTGATCACCACGAGCAGTAAGGACTGGAGTGCCATCCAACGGTGAGACAGTCATTAGCAGCTCTGATTAAAGATTTCTGCCTCTACCTGCTCCTGCCACAGAAGGATATGAAACACCCTGCAAACCCATGGAGGCTCTAAAACATCAGCTGAAGGTGCCCAGTTATTTTTACTCTCCTTTAACAGAGGCAGTAAGCAGAGTTTTTGATATCCCAGTCTTGTTTACAGCATTCAGGTTATCCCATCCCAACCAGGACTTGTGTTTCTCAAAAGGTAAAGCCTGCCAGCTGACAGAGCAGCTGAGGAGTCACATATCCTGCCACTCCACTGCTTGTGTATTTGTGTATTTGCAACCTTCTCCATCAAGTTGCTTTGAACTGTGGAGGTTGAAGAGAGGATATTAAATGTAGGATTGAGTTTGGACAAGCACCTGCCCTTTTTATGAAATAGAAATAAATCACACAATCCAACCCTTTCCCCTGGATTCTCATTGTCATTTCAAGGGCCAGGCTCTAGTGGACAATTTGAAAATCAAAACCTCTGAATCAGACTACACTGGGATGAAAAAACAATGTACCTTAAGTTGCACAGGTTGGAATTATTTTGGGAAGGGACTACCTTCTTCTGTGCAAAGTGCAAGAAGGGTTGTGTCCTGAGACCACAGAACATTTTCATTTACCTAATCCTCCATTATTATATGGATCTAAGTCACCAGTAATACTTTTAATCTCTTCTGTGTTTTTTTTTTACTGCAACGCTTTGCAGATTTTGCAACTTTTAGTATTTTGTAAGGTAGATCATAAATTTCCTAAAGGCTGTTAGGAAATTTTTTGCTGCTCTGCATTTGTTTGGAGGCACAATTTGAGGATTAAATTTCTATTAAAGGGTGAACATGTTTGTAGGGCACAGATGTCTGATCCAAACAGCCCTTTTCAGGCCATATTTTTGGCTGGAATATATTTCAGACCTTCAACTCTACTGGGACAGGCACCCTAAAGCATGGAGCCAGTTGAGTCCAGCTCAGCATTGGGGTAAACAGGTATTGCCCTCTCTGGCTTCAGCTGGAGTTATAAACCCGGAGATTAATTTACCCTTTTTCCATTGCAAGGCAGGACTGGAAATGTCATGAAAATAGACCTTCCTGTAACAATTCCAATCCAGACATTCCTATTAGCTTTCCTATTCTATCCCAATCATCGTTAAATTGTGTCGTAAGATTTATATTTCTTTTAATTTGTACTGCTTCCTACTAAGGAGAAAATAGTTCAGAAGCCACCAAAGAAATCTTACAACACAAGCCAGACTATGCCAGGGCCAATTTTCCCTGCAGAAGCATTTCAGACTGAAATATTCTGCCAGTGGAAAAGTACATCTTCCCAGCGAGGAACGGAACGAAACAGTGTAAAACCTTGCAGGAGGAGCTGCGCCCGTCCGCCCCCGGCGCTGCTGCGGCACGGCCGGCGAGCGGGGCCGGGCTGCCTTCGCTCGCCGCGGCTCTCCCGATGGACGAGTGACACCAAGCGGCTCCTGCCAGTGCTACGGGCCCCGAGCCTGCCGCAGGGCTCCTTCTTCGGGGGCTCCTTCTTCGGGGGCTCCTTCTCTCGGGGGCTCCATCTCTCTGGGCTCCATCTCCCGGGGGCTCCTTCTCCCGGGGTTCCTTCTCTCCGGGGCTCCTTCTCTCCTGGGCTCCTTCTCCCGGTGCTCCATCTCCCTGGGCTCCATCTCTCTGGGCTCCATCTCTCTGGGCTCCTTCTCCCGGGGCTCCTTCTCCCTGGGCTCCATCTCCCTGGGCTCCATCTCCCTGGGCTCCATCTCCCTGGGCTCCATCTCTCTGGGCTCCATCTCCCTGGGCTCCATCTCCCTGGGCTCCATCTCTCTGGGCTCCATCTCTCTGGGCTCCTTCTCCCTGGGCTCCATCTCCCTGGGCTCCATCTCTCTGGGCTCCATCTCTCTGGGCTCCATCTCTCTGGGCTCCATCTCTCTGGGCTCCATCTCTCTGGGCTCCATCTCTCTGGGCTCCTTCTCCCTGGGCTCCATCTCCCTGGGCTCCATCTCTCTGGGCTCCATCTCTCTGGGCTCCTTCTCCCTGGGCTCCATCTCCCGGGGCTCCTCGCCGGAGCTCCTCCGGGCACAGCACACCGGCTGCGGTGTGCGGAGAGGGACCCCGGCCCTCGCACACCTGAGGGACCCCTCACACACCTGTGTAACCCCTCAGCCCCCACACACCTGAGGGATCCCCCCAACCCTCACACCTGAGGTACCACGAGCATAACGTCGTTCCCTGACACGTTGACCCCTGGCCTGGTGTGGAGTCCCAGTCCGACCTCTGATGTCGCATCTCCTTCTCCTCAATCTCATTTTTGCTCACCTGGCCCCTGGTCCCAGCCCAATGCTGCTGCCAGGCTGTCCCCGCTGTCCCCGCGGCCAGGCTGTCCCCTTGCCGTGTGGCACTGCCCGGCTCCTGTCCTTTGCCGTGTGGCACTGCCAGGCTCCTGTCCTTTGCCGTGTGGCATTGCCAGGCTCCTGTCCTTTGCCGTGTGGCACTGCCCGGCTCCTGTCCTTTGCCGTGTGGCATTGCCAGGCTCCTGTCCTTTGCCGTGTGGCATTGCTCGGCTCCTGTCCTTTGCCGTGTGGCACTGCCAGGCTCCTGTCCTTTGCCGTGTGGCATTGCTCGGCTCCTGTCCTTTGCCGTGTGGCATTGCCCGGCTCCTGTCCTTTGCCGTGTGGCACTGCCAGGCTCCTGTCCTTTGCCGTGTGGCACTGCCCGGCTCCTGTCCTTTGCCGTGTGGCACTGCCAGGCTCCTGTCCTTTGCCGTGTGGCACTGCCCGGCTCCTGTCCTTTGCCGTGTGGCACTGCCAGGCTCCTGTCCTTTGCCGTGTGGCACTGCCAGGCTCCTGTCCTTTGCCGTGTGGCACTGAAGCGACGTTGGCCCCTCACAGCTGCTGCTGTTCCCACGCTCATCAGGTCACAAAGGCCCAGCAAGCCCAACCCACGAACATCTCAATTTCCTCTCTAGGTTCGGGGTCTGAAGAGGTAAAGCTGTTCTGGGGGCCATAGAGATAAAGGTGTTATGCAGGAGTGTAACCACAAAGCTGGGAAAGGGTCTGGAGTGTCCTGTGAGGGGGCTGAGGGAGCTGGGAAAGCTCAGCCTGGAGCAAAGGAGGCTCAGGGGGCCCTTGTGGCTCTGCACAAGTCCCTGGCAGGAGGGGACAGCCAGGGGGGTTGGGCTCTGCTGCCAGGGAACAGGGACAGGAGGAGAGGGAACGGCCTCAGGCTGGGCCAGGGGAGCTCAGGGTGGACAGGAGCAGGAATTTCCCCATGGAAAGGGAGCTCAGGCCTTGGAACTGCCCAGGGGGGTTTGCAGTGCCCATCCCTGGAGGTGCCCCAGGAATTGCTGGAGGTGGCACTGAGTGCTCTGGGACAAGGTGGGCATCGGGCACAGCTGGGACTCCGTGGGCTGGGAGGGATTTTCCAACCCAAACGACTCTGTGATTCTATGATTTGGCATAAATTGGCATCCACATATTGTGAGGGTCCCAGTTTTCTAGCCCTAGATATCGTTGTATGTAAAAGAAAAGACAGAATTCTGTGGCACATGCATCAGTTTGCTGTGCTTCACCAAAATGAGAGTCACAGTGTGCGCCACTGCTGCAAATTGCTTCTTACTTATTTCATATGGGCATACACAGGTAAAAGCAAATATTTATAAAGTAATGTACCCACTCAAAAATTTCCAGTTATTTAGCAAAATCATTTATTGAACCAGACTGACACATTTAAAATGTTACTTGTCACACATATTGCCACTGTGATGGACAGAGATTTATGAAGAAATATGAGATACACTGATTTTCTAGGTTACTCTGTGAAATCTTCAGCCAAATATCAATTTACTTGGGATATTTATGTCTGTATGGTTGGAATATCTGGATTTCAAATCCAGGAGTAAGGACAGGGCTCTCTGAGATGCGTAGGCTACAACTCCATTTGGAAATTGATGGCCTTATGAAAAGGCTGAGGCAGAGTTGACAGCTTTACCTCCTGGGACAGGACTGTAACACCTGGATAGTAATGGCCATCCCAGAGTAGGAATGCAAGAGCCGAGAACAGACGATCAAACAGCATCCGGAGCTTGTTCATTTCCTTACATCAAAAGGTATGGGGCAACTGACACAAGTACATTTCATTCCGCGGACCGTAAGAGCGAAAACCCTGTCCATCCTCTGACTGCAGCAAGGTAGAATGTCTCGCCGGTCGCTAAGCGAGCCCACGACCGGCACCCTCTGCACAACCACATCTGGCAGTGCCACCGCTCCGCCGGCTGGCTCAGCCCCTTCCTCTGCACAACGCCGGGGCCGCGGGTGCTCCTGCCGGGGACCAACACGGGACTCGAGCCGCTCCCGGCGGCCACGAGAGGCCAGCCCGGGGCGGAGCGGCTCCGCTCCGCCGCGTCCTCACCATCGCCGGGGCCGGGTCGGGGTGGCGGGGGCTGGGGAGGCCGGGGGGCCCCGGGTCCGGCCCGCTGGTGGCCGGCACCAGCCGCGCTTCCCCGGCCCGGCCCCGGAGCCCCGACCCGGCCCCGCTTCCCCGGCCCTCCCCCGCTGCCCCGGCCCGGCCCCGCAGCCCCCGGCCCACAGGGCGGGCGCTGTCCCGCTCCCACCGCCCCGGACGTCGCGTCGCCGGGGCGGGTGCGCAGTTCCGGCGGCAGCGGAGGGCGGGGGGCGGGCCCAGGCGCGGGCTCGGCGGGGGCTGCAGCCGGAGCGGCGCGGGGGGCCAGGCCCCCGCCATGGAGATCGAGAAGGAGTTCCAGCGGCTCGACCAGGCCGCCAGCTGGGCCGCCATCTACCAGGTGAGGGGCAGCGCCCGGCCGGTCTGCCCCCGCGCCGGGCGGGGAGCGCTGCCTCCGGCTGCCTCCCTGTGCCTCCCTGTGTCTCCCGTGCCTCCCGTGCCTCCCTGTGCCTCCCGTGCCTCCCTGTGTCTCCCGTGCCTCCCTGTGCCCCCGCTCCCCGCGATGCCGCCGGTGATCCCCGAGGGCCAGCCCTGCCCTGCCCTGCCCTGCCCGGGCACCGCTGCCCGCCTCCCCCGCCTCAGGGACACAGGGAGCTGTCCCCGCTCCCCGCGGCGGGCGGGACCCCGGCCGGGCTGTCCCGGGAGGAGCTGCCCCGGAGGAGCTGCCCCGGAGGAAATGCCCCGGGGGGTCTGCCCCCGGAGGAGATGCCCCGGGAGGAGCTGCTCGAGCTGCCCCGGAGGAGCTGCCCCCGGAGGAAATGCCCCGGGGGATCTGCCCCCGGAGGAGATGCCCCGGGAGGAGCTGCCCCGGGAGGAGATGCCCCCGGAGGAGATGCCCCCGGAGGAGATGCCCCGGAGGATCTGTCCCGGAGGAGCTGCCCCGGGCACATCGGTCCGGGGGAGCTGCTCGAGCTGCCCCTCCCGAGCCGGGGGCAGCGAATCCATCGGATTTGTCTTTGGGTGGAACAGAAAAGCAGCGAAGGGGGCATCAAATGCATTTAGCTTTGCAGTCACCCTAATCATAGAACAGAGCCTGAAACAGCGTGTTAGCAGTACTTGTGGAACTGGAACTGGGTTTCTATTGTGCCGTTTGCTGCATTTAGATTTTTCTGTGATACTTAAAACAACCCTGTGACAAACGTGAATGCTTACAATAATATTTGATTTCTGGATCCAGCTTCACATACAAGCCACAGAAGTTAGTGCTTTTATCTTTAAAAGTTCTTCACAGCTTTATCTAAAACGAAGCTTAAGAGAAGCTGAAATACATGAATGACTGGGAGGATGTGTTCAGTCAGATCAGGCAGCGTTGCTGTAACATCCATTTGAATGTTTAAGCTGGTGTATTGCATAAATGAATGGCCTGAAGTTCATGTTTGCAATATAGACGTTGAGCTTCGCTTCTTTCAGTGTGAATTTCTCTGGCAATAGACCATTGAGAGAAGGAGTTGTATAAAAGTGAAATAAACGGACTTCAGTTTCAGAATCACAGCAGGCGAGTTTTAACAGTAATAGCTTGCAGCGTGAACATCTTCAGTTGTCTGGCATTTAGAGAATAAGCGTGAAATGTTAAGGCTGCTTTTCAGAAGGTCCATTTCCTACATTTCCCTTCCCTGCCGAGTGTCAGTGCTTGCTGACTGTATGAAAGTCATGTGGATATATGACGTTATGTTTTTGCTGAACTGTTCTGCATGATTTGGTGTGTTGCAGGCTTAGTGCTCAGGAAATGATTTTGGGTAATAGAGCTTTGTAATTCAAGTGGTACATTTCTACAGGTACAATTTAATTACAGCAGTGAAATATCTAGGTAGAATGAGAGAATGGCCCATTTTCAATGAGGGATCAGCATTCAGTGATATTTTTGTCCTGCTCTTTTTGAATGATATGACTCAGTGGCCTGCTCAAACTGTGGCACAGCAGGAGCTTTGACTGCGGACTAGAATTCAATTTAAAAAAGGACTAAAGTGATTCTTTGATTTGTATCCAACTATTGACAAGCGCAGGGAGTGGGTTTTTACTTATTTTTTTCCCCTGATTGATTAGTAGATATGTGCATCTATGTCATGAAATTCAGTTTCTCAACTGCATCCTGCTTTTAAATAAGCAGTTGGAAATGGCATCGTGGCAGGTCACGTCTGGAAGAACAGTGCACTCCTCTATAATCTGGGCTTTTGGTGTCTGAGCTGTGACATTAACAAAGCAGTTTTCCTGCAGCGCTGGTTTTTGCTTGAGGAGTGCAGTAAGTAGAACAATGTATGTGATTGGTGCAGAAAAGCATCCTCCCCCAGGGTAACTGGGGCTTCTGGCACCTCAGTGTAGCTGCTGAAATGCACAGCTGTTCAGCAGTGCTGCAGGTGAAGCAGACTGCAGCTCGCTCCTGTTCTTGTCTCAGTCTGTTATCTCCAGATACAGCACAGCATCTCCAGGAGGAATTGGCAGTAGACGGGGAGGTGTGGCTCAGGGGGACTTGTCTGGGTGCCACATGACTCGGAAGGGTTAAAATTGTCCGTGCTGCTTTTTTTTTTGGGCAAGCGGAAGCTGTGTTCAGCTATGATAGTACAGTTGTGAGAGAATAGAATTTAGGTTGCCTTCTTTATTCAGCAAAAATAATCCCAGGATGGGGACACAAGCATTTCAAAATGAAGACCTTGTTTAGGTGATTTTTTGACAATCATGTCTTGGGCACTGCACAGCAGTGGAACCATTCTCTGTACAGCTGGTCAGAACAGGGTGAGCAATGATGAAATTCTTCATGTTTTGACAGTCTGGGGTTTCTCTGAATGTTTGTTTGGTTTTTATTACCCATTTCTGTCCCTTACTTTCCTCTAGATTTACTTGCTACAAGAACTATGGACCATGAGATCCTGTGGAGGTTGTTCAGTGACCCAAGTGAGAAAAAGAACTGCTCAGGTTCCGACTGTTGCTTGTGTTTTAGAGAAACATAAGCATAAAAAAGGCACATTCAAATTCAAATCCTCTCCCATAAAACAGTAAGTTAGAGGAATGTGAGCTTTACCATGTGCTAACTGTGGTAAAGGTGGCAGCAGAAAGCAAATGCTTAGGGGTAGGTGAATGATATGCACCCTGCAGAACTGTCATTAGAAGTAGCTATTGGAATGAAAAGCATTCACTCTGGAGATGTCACAACAAAAAACCCATACCCCAAAGCTAAGGAAAGCACAGTGTAGGCTTTTAGAGCAGGGAGGAAAAGTAGATATTTGTCCAGAACATCAAAGCAACACTGGATTGCCACTTGCTCACAGTGAGTGCAATGCTGGATTTTCACAGTGGTTTTACAGGCAGAAGTCTTTCAGAAATTTAGGAGATATTTTAGTTTCTAGCTTCTTACACAGGGTGATAGAATGAGATACTATCTTAAAAACACAACCCTCAAATACAGGTAGAGTTGCTTCTTGTGTTTATATAAACCAGATATGTTGACTTTAGTTTGTTGGCCAATGATATTAACTTTGATGTGCTTATCAGGAGCAGTAAAAATACCTCTGAATTATTTACTGATGTACCATTCAACTGGGGATTCCATTCACTATGGATGGAGGATGACATCTGGGGACAGCTCATGCAGAGTTTTCCATGTGAAGGTAGCAAAACGAAATTAAAATGTGCACTCTTCTCTAGTTTTTATCTTTAGTGGAATATATAATAAGAAAGAACTGGATATCGTTTGGAAGTGATGTCCTGAAAACAGAACTGTCTCTCTCTGGAAAGCTGAATTGGAGTTGGAGTTGGGTTTGAGGCCTGTAAATAACTGTTCTCAGTTTCTTTATTAATTTTTGAGGGTCTTTAAACCAAATATTAATGTGAATGTTAGTTTTTCAAACCTCTCTAAGCTAAACTGAAACACTACAAATTATGAAAATGAATGAACTTCATTCAGATTATGGGAGGAAGATAGAAAGGTATTGTGGACATTTTGGATATCCCTCTGTCAAGAGGGAAAAGGCTTGGGAATTTTTTTAGGTATTCACTGTCTCTGGAAAAATATTTGTAGAATATGTGGATGGATTTTGATGCTGAAAGTAAACCGTGAAATGGTTGACCCTGAAGACTTGTAACAGTGTGGTTGTGTTGTGTATTGACAGTCAATGGACAGGAAGCTCTTCAAGAGGTGTTGGTTTATAAGCTGCAGCAGGAGTGCAGGCTGCAGTCTGGAAGCATTTGGGTTACTCCTTTGCTCAGCTGCTAAGCAGCAGATAAATTGTGGCTCGAACATGACTTTTTATAAATGAATCTTTGTGTTTTATTCTGCCAGTTCTAGCTGCAGGTCTCTGCATGCACTGCCTTGCCACTGCTTAATTTGTGCTCTGTTGATTCATTTGAGGCTCAGCATAATTGGCTCTGGTTGTGGAAAGCTGGTTTAGAAGTCAGGGTTGCAGGGAGGCTCTCTGTTCCTTCAGTAAGCTGAAGATACTCCGTGTTTTCCTGTGCTGTACGCTGAGTCCTCCCAGCCGTGTGCAGGGTTAGTGATGGAGAAGCAAAGTGTGTGTGGCTCACAAAGTCAGGATCCTCCTGAAAGCCAGAGCTGCTGTTCGGCTGCAGGTGATGCCACCTTTGTCCCCTGGGACGGGCTCAGGGCACTCTGTGACTGGGTTAGCTTTTGCTGCTGGCTTTTTCAGAGCAGCACCGCTTGTGTCTACTGCTGGCAGATTTGAGATTGGGTAAGTCCCATTTTGTACAGCTACTGAGCCACCTGCTCTTGCTTTTTCTGCAGAGTTTAAAATCTAAATACATGAACCCAGAACTTCTGTGATAGTCTAGCTGGGAGCAGAACATGGAAAAATAGAGCCTGTTTGCTTATCATTTGCTAAAAAAATTAGAAATCATACAATGTGCACAAAGTGCTCACCTGCTTCTGAGCATTTTTGGAAGGGTTTCATGGTGTTAGTGTTCTGAGCATTTTTGGAAGGGTTTCATGGTATTAGTGTGTTCTTCCACACGGTACCCTTGCCTCCTCTGGGTGCTGGAATCACACATGTATGGAGGGAAAGTGGTGAGGAGAAAGAGTGTTGGCCACATGCCAAATGATGGTAAATTCAAATAGAAATAGCCCTTGTAAGCAGAGAGTAAAATGTGGTAGTGGTAGACCAAATATTTTTCAAACTAAAATAACTTTCTAAATACACTGGGTAGGTTTGAAATAACAGTTCATCCTATAGTTAACTAAACATTAAAATTGAATGCTTTCCTGTAGTGCCTGCTTTGCAAATGGACTTTCTCCAAGGGGTCTCTTTAGCTGAGACTTCGTAAGATGTGGCTTACACTGAAATATCGCTGCTGCTTTCTTGTAAACATGAGAATTGCCAGGTTTGAAATCAGTGTCACTTGCATAACCCAGGTTTGGATTGTGAATTTAGCTTCATTAGGTACCTGAGGATGCTCAGTGATTCCTTACTCATTGCTCTCTGCGGTGTTCATAATGAACAGGGACTCCATCTGATCTCTGGGCTTGGATGTTTGCAGCGCTCACCATTGAGGTTTTCTGGGTTTTGGGTTTTTTTTAGTCATTGGTCAACATGTTTCATGTTGATCTGCAGAAGAGGTGTTTTTTTTTCTCTCTGGTGCCAGGAGACATGCCCTTGCTGGTTTGACTGGGAGAGGCACTTTGGTAGAGCATCCAAATGCCTTTGTGTGTTCACTTTGTAGATCGTGTAGTACAAATGCCAATTCATTTTCTACCAAAGCCTGTGAATTCAGATGTGCTTTTTCTCTCACCCACGCAGAATACAGCTAAGATTCAACAGCTTGCCTGTCATATTATACCAAGAAAAACTGGTAAAAGCGATTCTTGGAAATGCATGTGATTCTGCTAATAGTGATAGCTGATCTACTTTCAAATTGGGTTGCATTTTCTGCATTTAAGAAAGCAGGTTCATAGAAGAGTAGCAAAAAATTTCTATCCTGGTTGGGAAGGAAAATGAGCTGGCATAATATGAAACTTTTAGAAATGTTTTTAATTCTGTTTTTTCTTATTTTGAATTCTTTGAATGTACTCTTTCCATGTGTAAGTTGTCCCAGCTCTTGGTTGTTGTTTAGGAACATGTGGTTAAGGAGTCAAAAGTCACCTTTGGCACTGAGGGTGAAGATTTACCTGTTTCGCTCATGATGAAGAGATCATTTAGTCAGATTTACATTGTTTTGTGCAGCCTTTTTCTTCTCCTCAGAAGGTTAAAACAGTTTCTGCATCAACAGAAATAGAAAATAAGGCAACAATCCAGCAGGTTTTGCATTCTGCCAGTTTGGGCAATTGCAGAAAGACCTCTGTAGAGTTTAGGGGTGAGTGTGGAGCTGGGCAGACCTCGCTGCAGGCAGGGGAAACCCTCCCCACCCTCCCCTCTGGGCTGAAAGCTCTCTGTACTTCATGTACTAAAATAATTGCTAGTTCAAAATGCTACTCCAGAGTCCTATTGTGAACTTAAAGCAGCTATTATATCTGTGATCTCTCAGGTGCTTTTGCTTGTATCTGGAGTTCCCAGAATTTTATGCTGCTTCTGTCAAGTACTTGATTCGTCAAGTCCTTGATGCTGAGAGCCATCCTACAAAAGACACTCTGTTTCTCAGATTCTTTATATTTATATGGAACAAGTGTTCTACACATAGAGAGGAATGTTCTCATAACCTTCTTCCCTTGTGCACAGTTCAATGAGAATTGCTTGTTTATACCATTCCTGATCCCACAGTCACAGGTTACAGTAACATAAACAGCCTGACCTTTTAATGTGATGGCAGGAAGTAAAATGTGAAATCTATTTTAAAAATGCATCTTTGACTAAGGAAGAGTATACTTCCTTTTTCTGACTTGAAAAATAACCCATGCTCGTTCAGAAGATCTCAATTCCATTTTTATTCTGTGGGGACTGTTTTTTCCACTGTCTTCTGTACAGTCATTGCAGCTCCTTGTAGGACTAAACCTCTGCCATCCTCATGTGGGATTGTATCTCCTTCCTTAACATTTGCATAGCCATCAGTGACTAAAGATGGGGGCTACAGGAAAAACACAACTCTGACACCAGCAAGAGGTTTTAGTAAGAGGAACTTCTTTTGGAAAGAAGGAAAGGGTGGGTCATTGGAGCAAGAACTGGAAAAATACTACATAGCTTATTAAACAGCTAAAATACATATTGACACATTGGACAGAATTTCTGAATATTTCCAGAAGTGGAAGAGATATGGGGAATTTTATCTAGTAAAGGAGTGGGGGTGGACAGCTGCCCAGCTCTGGAAAATGTTTTTATTTTCTTCCTTAGGAGTTTAATTAAATTGCAAATCAACACTGTCACTTCTTTCTTAAACTTCTGCCAATGAAGGATTTTTCCCACTTAATAACAGTTGCTACCTGGAACTTCATGGGGGTCTGTGGGATGTCATGAACAAGAATTGTGTTTCATCCTGTACTGTTTTCATTGCCAGTACTGAAACCTTCTCAGAAGCATGTTTCCTGAGCAGAGCAGATGTGCCCTGGTGCTGTTTCGAAGCTCCTGCAGGGAATGTGTGCTGGGGAGCAGCAAAGCCCTTCCTGTGACCCCTGCACGTTCCCACCGAGCTGGGTGGCACTGGCAGAGCGCTGAGGACGCAGGGCTGGGCTTGCTGTGAGCGCTGGGCAGTGCTTCTGGCAGTCAGCAGGTTACCTGCCCGCTCATTAATGATTGCCCTTCCTTCTGCAGCCATCCCTGGTGAGTGCCAGCTCCTGAGACATGAAGCGGGAGAGCGTGTGGCAGCTGGCTGGTGCTGGGAGCAGCAGGGCACAGCAGGTGCTGGCCTGGGGAGAGGGAAGCTCTGATCCTTGGAGGTGCAGAGCCCACGGTGCTCAGCCCTTCTCTGGAAGGGCTCAGGAGCAGGGCTGTTTTCAGGGGCCCCCAGCTTCTGGAACTTCTCTGTCCTGTGTCCATCACACTCGCCTGGTGCCCAGTAGAGGTGAAAGATTGGAACAGGAGGTTGAAAATCTGTGAAGTCTTTAGAGCTGCTGAGTTGCTGGATTTATTAGCCCACGTGAGAGCATTAGTGGAGAGTTCTAATCTTACCAGTCTTTTTAGAGCCTGTCAGGAAGCAGACAGAGCAGAAAGGTTTCATGGAAACTACTGACTTAGGTCTTATTTGTCATTGATTTCATGTTTATAACTTGTGTAAAGCTGACCATCAGGAGCCTCCACTGGGAGCCAGGCCCATCAGACAAGGCTTTGCTTGGTCGCCCACACAATCCAGTGTACAGGATACTCCTCTGTGAGTGACTGGCTGACAGCAGGAAACTGCTTGTGTGCTGCTCTGCCTGCAGAGTTCTCAGCCACGTGAAATTTGGGTGGTAAAACTGATATGTGCTTATTATTGTCTTTCAAGAGTAGCTAAGTTAATATTGCTACCCAGTTAGGAGCAGGCACTCAAACATTTATTGCTTTCACATAATAACATGTACATCTTTTAGGTTTTCTTATACCAAAGTCTTCACTGACAATGTGTTCTGCATATTAAACTCTCTCTACAGGCAGAATTGTGTCTTGAAACACTTACAGAAGAATAATACAATGTAAAAAGCTTTGTGTGATTCTGATAGTTGTTAACCTTTATTTGTGGATCAGCGCTCAGAAGCCTTTGGTGTAGCTGTCCTTTGGGGGTGGGGAATGGAAAGGGATGTGATAAGGTGTGAAGGGTTTATTGAAAAATATTTATTGTGTTTCTTAGTGTTGTTTTTTCTGTAGGTGTTCCTGATCTGTTCCACATCTGTGAATGAGGATTTGGGTTAGACATCAAGTGATAAAGCATGTTTAGTCACAAGGGATGACTGGCTTTGGCTGGCAGGAAATGGAACACGGTGATGAGCTGTGGTGGGCTCGGTGCAGAGCTGCCTGGGCTGCCAAGGAGTGCTGTGTTTCTAGAGAGGATACTGCCCCTGCAAGATGTACAAGTTGTGAGGGTTGCTTGGCTTTGCTAAATCAACTGGTTTAGTTCTCAGAATTAATTATTTTAAGCTAGCAGGATGAGTGGATGTGTGAAGTGGCAACACTGTTTATCTCATCTGATCCACACAATGACTCTCTCTGCAGTCTGTTTCATTAGCATGGGGAGCATTCCCCAGTCCTTTGAAGGCCTGGCTTGTCAAGTTTTGCCGTCTTTTTCATGTGCTGGAGTGCAGAGTGCTAATCTGTCCTGCACAGGATGTGTGTGAGCCCTTACCTTGATTATGTGATGTCCCTGTTTAACACTGACATTTGTTTTTATAAACTCTCAGTTGCTTTCAGATGAGAAGATGTCCTGTACAGCTGGGCATGAAAGCTCTCTGTCCCCGTAGTGACACTTAAAACATCCTCTAAGAACACAGGATTGCTTCTTTCAGTGTCTTGAAGCATTGCTTTGCAGCTTGGAGAACTGAAAATACTGAATATATTTTAGCTTGTAAGGTCTGGCTGGTTTGGGGTTATGGGAGGGTTTGTCTTTATGCCAGTTCCCAGGCTTGTTTGCCATAGGTGGATTCTCTTACACATTTCCATCTCTGCTGTAAGTATTTAATGGTTAAGTTTCCTTTTCCAAAAAGCATATTGGCTTTTTCTCTCTGACCCTTAGAGCAGTTTACTGCTCTGGAAGTAGTTGCATAAACATTGTGCTTTTATGTGCAATTTCTGTTAAACCTTGGTGCAGAACAGAGGTGTCCAGGCATCCATCCTGCCCCAGAGCCAGGCAGGGGCTGGGCAGTCCCTGCTGTCCCCATCAGTGCCACCATGCCCGTGCAGGACACACCAGTCACCCCAAAACTGTGTTTGGGCCATGGACTGGGAGCTGAGCAGCTCGGGTTCAGAATGCTGTAAGGTTTAATATTAACCTCGCTTAGTTAGATTGCTTTCCTAAACAAATTAGACGGTCATGTGGAAAGCCAGGAGTATCCTAATTCTGCTTTATCTAACATCTGTTTTCAGCAGTACTGTTTGTTCTCAGCAGGTTTTTGTGTGCATTGCAGTAGCTTGGCAACCTGTAGGTTGCACCATTCAGTGAATTCAGTATGCTTTTAATCATCACTACGATTTTCCTTTCCAAATTTGAATATTCTAAGTACAGAGAAGTGGGCATGTGTGATTATAACTTCAACCTCCATGTTAAACAGATCCCAACAGAAACAAGCTGCTCATGCAAATTTGTGATCCAGCAAGTTCCTTCAATTGCTGTCCGAAAGTCTTTCTTAAGAAAAGATACTTTAAACTACTTTCTGGAAATGGTAGTTAAGCAGTTACAGCTAGTTCAAGTTCCCAAAGAGGGATTTGGGCAGTGTGCTGAGAACCAAAGCTGCTGAAAGCAGGGCTGGTTGCTGCTTCTGCTGCAGGAGCAAAGCTTGAGTTTGACCTTTCCCTGCATGCAGAGGCATGAACCTGCATTGTGCAATCCTGGTAATTGTACATTCTCTGTAAACTCTTGGAATCTTGTTAGGTTAGAAATGATAAAAAGCTTTTAGTAGCAGTGTAATGAGCTTGCTTTGGCAGAATGAATCTGTGGTTCCATTGCCTGTCTACTTTCCAATGGCCAGCATGGTGAAACACTCTTCTGCCATAGATTAGAACTTGCTGGAATTTGGTTTTATAGCCTTAATTATAGGGAAAAAACAGAATGTGGGGAGAGACCCACTTACATTATGGAGCTGGTACCTGTGTAATGTATGGTTCATCAGTTTGAATGCATGAGGATCCTTGATACTAAATAGATTGAGTTTTCCCTTTCACACATCTGGCTTAAAGACTGCATCTCAAGAGAGCCAGTGAAGCAACACACGCTACAAACACCTTCATGGGAGTGAGGTTTGCCACTGAATAAGATGTAGATGATGATATTTTTTTAATAGGTAAAGAAGGGTTCACAATTTCCTGTATAACAATTCTCCACTCCCTTTCTGGTGTGTTTTTGTTCTACATACAACCTTATAACTTGGAGAATTTTGATGGAATTTGTAGAAAGTTGGAAATATGGCTGATGCTTATCCCATAGTGTTTTAAATAGAAAAATAACATTGACATGATCTGAACATGTGGCCCTCTGTAGTCCTGGTGTGACTATTTCATTAATGTGTGTCTATACATGGGAAAGTCCAGTTTAGCTTTTAGATTCACGTTGGAGTACCCAGTGTGAATTAAAATTATTTATGCAGAAGGACACCCCTTAGCCTTGAGGGAAGAGAAATTTGCTTTAAATTCTGCCTTTGCTTGCTCAGTGTTTGAAAGTAATGAGCAGTTTACTTGTGTTAGAACCAAGACCTTTCTTTCTCTGAAGCAGCTGGGAGCTGGACCTTGTCTCTACCTTTCGAGGCAGGCTCCTCTGAGTGCTCCGGGTGCTTGGCATTGCCTTATCAAATGAGAATATTTGCCTTTATAAATGAATCATTTCAGAAAGAGTAGTGGGAGGTCTCTAAAGTCTGAATATTGTGCTGCATCTGGTGTGGTAGCAGCATTGTGCTGTGAAGGCTAATTTAGAAGGTTTTGGAGAGGGAAAAAAATCTTTGGGGCTCTTAGAATATGCAAACTAATTAGAGGTTACAGTGAACACAGCTGTTTCTGGCCAAGCTGACTAAGCTAGGAATTCAAATTACTATTTTTAGCCATCTTACAAGGTCTCTAGTTTTCAATGATACCCATGTTATTACTTCTAAAAATTACACTGTTGTGTATTTATCACCCTGACAATAAGCATTTTTAGTGCAACCAGTCCATTGCTTTTTAAATCAAACAAGGTGTTTGAAGTTCTGTGAGATATTGTGAAGATAGCTTCAAAATCACATTCTGGACTTGTTTCTTTTTTCTACTAAGCTTTGTTTGGAACTTTTTGCAAAGATTACTGGATGAGAAAAAGCATTCCTCAAAATCTGAGTGTACTGAATAGATCTACTTCATGCATAAATTTGTTGCTTTTAAAAAAAAAAATCAGTCTAATTTTAACATAGCATATGGCAAGCTGGTGTCTTAAAACTGCTTTAACTGGCTGTGCTTTCTAAATGCATATATAACTTGTTTAACTCCAGGTAAGTATTAAAGAAAAACCATTGTAATTTGTATTTTCTATGAATACCAATAGCTTGCTTACTCTATCCTATAAATGATAATAGATAAGATCTGAATTTAGTTTTAGTCAGAGCTGGGGGTAGAAAATGAGGTTTGCAAACTTATTCTGTTTTCACAAAATCCTGTTTCCATGATGGTAAGAGACTTTCAAACCAACTCAAATCAAGAAAATAAAAACGAGGCAAACTCCAGAAGTTCTGATTCCTAAGTAAGAATCCTTTTTTTTCTGGCTTTGTGTCATCATGGAAAATACACCATTGAGAGTTAATCTAGCAGTGCTCTTGTGTTTCCAAGGAGTTTCTGAGCAGCAGTGCAGGAGGAATGCAGGATTCCCAGGCCTGCCTCTGGACGTGCTCCCTTCTTCTCCACAGTGCTCATGGTGGGCTCAGGGAGCTCATCAAAAGCTTTCTTGCCTTGCCTCCAGGAACCAGGGAACAAAAAGCATTCCTACAAAAGCCTAAAAAACTGCCCCAGAGAAATGGCCCCCTCCTGAAAGGAGAACTGCAGAGTTCTGTCCCAGCTGTTGGTTACAGCAAAGGGCTGGATTCTGGAGATGGTAGTGAGAACACTGACTCCTGAGCTGGAAACAAAGGAGCTGGAGCATCCCAGCTGAGAGCTGATCCACTTGGAGACCACAAGCAGCATCTCCTACAGCAACCAAGAGGTGTCTTCTGCCTGTCCTTGCTGGGGACTGCCCCGGGCACCACTCCTCAGGGAGGACACGAGAGGCTGCTTGGAGGAGAGAGTGTGGATCAAAATCCCTGCTTTGGGATAAGAGCTCGTTCTCATTGAAACCTTTTAATGTTTTAGCAGTCCAAGAAGACAGAGATGTTTATTTTGGAATGTAATGACAACAACAAACTTGACATTAGGGTATTCAAAGGACAATAGCAGTGATGTGAAAAAATGTGTGGTATTTTGCTTTGTAAACCCTGGAAGTATATTTTTGTAGCTCCAAGTCTCTGATGAGCAAAGGATTATGTGTGTGCACGTTTTCACAAGCAGCCCATGTTTTCCTTTTGCAGTGAATGCTGACGGTGTGTTAACAGCATTAGAAAAAGGAATTGATGATAAGTCTTGGAGTGTACAAAGTCTCCTGCTTCCCCTGCTACTCACTGCATTGCCTGTGGTTTTGGGAGGTGTTGTAAGGTGCCAAGTCAAGTTGTTGAATTTGTAAAGAGTTTGATAAGTAAATATGGGGAGTGTGGAGCTCTTTAACATCTCAGATTTTCTGTTTTCAGGCACATGTGGTTCTGTAAGGCCTCAGACATCGGGGAAGTTTTTTGCTCTCACATTGTCTCTGTGTAGACATCTCTGATTCCACCTGGTTTGTGATACTTATTTTGAGCACCCACCAGAATTTCTGAGGTCAGATTATTTCCTGTTTTCAAGTAGTAATGTAAACTTCTTTGGCCTTCATTACTGGTAACCCCTTTGGTGTAGTCAGTGGCACCTTTCAGGAGAGGTGTCTGTTTCCTTCTCTTGGAACCTCTTCATCTCTCTGAGCTGCAGAACAGGCTGAGAAGTGTGAGAAACATTGTCCTGTTTGCTAAATCCAGGGTTAAAAATCCTTGTGATCTGATTCAGGGAATCACATGCCTTCCAGGGAATTGTCCTGGTGCTAAATGGATGGGTATAAAATCAAACTGGAAAAACCCCAACACCACCAGTAGGAGACCATTTAAAAAAACCTCTTTTTCTGACTTGTTAGGACTGCCTCGAGCATTAAAGCTATAGAAGGTCCCAAAGCTTGACAAATAATTTATCTCTACTGCATAAGCAAAAATGATGGATTTAGGGGAGATGATGACTTTGTAGTATCTGGAAGTTTTAGCCACACACAGGTGCTGCTCAGGGCTTGTGTGTTTGTAGGTCCTGTCCCTGTCCCTGCAGGAGTCACAGCCTTACACTGACTGAACTCCCTGCTGCTTCCTGGCTGCTCCAGAATGGCTTTCAATTGGGGACGGGAGGGAAAGCTAGTGAGTTGGTGAGGTTGTGTTCCCAGGAAGGTGTGGCTGGTGTTTTGGGGGTGCTTTAGAAACACTGGTGCTTTTCCTTCAGCTCCTTTGGCAGAAGAGAGCCCGGGTTCAGCAGCTCAGGGCTGGGGAGGGAACACGATGCTGGTGCGGCAGCTGCAGTGTCTGGGGAGGTTCTGCTCCGTGTTCTGCTCCTGGGGCTGATTCCACAGCACAACTGAGAGGGGCTGGGAGCTGCTGTGGGCCCTGTGCTGGGAATGAGCTGGGAATGCAGCTGGGAATGAGCTGGAGCTCCTCTGGCTCTCCTGGAGCACCGCTGCCTTTGGGGCTCTTTGTACCCTCTGGTCCTGCTGTGTGCTGGGCAAGGAGCTCCTCATGTACAGCACCTCATGGGGAAAATCATCTCAGCAAGGCTAACATCACTTGGGAATTGCAAACTGCCTTTTTTCTTTGTCACTTGTGGCGTTTTAGTGAATTCTGCACGTCACAGATGAGCAGACACGGCTGTAGATGGGGAATACTGGACTTGTCTAGTTATCTGTTACTGTGACCTGCATTTTTGGATTTACCAGAGACCAGCTGGTAACTAGACATGTTAAACTCATGTAATCTCCAAAAGGATTCAAAATAATGCTGTGATAGTTCTGCAACTCTGAGTTTAAAATGCTGCTGAGACAACTGCACAAATGTTGGCATTTCATTTTTGAAAAATAAATCAAAAATTTGCAATCTTAGTTTGTTTCTTTAAAATGTTTGTCCTGAGTGAAATGATTGCGGTGTTTGTTAAGCAGCTAAAGTGCTGTGCTGTTTTTTGGCTTTTAGTCACCACACTTTCCAGGAAAAGGTGAAAGGACACAAACACCACAGACGAGTTTCGGTTGTAGCTCAGTGCATGTGAAGTGCACGTCTTAATCTAAAGTGAAGACTCTTTAAAAAACTTCATGGAGGCTTAGTAGGAAGAGTGGAACTCAGATACTCAGGGCTGGTTGTTTTCAAACTCACTTGTGATATTACTCACACAGCGCTTGTGTGTGTGTGTGCTCCTGCTCATTGCAGAGGTGCTGGCACAGTTCATTAGAGGAGTGTGTTAATGATCTTCCCAACTGATTTAGGGACCTTCAACTGGGACAGCAGATGCAGTACTAAAGGGCAGCCTGGAATCTCTTCAGGCAGAAGGTGATGATGTCCTTCCCTGCTGGTACAGTACCTTGCAGTGGCCTTTCAGATTCCTGCTCAGCTGCAGGTAAGGCCAGATATTCTGCAAATTTGTATTCCTTCAGTGAGCTGTGTGCCAGCATGCCCAGCTGAATAGAAGAGCAGGATGTGTTCAGAGCCAGGAGTCTTGGAGCAGATGCATACTCTGGGACCAAAAATGGGAGGAAAGGAAAAAGCATCTGTAAAGGTTCAGCTTTTAACTGGTAAGGCTTTCTATGTGTTACCTGGTGAGGAAGCAAGACTTCAATTTGATTATCTTACTTACTTATTAATCAAATTAGTTCATTTATCTTAAGATAACATGGTGGTAATGGATTATGCAAGATTTGGGGGAATGGTGATAATGGATTATGTGAGGTGTAGGGGAGATAGTACAGTCTTGCTTTCTTAACATTAACTGAGGTTATCAACACCGTATCTCTGAAAGAGAGTACAGGACTCTGAGTATAGGTAAAAATTCCATGGTAAATTATTCCATGGTTCCTATTTCATGAACCTTGAGGAACCAAGAGATCCCCTTGAGAAACTGTAAACTGTCTGCAGTGGGGGGCATTTCTTGTCCTTTTGTTTCCCATTTGAAACATACCATTTGCAGCTTGTCTAAATTCTAGAAAATACCTCGGTTATACAGGGCATGGAAAGGTGTGAGAAGTGTTTCTCACCCCTCCCTTACATTCTAGTATTTGCAGGGTTCTTTTTTCCTCCCCTGAAGCCTCCAAAGCCTTGGGTTTTGTTTGTGGTTTTTTGGTGGTGGTAGCTCTGTAAAAGCTATAATGCTCTTAGACGGCTTTGTAAGATGTCAGAATGAAAATATTAGGTAACTAGGAAAGCAGGACTGTTTATAACCACAGTTGTCAGTCTGTGAAGCCTGGAATACCCTACAGGCCAGCACTGATACATTTTTAAACTCACACAAAACCCATACTGCAAACAAATTAAGGGCTGGATTTGCTATGCAGACTGAATTCCTTCAGGAGTTATGTGGATATCTGGTCTGTGGGATGCACCAGTCTATTTGAGATGAGGTTAAACCAAAACTCTTCATGTAGAGACCCCCTAATGTTTGGGCAAATCAAGATCTGGATCTCATCTCGGTGGTTATTTTCCTTACAGAAGAAGAGCAACTGAGTTAGAACCTCTTGACACTTTAATGAGAGTGTGGTTTATTTCCTGGCACTGACTTTGTTTGATGATACAGATAGCAAAGCTTTGCTTTTGCACAACAGCTGTCAAGAAAAGGCCATTTCACATTCCCAAACATCTCTATCCTTCCAGTAATGTCCAAGATGCACTTCTGGAGCAGATTGAGTATCTGGGAGGAAAAATAGAGATGGATGTGAAGAAGAAGAAGGGAACTTGAGTTGTTTTCTGACGCTGACGCTCCATTCAGTTGTTTCCTGTTTTGGCACTGAGTACATGGCTACAAAACAGCAGAAGTAGAGTGTTCCTGCCAGCAGCTCTGAACTTCTTCTGTTATGGGTCATAAATTTCAAGGACAAACTATATTTTGAACTTACTGAAATTTGAGAAGTCTCATGTAATTCTTTAACCTGATACTAAAGTTAAGCTCTTTGATTTCCCTGTCTCTGCTGCAACATTCAAAAGAAGCAGAACTGAAAAATCAGTTTTTACCCATTGCAGATGACACTGAAGCAATCCAAGAATCTGAATTGTGCAGTATTGCTGTGGTTTATTGACAGCAGTGCCTTCCTTTTGGGAACACACAAAATAAATGTGCTGGTAAGGTTTGGAAGTGACACAGGTCGGAGGATTTCTGCCTCCTGGAAGCACAGCCAAGCCCTGAGAGCCATCCAGGTGCAGGTGTTAAATGGAGTTTTACAGTGTGCAGTTATCTCCCTGACAGAGAGGGAGCAATAAAGGGCTGCAGGCTTCGCTGCCAGAAGCCTCTGGGTGAGGGATGTTGGAGCTGGGCAGTGGTGAGACACAATCTGTAATACCTGCTAGCTGTGATAAATGCACCCTGGGGAAAACGAGCCCGCTGTGCCCGTGTTGATATGATTTAATAGGGCAGCCATGGCCAGTTTACATTCTCCTGGGGGGTTATTTCCGTGCTCCCAGCAGCTGACTGGTGTCACAAACCCTCTGACACCGCTGTGCCACAGCCTGGTCACGGTGCCAGGGCAGTGCTGAATTAGCAGGGGGCTTTCTAGGAAACCGTGTTGCAAGTGTGTGATTTCTTGTTTATTTATTTATTAATTCTAACCTCCTGTAATAGTGGTGTTGAACTTTAAACAAGCCTGTCCTTTCCTCTCTGTGCTGCTCGACCTCAGGAAGAAGCTTGACATAGCAAGCAACTGGTTTTCTTTTATTTTGAGGGAGATTGGTAAGCAAATCAATACTACCATATCTTAGTTGAAAGCAAAACTAGGAGACCAAATAAAATGTTTTTAAAGGGTATTAAAATCCACATTTATTTCACTTAGCTGGCCAAAATTCTGCAGCTGCTTGTTAAGATTTATGTAGTGTGATGCAACACTCTCTTCATTTATCTGTTCTTTAGATGACCTTCCTCTTACCTACGAGTTATACCCTCATTTCTTGTTCTTGCCCAGATATCCTGATGTAAAGCTTAATGTAGGGTAAGAAATCAAATCTTCCTTGTCAAAGTGGGTTACTTGAGCAGTTGTGTGCTTTATATCTTCATCAAGTTCTTTGGTTAGGGAGTGAGTTCAGGGCCTCAGGTTGCTCTCTCCCATGCTGAATCTGAAGACCTTTTCCCATTTGTGTAAAGTAGGTGTTTGTTGTGGATCTCTTGGCACTTTTGCTCTTCTCTCAGGTCTTTGCAACCTCATTGGATCATAGGGGGATCTCCATTCTGAAAGTGACATCTTGGGAAAAGAGCACCTTCCACTTGATTTTATTGTAACTTTCTACTCTTCCACCTTTTCCAGCTCTATCATGTGTCACCTTTTTTTTTTTTCAGTGGCAGCTTTAAGAGGAAAACCTGTTTTTTTAAGCTACGATTACTTTTTAAATAAGTCTTTATATAAATTTTGTGAATTGCTCTCCATAGTGCCGAGTGCCTCAGTAGATGGATTAGGAGCAGTTCTGTAGCCCCTGATAAGATCTTGGCATTTGCTGCTTCCTGTAGGAGCAGAACTGCTAAAATGCCAGTAAATTGTTATCTGTGAGTCTGGGCTGCTCCAGGGTTTATGGTGCAATTAAAGAGCGTGATGAAATTGAGCCCTGCTGCGAGGGAGGGAGGCTGGCTGCTGAAGCTGAAGCTGTTGAGGCTGCACCTTTAGTTCCTGTTCTAAACACTGGTACACAAATCTACACGGTGTGCTCGAAGGGCTGATGGCATGGCCACCTCTTCCTGTGGTCTTAATATTTACTTGGAGATTTTGAGGTGCATCTTGTCTTTGTGAAGCTCCTGCTGGTGTCTGAACAGGATGGGGAAGGTGAAGCCCAATGTGCTGCTGTGCTCAGAGCTGCAGGAACTTCCCATTTGAAGAGCAGGCCTTCAGCAGACTTCCTCTTTCCACCCCTGAAGTATTTGGGGACAGGGTTTAAAACCAGGAGATGAGTGGCATGAAGTGACTCATGCTCCAAACCCAAAGCATTTGACTTTGGAAAAGTGCCTTCAGTTCTAGCCCTTCCTCTTTAAAGTTTTATATTGCACGACCTTTTAAATGAAATGTCGAGCTTCCTTTTTGACAAGCAGGATCTCTGCAGTGTGACTGGGTGTGATTCAAGAAGGTGTTTTGTAACTTCAGAAATCCCTGCCTTCATCAGCTACCTTGGGTTCTTGTGACATCTCTGGCTTCAGGTTGCTCACAGCACAGTTCCATGCTGTGGATGTCTGCTTTCCCCAGCAGGGAGACCTTGTGGTGCTGTTGTGGCCGTGTTCTGAAGCTGCCCTTAGAGCAGTCAGTGGTGTCAGTGAGGATGGGACTCCAGCAGTGCTGGACCCACACAGCTCCTGTGGGTGACTCCTGTGGCCACTGCCTTGTTTCTCTCCAGCCATTTTCTCTGTTGAAGGCAATTGTGTTTCCACTAAAGTCAACTTCATATCCTGGATGCCACCTTGGATGATAAATTTTCTTTGGTCACTTTAGATGTTCCAGCAACTTCTGTATCCAAAAAAACCCAACCAAAACTCCAAACCTCTTTGCTCCCACCGTGCTGAGGAGAGTGAGGAGAGTATGTATGCCCTGTCTGATGTGCAGGCACGCCTGCTCTCCAGGATTTTCTGTTTTACCGTGTTCTCACACTCAGCAGTGAAGTGCTGCTGCTGGCTGGGTTCTCACACGAGGCAGCAGCTTGCCTGTTGCCATGTCTCCATCCCTCTTTTGTTACCATCCCACCCCCATCCCGTGGTTTTTCCTGTTTCTTGAAACATGCTCCAGAAATACACTGCTGTTTTTAAATAGGCTGCTGAAGGCACACGAGTGACTTCTTTCTTTCCATTTTCTCTGTGCCTGTGGGAGTTCAGCATCTCCTAGAACTCCATTATTCTCCAAGTACCTTCAGGCACCGTGGCATCTTGAAAAAGATCTGATATTTGCTGGTGAGGTAACAGCCAGCTCTCTGTTCCCTGCACAATAAATTGCCACTTTCAATTCCTGAAATGCTCGATGTTGCTGTTTCAATCTGTGGAACTCCTGGGGACTGGCAGTAGTTTGTGTGTGCACATACATGTGGATGTTTCAGTGTAACATCTTTGTATTAGAGTTCCTTTGTATAATTCCATTTCTGTAAAGAAGCACTTGATCCACTTAGTTTTACAAGAGGGGACATTTCTTTTCAAATCTGTTAACGCTGTGAAATGAAACTGTGCATTAGTGCTGCTGCTAAAATAGCCCAGTATTTACAGAAAAATTCCTTGGGGATCTTGGTTTGGTTTGCATTTTGATGCTTTTATAATATGAATCTAAAGTGGGAGGGGGGAGCTGTGTTGGTTTTGTGTGTTGGGGATTTTCAACACTCATTTGGGAAATGTGGTTAGTGATCTAGAAAACCATTTTTCCCAGTTCCCTGTTTTTTTCTCATGTTAGTCCTGTACAATCAGTACAGAAGAATAAATCCCTGTAAAGTACAAAGTTACCAGCCTAGTGTCAGAGACAAATTTCTGAAAACACCCATTTTAGCTACCTCATGTTTGAGATATTAGACTGTGGCAGTCCAGATCATGTTCTCCAGACTGCATTCTTCATAAGCAGAAATACTGGCAGCCATGTGCTCAGTTATAAAAAGCTGGCAGCTGATGTCAGCCCTTATTTCAGCTTCGGAATACTGTGCTAATTTTGGGCAGGTTTATGTAAATCAGAACTCTTCTCCTGACATGTAGCATTCAGGGTAAATTGGTACATAGCTGAATAATGCAGCAGAAGAGATAAACAGATAATGTGCTGCAGTGGATGGCCCACTGGAAAAAATCTTAAGGGTTGTACATGATTCTTTATATGCAGAACTGTGCTTACACAGGATTTATTTATGATGTGAAATTCTGTTTGAGCAAATTGGGACTAATGTCCAAGGACAGCAGAATTCTTTTTTACTTCTGAAATTGTCTCAAATAGCTGAGCTATTATGTACATCTGAAAAAGCTACCTGGGAGAACCCTGGTGATCTGTTGGAGATGCTACATCTGTTTCAGCTGAGCTCATGAATTGAGTACAACTGACTTTTACCATTGCAGCTCTGTGACATTTTGCTGATAACTCAAGATAATGCTGAAAGTGGTCTCAGACAAATCACCTCTGTGTGTGTGTGATGCCAAGGAGGGTAGACAAGTTCTTTTCTACCACAATGGATGTTTTCACTGCTGCTCAGTCAGAAGCAGGGTTGATATTTTCACTGATGCTGCAAACAAGGGCTTGAAGCAGTTTATGTGGGAGTGCTTTGGGGCAGAGACCCTGCTGCTTCAGGAGCTGAAAGGCTCCTGGCTGGTGGACATTGTGCTACTTTATTATGCAAGCTAATAATATTTTTAAAATAATGTTAATGTTGTATTCTGAGAAATTTAATCTGAATTCTTAATCTGAGGCCCAACGTCCAGAATTCCCTCACATGAAGATGTGAAATCAAATGGGTATCTGTCTTAAAATAGCTAATGGCATGAAATTAGTTGGATTCATACCTAAAAGGATTTTTTTTTGTTTCAGGACATCAAGCATGAAGCCAGTGATTTTCCATGCAAAGTGGCCAAACATCCCAGAAACAAAAACAGAAATAGGTACAGAGATGTCAGCCCCTGTAAGTACACTTTCTTTTCCATTGTTTGTAAGAGTGTTGACCTCTAATGACTTCTCACAGCTAAATGTTCTTTGTAAGGACAAGATTCTGTTAGATTGATAAGCATCCAAGACAACTCTCTTTGTTATTATATTTATTTATTTGTGGGATTGGTGTCACAGGATCCTTTTATGTCCGTAGGGTTATACTAGAGCAGTGTACAGCGGTATTTGTGGGCAGAAATCTGAAGACAGAAACTTGCTTTACCTTTGACTTCTTCTCCTGGAGATGAATGGTGGCTGAAGTAGCCTTTCTAAAGTTGCAGGGGTGGTTTCTGTGCAGTTCTCACCCGGCAGAGCCTCCTGCCAGGCAGCACAGGAGGCAGCAGTGCCCTTTCTGGGGGGTGGGAGCAGTCTGGCACAGAGCTCTGCCAGAGATAAAGCCAAGCTCACGAGCTCCTTGGAGCAGAGAAGGGGCAGAGGTGATGCTGCCAGGCCACAGCTGGCTTTTTGGGATGGCTGTGTCCCCTGTGCTGGGGGAAGTGGCTCTCTGAGCACAGGTGCTCTCTCCTCCTGTCATCCCAGGGACAGGGACAGTCCCAGTGCCACCTGCCCACGCCTGGCACCCAGGGCTTTGGGCTGCAGCCACATGGCCAGGAATGGTGCTCCATGGATCTGGGCTGACATAACATTTAATGGATCTGGTCAGAGCTAAGATTTAATGGATGTGATGCTGCAGGCAGCTCCCAGGAGGTCTCTGAGCAGCCTTCTCTGCACAGGACAGTGCCAGTCCTGAGCCACGTGTCCCCTCATGGCACAGCACTCCCTGTCCCAGGGCACATGTCCAGCTGCTGTCCCAGGCCAGAGTGCTGCTCTGGGGCACAGAACTTCTGCCTTGGTGCTTAAAAGCTACTGAAGCCTTTGGGGCACTCGACCAGAACAGTAATGTTGCACATAGTTTGCTTTACTAAGCAGTTCTAATATTTGAGGTTGTGAGTAACAAATTCCTTCTTGCCTTTAGATAATCCTGTTCCCAGTCTGTTTGCTTTCTTGCAAAATGTGGGAACCTGTGTGTGTACTGAGATTTTTAGTTGGTGGTTTGGTTTCTTTAGTCACAAGTTGAGCGAGGGACTAACAACAGAGCAAATAATTTCCATTTGCTGTATTTCTTGAATTTTGATAATTTTTTCTGTACATGAAAAGGTGTTTGGGGTGGGACCAGTGGCTAAATGTCAGTAGGAGTAAAAGGTCTCTGTCCTGTTTGCCTGATACATGTTTAGACAAACCTTTAACAACCTTGAACAAGCTGTATTTGAATGTTTAAGCTGAAAAGATAAGCAGTTGTGTAATTAGATTTATTTTAAAGCAGCAACCTGATAAGTGTATAAATAGGTCAGTGTGATGGGGTTTGCAGATTGCAGTGGGGATTATTTCAGCTGCTTCACCCTCGCAGTGAGCTGAGGTTTCACAGTGGCCGTGCTGAGTGTGGCAGCCAGCTCTGCCCTGCTGGGACTGAGCCCTTCCTTCCCCAGCACAGCTCAGCTCTGGCCCCAGCAGCTGCTGAGGGTGTGCAGGGATGGATTGTGCTGTGTTCACATCACCAACCCGTGTTTTCTCCTTGTGCCACAGTTGATCACAGTCGGATTAAGCTAAACCAAGGTGACAATGACTATATCAATGCTAGTTTGATAAAAATGGAAGAGGCCCAAAGGAGCTACATCCTTACCCAGGTAATGGCTGGCAATAGAAAATAAAAATCTTACGGTGGCTGGAGCTGTTTTTCATGGGTTTTGTGCTTGTTTTCTTTATTGTAAAGCTACTTAAGTGCAGACAAACGTCTGTGTGTGTAAAAAAGTCACTGCTTTTCCCTGAATCTGTCAATTCCACACCTATCGAATGTAAAACAAATGTATAACAAATGTACAAGTACCCACATGCCCTGTTTTATTCTGAGGGCCAGCAGCTGTGCCAGGGTTCTTGTTTGTCCTAAATGTTCACTTCCCTGGAGACTGTCCTGATCTCTAATCTTGGCTTTTTTTTTTTACCCCTTCCTCCCACACACTTTAGATAAAGGTAGACTGGGATTAATATTTTCAAGTGACAGCTCTTCCTTCCTGTTTCTAAAGAATAAAGATAAATCTGCTCAGGAAGAAATGGGCAGAGCAGTGTGCAGTTGCCCTTACTCAGGGCAGGGGGTTCTCACAGGGGTGTGGAATAGTCTCACGTGCAGCTGATGCTGGTTCCTGTCCTGCTCCAGACTGAGGGGCTTTGAATGGCTTGATTTAAATCCAGCAATTCTTTCTGAGGATCTGCTGCTCCATTTGAGCACAGAAATGGATCAAACCCAAACTTCAGAGCAATAGCTTCAGAGTAGAAAATAGCAAAGGAACATAGCAGAACTAGGAAGTTGTAAGGAAATCTGCTTTGGGAATAGTCTTTAAAAAGAGCCACCATTTCATTCCATCCCAAAGCAAATCTGTGAAGACTCTGGAAAACCATACAATTTGTTACTGATTCTGCATCCTTTCAGTCTTTTGGGTGTTTATCATTTAGTCAAGTAATTTTCAAGTATCATGGAATAGGGATTGAGGGATTGCAGGGTAGTTTGACACAGATGTTATTTTTGCTTTCAGTCAGTGGGGTTTATTTCCCCATGAGCTTTGTATACCTTTCCTGAGGAAATGCAGCATTTTTCACTCCCAGTTCTGGGGAGTAAAAGATTACCCATGCTTTCATGGGTAAATTCATAACCTGGAACTTAAAGCTGTCTCACTGCATTTTTTTACTGTTTTAAATGAGAAGTTTCTTGTTACTTGATTGCATCTATTGCCTTGTTTCTGGGGAAAAATGCACTGACATTTACAGAAAATAATGCTTATTTCTGGGGATTCTGTCTCTGCAGGGACCTTTGCCAAATACTTGTGGTCACTTCTGGGAGATGGTTTGGGAACAGAAAAGCCGTGGTGTTGTCATGTTGAACAGAGTGATGGAAAAGGGATCCGTAAGTACTCACCCAGTTCTAGCTATGTGTTCATCACATTTATGGTTTTCTGTAATAAAAAACTCAAGTAAAACCAACCCAGAGAATGGGGTGGGATGACTGTGAGTAGTTTTGTCTAAGAAATGGTGCCTGGAATTGAGTACCTGGTGAACTGATCTTACTGCAGTCAGCAAATCACTCGCTTTGTAATTGTAGCCCCTAATTGCTCGTGAATTTGGCTAAATAAAACACAGACACGACATGAATCCTCACAAATGGAGGTCTCTGGTGCTAACCAGGGGGTCTGGAGTTGTTCTCAGTGTACACAGATGGCACCTCCCAGGGCTCTGCAGTGTGAAGTGGCTTTGCAGTAGAGAGAGAAGCTCTGGGGCTGCAGGTTTCCATCACACACTGAGCTCTGATCGTGCAGTGGCCCCCAAGGCACACCCTCCCCTCCAGGGTCACTGCTGTACAGAATAAAGTCTAATAATGTATAAAGACATTTTGGAGGAGGGCAGTGAGTGGATTGGGTATCCACCAGGGATAACTGGGTGGTACATGCTTTTGCATCATCAGGAAAACAATTCTTGGGCTGTGTTTTAATAAACTGCAGTCTAGATTTGCTGGGTTTTGTATTGCAAGTGAAATTCATTCTTCAAAAGAGATGTAGTAACCGTATTTTTCAATAGTTTCTTCCTTTCCAACCATTCCTGATCTCTCTCTGTGCTGCTGTAGTTTTGAACAAAACAAATTACTGTGATCCCTTAGGGCAGTGCTTACACTCCTCAGCAAACAGCAGTGGGAGATTTAGAGTGGAGCACAACAAAATATTGTTTGCAGACACATTTGTGAAGAAATTAGACACAAAGGCAATTGCTATAACTTTAACATTAATACAAATCCAAACAAAAAGTGCATTCTACACCCTGATAAACAAGAGGATGTATTTTCAAAATAAACTAGAGTAAGTTTGAGCAAAACCACTGTTAGTCTACCTATGAGGAAAATGCTGAAGGGGTTTACTGTTCATTAAAATTATGTCAAAAATCATCTTAGCCTTGAGCTTGCTGTTGGTTTAACATCATTCTTCCACTTCTGGTTTGGCCACATTGTTTGCCCTAACAAAAGAGGCCTGAGCCATGGTGCAGAGGCTCGGAGAGGGAAGGGGCATGTGGTGATCCCGATGCCAGGGCAGAGGAGTGGCTCAGGGCCAGCAGGAGGGGGCCAGTGCTCCCAGGCACAGCATCCACAACATTCTGACCTTTCATTGGCACAAGCTTGGGTGCAGACTTTTCCTTTTCGTGCTGCTGATGAGCATTTTAGGTCCAGGTTTTTCCTGCACACTTCAAAATGTGCTGCTTTCCTATTTGGTTGCCTCAGTAAAGTCCCTGGCGTGCAGCAGTCTCAGCAGAGCTCATCTCTCTGGGAGACCTTAATCAGAAAATTGCAATTCAGTCACAAGTGGGAAATGACATTTCTGTGTCTCCTGCTCGGTTTTAGATCAAGTGTGCACAGTACTGGCCACGGAAGGAGAATAAAGAAATGGTTTTTGAAGATACAAACTTGAAACTAACATTGATATCTGAAGATATAAAATCCTACTACACAGTACGACAGCTGGAATTGGAAAACCTGACTGTGAGTACCAGATCTCATCCAGTCCCGGTCCTTGTTCTCCTTGAGGTGAAATTCATCTCCTCCCCAGCAAGGGCTTGAAATTGGTGGTCATGAATTGTCCTGGATCTGATGATTCTGCATGAGATGTCATGGAAATTAAACTCTTGGATATTTATGAGATGTACCTGGGGACCCTCCAGGCAGTTTCGGGTCTCAGCCATACCCAGAGTGACACAAGCTTTTGAGCTGTACTGAGATAACTAAACTCTAAAGAGGTAAATTTACTTGCCCAATTCCCTTTGCTCCCAGTGGAGACCAAGAGACCACTGCTCATTATTCGTTTCTTGGCTGTGCAGCTATAAAAGCTCCCTCAGACTGGTGAAACTTTGTCCTTGGAATTTAAGTCAGCTGTTCCCAGTCCTTCTGACTGGTGTACCCAGACTAAGAGAGTTCCCAACCCCTGTTGTTGCAGACCCAGGAAACTCGAGAGATTCTGCACTTTCACTACACCACCTGGCCCGACTTTGGTGTCCCGGAGTCGCCGGCGTCGTTCCTGAATTTCCTGTTCAAGGTGCGGGAGTCGGGCTCGCTGAGCCCCGGGCACGGCCCGGTCGTGGTGCACTGCAGCGCTGGCATCGGGAGGTCGGGCACCTTCTGCCTGGTGGACACCTGTCTGCTGCTGGTAAGGGCTGCAGGGCCAGCTGTCCTGCACGGGGAGCGTGGGACAGCCTTCCAGGAGCTGGGGCAGGGGCTGGGAAGGGTTCCCTGCCATTTGCCATTGTTTACTCCCATGTTTTGGGAGTGTATTCCAAGGCAGGTCTCATTCCTAAGTGGCCATTTTGAGTCTGGGGAAGAGAAGTCTCCAGTTTTTCAGAGTGATTCACGAAGACAGGCTTTGCCTTCAGGCAAAGCAGCATTTTTGAGGCCCAGTGTTTTCCCCTCTGTGTTTTTGGAGAGCCAGTAACGAGCTGCTGATACCAGTTGTGTGTGAGTTCATTCATTCTGTAATGTGGAGGGTGGTGTGAAGGCCCTACCACAAAAATGAGTCATCTGTAATGAACCTCAGCAGAGCAGAAAACGTTTCACATTTTTATCTGCAGATGGACAAACGGAAAGATCCTTCCTCCGTGGACGTCAAGCAAGTTCTCCTGGAAATGAGGAAGTACAGGATGGGGCTGATCCAGACTGCAGATCAGCTCCGGTTCTCCTACTTAGCTGTTATTGAAGGTGCAAAATTCATCATGGGAGATGCTTCAGTGCAAGTGAGTGCTCCTGGCAGCTCCCAGGGAACTGCAGCAAGTGGGTGGGAGGAACAGGATGGAAAGAAGCTTCAAATTTGGTGCTTGCTTCAGCTTCAGTACATGTTTATATTATGGGGGTTTTAGGTACAGTACTTTACAGCCTGCCACGACCTGAAGTGCTGTATTTTATTTATTTCCAAAAGTACCTGTTATGTAGCAGGTGCCTCCTGTGCTTTCCTGCACAGTGACTGGGTGGAGCTGCAGCATCAGCCTCCCCTGACATTTCAGACAGTACAAGTTTCCTAATATGCCTGAAGTTCAAGTGTCATGATAAATTAATCAGGGTTTTTTATGGTAAGCAGAACTCCAGCAAGATAGATTTTATTTTGCGCTGCTTAAATCTTTTAGAAGCAGATTGGAATTTCTTGCTTTTAAGGCAAATACGTTTTGTGTAGTGGATATAACTTGGGCTTGGAGTTCTTGTGTCTGGTTTTCCTTTCTTTTTTTGTCAATGCAAATGAAGAGCCACTTTAAGAGTCAATTAAAAGGCAGAGAATAAAGATTCTGCCATAGTAAAGTTTAAAGTTAGAGCAGCTTACATGAAAGAGAAAATCTGAACAGGGCTTGTCCTTCCCTGAAGGAGCAGTGGAAAGAGCTCTCCAATGAAGACCTGGAGCCACCCCCTGAGCACACCCCCCCACCTCCCAGGCCCCCGAAGAGAACCTCAGAGCTGCACAACGGGAGGATGCACGAGCACCCCGAGTTCTCCCCGAAGCAGCAGGCAGCAGAGGAGGAGAGCAGCTGCTCAGTGGGCAGCGTGGAGCCGGCGGCTCCGGACGGCAGAGCCTGCTCGGCCACACCAGCGAGCACAGACAGGTAAAGCACTCACTGCCCCTGGCTGCTGGGGCTGCAGGCAGAGACACAGGGCAGGGGATGCTCGCTTCCACCCTGAGATGCTCTTTGGGAGTTAGAAACGAGCAGCCACATCCCGTCCCTTTCTGGCTTTCTGGGCAGGTGCTGGAGTTTAGAACTTCAGTGTTCCCCTGACCTGGCTGTGGGTGTGAGCTGGGTGCATTCACTGCCTGTCTTGGTGCAGATCTGTGATGAGCAATGAAAGCTGCTGGTGGTTAAAGCTTATTCTTTGAAGGGCACAGAATCCTCCCAAGCCCTTCCTAAACCTTTGTTGAACAGCCAGATGCGTCCTAACTGGAGACAGGCTGTGCTTTGGTGGCTGCTGCAGCTCCAAGAGCTCTGTGGTGTTCCCTGCCCTTGGAGCACCTGCATGGTTTCTCTCCTCCATGGCCAATCCAGCATGGAATATTTGTTCCTACCCAGCCCTGAGTGTCCCTCCCTCCCTCCCTCTGTCCCCAGCACTAGTCACGACACTGAACCCCGGAGGAGAACTGTTGGTGAGAACCCGCGGCTCTCGCCCCGCAAGGAGGAGTCCGTGAAGGAAAACTCGGAGGAGGAGGATGAGAACGTGGTGGCGACTTGGAAGCCCTTCCTAGTGAATATCTGCATGTTCACTTTCCTCACAGCAGGAGCTTATCTCTGCTACAGGGTGTGTTTCCACTGACCAGTGCCCCGGACTCAGCTCAGCTCCTCGGAGCCCCTCGAGGCAGGGCAGCCTTGGCTCAGAGCAGGTAGATTTAAGGGGAAAGGCCAGAACTTTGGGTAGGGCTTAATGAGAGAATTGATGCACTAGGGTTTTATCCAGCCCTGTGGTCCCAAGAACATAATATTGTAATCTCAGGGCCTTGAAATATTCAGGAGTAAGCAGAGAAAATGCCAAATAGTCTGTTTTCCTTTTTTGTTTTTTTTTTTTTTAAACTAAATAATAGAATTACAACACATTGTTGTTTTTAGCCTTTTTTAAAAAGCCAGTTCATTTTCTTTTGTTTCAGAAAAACTAGGCACAAGTGAAACTTGCTTGTACTCTCCAAGTGTTGTAACCAAATACATGACTTACATTGACAAGTTCCCAAAAAAAGAAAAAGAAACCCACATACCTGAAGAATGTAAACTTTTGGAAGGGGAGGTGTGTTTGTGGTTGGTTTTTGGTTTGTTTTTTGTCTTTTTTTTTAAACTTGCTTCATCTTTAAAGACTGAGTTGTGGGCAGTGCCTGTGGTATTGATATATTTAATCTTGGCATAACTGTTCTTAAAGAGCTGATTGTTTTTACTTGTGTTGATAGAACCAGGCTTCTGCATTTGCTCAGGGTATCCCAACATGTCCAGCTCTTTGATTTTTTTTTTATTTTTATTTCTTTACTAAGTGTATCTCTTCATTGACTTTTGTTGCACTCTACTTGCACATATGCCTCTTTACATTGCACCATCCTTTCTAAAGCTGTTTTTACTTTTATATTCTGGGTTGGGAAAGGTCGAGGGGAGGGAGAGAAACAGGAAGGGAAATTCAACCAAACCATGTCCACCAGCAGTGGGGCTGTGCCCGTGGCCCATGGAAGGACCAGTCCTTAAAGCTCAGCATTTGGAATGTAAAATGCAGTTTCACTCTGCTCCCCTGGCCCAGCGTGGCCCCAGCGAGGGGCTCTGAGCAGGGAAGGGTTGGGAGATGAGAGCAGTCCCTGCTGGGGCCGTTCCCCGGGGCAGGAACAGGCCAGCAGGAGCTGTGCTGGGCTCCCAGCAGAGCCCGTGGCTGGGCTGGCAGCGTTGGTGTGCCCTGCTCGGTTGGCAGCAGAGATGCCAGTCCTGGCTGGGTGCTGCAGGGCTCAGGGGGCAGTGCTGCTGAGGGAGGGCTGGGCACTGGAAGGCAGCATTGCACCAAGCACCCAGTGCTGTTCCTCGGGGTAATACCAAATTCTCAATAGTTTAAACAATAACAGCAAAGATTTCTTTGCTCGTGTCGTGGTGCAGAGGACAGGAGCAAACTCACTCCTGGGAGCTGTAGTGATTGCACTGCCCCATGACAGCTGATCTGCAGCAGTGTTACTGATCTGTTTCATTTCTAAAGTCTTTCTAGATTTATAGCACTTAACCACCCTCAGTGCAGCCCTCGCTGTGCAGGAGCCCAGGGGAGCCCTCCACTCCGTATTTATTTCTGCCAAGCTGGCTGTAGGTGTAGCTCTCCCTTCAGTGGGTGAGTAGGTGAAGGGGTGGGTGGGGGTGGGAGTTACTTCTATTTTGTGTTACATTAAGCTTGCATCAAGGGCTTTTCAAGAGTACAATAATAAATCCTCAGGTAGTACTGGGAATCAATCCTTTACCTGTGAGACTGTTGGTCAGACCAGTACTTGAAAGGAGGAATGTTGTAATCAGTCAATATTTAGTTATATTATTGGAAACAGGAAAAATGAGTATAGAAAAATGGTAATATATAATGGCTCATCTGTGTATTTAAGATACATTCTGTGATTGCTTTGTCCCCACTGTTCTCTGCAGCGTGGGCAGGACCCTGCCCTGAGGCACCATTTGTACCCCTTTGTATTAAAGTGCATGTGAAGTCTGCGGTGTCCCGGTGAAACACCACGTGCTTGAAAGGTGACAGAACTTATATTCCTGCTTCCTGATGTGCCCAAATGATACTTGCATGACCTGATCCTTAGTGGCTGTGGTTCAGAGGGTGTTGCTGAGTCTCTCTGTTCAGCACTGGACTGATTGGTGTTTATCAGAGCCCATGTACTCGCCTAATCCTTGGCATGACTTCCCGTGGGATCCCGTGTGCTCCGTGTGCCGGTGGTAGCATGTTCCTTTCAGCTGAGTGAGTGTAGTACAGACATTCCAGAGAGCTCAGGCAGCCCTTCCACACCTCCCCTGGCACTGGGACACCTGGGGAAAGAAACAAGCCCAACCACCTCTGGCCACCTTCCCAAGAGGGAGTGTTTTAAATCTTAGGTATGGCAGGAAAACAAAGGATCCTTCCTTTGAATACAGAGAGTTACTTAATTGCAAATGATTCTACCCAGACAAAGTTCCTGCAGATGCCAGAAGAGCTTTGAGCATCCTCTTCGTGCCTGTTTCTTTCCTGTGTTCCAGGCCTGGCTCTGACCTGTGGGGCACGGTGAGTGTGCCCAGAGCCCAGGGAGGTGTGGGCAGGCTGGCAATCCTGAGCTGTGCCCATTTTGTTTGCTGTCCTGTACTGTCTGTGGTAGTTGGGGGGTGTATATACCGTAGCACAGTGGGGTGTTGGGTAACCTGTTCTTGGAAATGGACAAACATCCATGTTAGACTCGTTAGAAAGTTAGTGAGCTGCTCTGCTATCTGCCTTAAGCAAATATTTACTCATCAGGTCTTTCTTTTTTACAGATTGCCATAGAATAAACTTTTATAAAAAAAATGTAAAAACTCAAGAAAAAAGCTGAATGTTTTGGTATAATACAGTTTCAGGTATCTTGTCTTTTGTGTAAACCGCTGCTGGGCCTCCCAGGTTAGAGTACAACTGTACAGTTTTTCAATCTCCCATACAAGTTTTCAGTTCTCATTTTAGTTGTAACAATAAAACTCTTTTTTTAAAGAACTCACTTGAATGTGTCATAGCTTCTGGGCTGGATCCATGGGCTCCTGCTTGACCCATGTGCACATGAGGGCTGGAGGGGATGGGGTTGTAGAGTAAAGGGATTTAAATGTTTCTGTAAGAACTTCCTGGAGGCAGAGCTCCAGTAAAAGAGTAGAGGATCCCCATCTCTCCCTGCCACCTCCATTTCCCTCTTCTGGTCTTTCACACTGAACATTTTAAGGGTAAGAAGTGCAGGCACTCAGGCACCCTGGTTGGTCCCTGCAGGAGCTGATGCTGACGCTGGCTGCAGCTGCAGCCTGCACATTCTGCTGTTTGAATTCCAGTACTTCCCTTTGGTTTATATTTCTAAGGAAATCTACAGCTGGAGGAGAGAGTTCAGCAACATGGAGCAGGACAGGGCAGACCAGGGCCCTGTCCTGTGGGGATTGAGTTGTCCTTTGGGGGTTTAGTGTTTACCTGTTCCGGGGCCTCAGGCAGAGCAGTAAGAAACACTCCCAGGAGCTTGTCTCAAAAGGTTTATTAGAACTTTAGAAAACAGTATGAAATCCAACAAATAAATACCAAATAGAAAAGTTTTATGTGTATATATATATATATAAATATGTACACACAAGCCCAACCCTTTCAAGTATTACACCTGAAGCCAGGCTGCTCCCCATGGCACCCTGCCAGCCAGGGCTGGGGGATGAGCCCCACCAGGGGTGGAGGAGAAGTCTTGGTCTATGACTAAATTCAGCATTTAAAAAAACCAAACCTGTCCCACTGTCAGTCAGACCTGCACATGGCAAACCCCTGCAGCCCTGCTGCTGAGCACACACCTCCTCCAGAGCCTGTCAGGCCCTGCTGCACCTGGCCTGGCCTGCAACAATTATTAAGAAAATTACTTAGGGAGTACCAGGTATTCCTTCTGCAGCTAAATTGCCCAAGCAAAGGAAACCACCCAGCAATGGTGCTGGATTTGTTCTACTGACAGGGCAGGTGATAGTGTGGGAGGGTGATCATTTGTCTCCTTGGAGAATGCCAAATTAATAAATTGCTTCCTGGGAAAATAGATCATATTGGACAGAATTGGAGCAGGGACAGCTAATTCCAGCAAGATGGAGACTTGAACTCCAGTTAATATGTGGATCCACATTCTGAGAGATCCCAGCTTTCATTTGCCCAGCACTTGGTATCTCATGTGTTAGACTGAGAAAATCATGGAGAGCACAAACTGTCCCCTTTGGAAATAAACCTGTCCTGGGGCAGGAGGCAGTGAAGGAAACCAGACAAAACCAAACCCTCAGGTACCCGTGTGGCTGTGAGGACAAGGGGATCCAGCTCCTCACATTCCACTACTAAAACACTGTGATTTCAATCTCGGCCTCCTGAGCTGTTTCTCTCAGTTCACAGCAGATCCTGTCCATCTTCTCGAAGGCTTGTCGGCCCCGTTCCCCTGCGGAGAGAGAAAACAGCCCCTGCTGAGGGACAGGCAGGAACACCCTGAGCAACGTGGCCAGCTGGGGACACTCCTGTCACACAGCCCTGCTTGGGAGAAAGGACTCAGGAGTGACAAACATCCCTCAGGGAACAGTTCTCCAAAACCAGCTAGAAGCCACCATGGAAAATCAGGCCTCCTGCAATGATTTCCATGAGTAACAGTTTGGATCGTTACTGCTGGAAAACCTGTCATGTGTGTGAGCCTGAGTGCTCCGTGGGGCAAGGCTGGAGAGCCCCAGAACTAAGCCTGACTCAAAGTGGGGTTTGGAAGAACAGAACTGGGAAATGGTCATCTCCTGCATGACCTGGCCATGCTCTGGCAGCATTCCAGCCATTAAGCCCCCAGGAAAAGACAAATACTGGGCAGTCGGAGGTGGGGAGCACTGACATTTTATCAGGTCACCTCCACTGTCAATCTACTTGGATTCCAGTGAAGTAACAAGTAATGAACCAGCATAAAACTGTCAGTCCTCATCTGTGAACTTTTCAAAAGGTCCAGTGGTTCCTAAAGCACTTAATCCTTCAGGATCTCCTTGGTCTGGTTCTATAAACTTCATCAGAGGCCCTTGGCTGTTATGTGTGATGTAAAGTTTATCTTCATGGTATGAAGCAGCTGTTTATGAAATATTTCCGTTGTCCTGGATGTGTTCTGGCTGAACTTGAGGCCCCTCTTGGTCCTGCACTATTTCACATCCCTTTTTCAGACCATTTGAAAGCTGTACAAAAGCCTTACCAAAGGACAGTGTGGTTTCTCTGGCTGCATTCCTGACTTCCTCTGTTTCAGACTGGCACAGGTGGGCAACCTGCTCGATGCTCTCCACAGCCTGTCAGAGAAAAGAAGAACTTGCCTCAGCAGCTTTTCAGCAGTCTGATGGACACTTTTACAAAGCAAACACAGACACCAGCTCCAGCACACATCCTCGGGGCAGGCAGGCCCTGCAGCAGCAGAGCTGGGAGCGCTCACCCTGAGGTTCTTCAGAGCCAGACACGCAGCCTGCTGAAGCCTCGTGTCACAGTCGGATAAAACATCGGTGTAAAACAAGACAGCCTGAATGAAAAGAGAGGAAAATAAAAAAAGTTGGAAGTGTAACCAAGCAACCAAACCCGAGTTACAGGAGCAGTTTTGCCCTGGTGAAATGGAACAAGACAGAGACAAATCACTCGAGCACTGCTGTGTTGAGGGGTTCGTTCCCAGCGAGAGCAAGGCAAGGAAGGCAGCGCTGTTTGGGGGAAGCTCCCTACATTCCCTGCTGTCCCTGCATTCCCCTCTGTCCCCCCATTCCCCCTCTGTCCCCCCATCCCCACTCACCCGTGCACGGAGGCTGCTGCTGCCGCTGGCCCGGGCCAGGCAGGCGGTGGCCGCTTTGCTCACTCGGTGGTTCTGGTCCAGCTGCAGCAGCCCGAGCAGCCGTAGTGTCCGTGGCAGCGGCTGCAGCCGGCTCAGCCTCTTCCCCTTCAGCCTCTTCAGCGTTTTCAGCCTGCCGGGGCACTGCAGCTCCTCGATCAGCATCGCTGTGGGGCAGGACCGGCCTCAGGCAGGGAAACGCTCCCGGCCAGGCCAGCCCTGCCCAGCTGGGACAGCAGAGCCCTGCTCAGGCTCTCAGACCCTCCACGAGCCCTCTGCATCAACACAAGCCTGAAGATGCAGCCAATACCAGGACTATTTTTAATTCTTTTCTAATACTGAAAAGTTTTGAAGTACTTTCACATGTTGGACAAGGCTCCAGTGAGGCACTGGCTACCTCAGGCTACAGAGTACACACCAGTAACCTCTGCAATTGTACTGCTCTTTTCTGTGGCTGAGTCCAGCTAAACAGTGAACCCAATTCACCGACTGCACTCGGTCCTTGGATCCAGCTGCAGCCTGCTCCTGTCTGCTTCAGCTTCAGAATATCCAAAAAAAACACTTTTCAGGGCACTTAAGATAAGCCCATTCTTCACACGGGGTTTGTTTGCACATGCTCAGATATGGGAGTCAAGCATGCTTTTCCTGTTCTGATTAAAACTACATGGTCATAAGAGGAATAAAAATGGAAACAAGTTGTCAGTGCAAGGGCTGGGCTGTTTCCTGCTCTGGAGTTGTATCTCCAGCGGGACCCCGGAGGGCACCAGCCCTGCAGGAGGAGCCAAGCACTGCCATTACCTTCTTTAGCAAGTTTTGCCAGGTGTTTCTCCAGGCTGCCAATGCGGTGTCTCTCCAGGTAACGATAAAACTGGAATAAAGTAACCGGTTCCGTTTGGAAATGCGAGGAGGGGAGCAACCCGTCACAGGTGAGGATCTGCTCCAGCAGCCTCTGCAGCACTGCAGGGAACAGGGGAGGGACACAGAGGAAACGGCAGCTCGGTTACATGGAAGCTGCTGAAAACGAGCGAGAGGTTTGGGTCTGGGGTTTTCTAAATGCACAAGGACAGTTTTGAGCACGGCACTGAAATGAAGACAGCGTGCCCAGGTGCTCACCTGTCTCCAGGTGGCTGGGGTACTTCTCCTTCACTTTGAGCATCATTGTGTATTTCAGGGCATGACGGAACCTTTCTGCTGAGGTCACCAAGATGCTGCTGCCAGGCTCTGCAAGATCACTCCAGATTTTCAGATACTGCTTCTTCTTTTTAGTCTTCTGAATAACTGAAACCCAACATTTTAAAAAGTCAGCAAGCTCTAGCATATTTGGGATTTTACATAAGAAATTAGGCAGCAGGTGGCCTGCCTGAACTTGGGGCAGCATTAAATTGTATTTGCATTAGAGATGGTTTTGTTAAAAACGAGGTATTTGCTGCCCAGACGTTCACACCTGCAAGCACTGATCTCCCCTTGTTGGGCTGAGCTCCTAAACTGCCATCAGCAGCTCTTCTTGTTCCTCTCATTGTTCCCTTCATCCCAGCACCTGAGTCGGTTCCAGAACGTTCTGGGAGTTTAGGTGGTTGCCCTTCTGTCAGCCAAGGAGGTGCCACTGCCTAAAACCCTTTCTAGGGATCCTGCCTTGTGTTCCTTGCCCAGGGCAGAGCTCTGACCTCGGAGCACCATCAAACCCTTGCCAAGAGCACATGCAGCAATCCCTGTGGTTCCTAATCCGAACCCTTCATCCCTCAGTGTACCTGCAGACACTGAGCTCCTGCCTCTCCCACACTTCCCCTGCCACACTCAACCAGCCCTGTGCAGCTCTGCTCCAGGGAACAGTTTATTCTCACATCCTCCAGGGCAAAATCTGCCAGCAAACGCTTCCAAATAAATTTGCATTCTTGCTGCTGTATTTACCAAGATGAGAACAAAAGCCTTCCAAGCCTCTCATTTTGCTTTATCACTTTGTCATGTCCAACAGCCAACGGAAGGATTTAGTAGTGGGAAGACTTGAGATAGAATTCTGTGCCCACCAAACTGTTCTGGCAAGTGAGCACAGAATTCGGGCTGTTTGATTACCAAGGAAAAGCACAGATAGAAAAGAGGATTTTAAGGCCGCTCTGCTGCTCTTTGCAAACTCCACCATCTACAGTATCCCTGTTTAAGACATATCAGTTCAGCTATTCTTTCTCTGAACCCAACTTCTCCAAATTTTTTCCTTCTGTGTAGAACTAAAAATGATCCAAAGAATGAGCCCTGTTTTTCCTAAGACTCCAGATAAAAGAGCTGGTTTAATGATGTCAATGTTTGCAAGGAATTTAGAGTGAAGCCCCTGGGTCTGGGGAGGCTGGAGCAGACACATCAGGAGTGCACCTCTCCCAGCTCTACATGCCTTGGAGCAAGGCAGGTACTCACTTTTCTCAACAGACAGATCCAGGACATCCCCCAGGACTCGTGTCTGCTCTGACACTTCTTCCAAAATGCTCTCCTGGACCACCTGGGCTACATTTGGTGTCCTCAGTTTCTGAAATGCAACAGACATAACTCAGGGGCTCAAACAAGAGCAGGATCAAGCTCCAGATAAATGAGGGTTTGCTTCTTAGAGTCAAACTTTTAAGACAGGTGAGAAAACCCTGTCTGCTCTCAGAAGGCCCCTTGCCCATCAGACACCTGCCCTCTGTTGTAGCAGTTTTTCATTCATTAAACACTACCCAAGCCAAGCCTGTGCATTTGCTTTGAGCACTGAGGTACTGCTTAAAGCTTCAGCAAAACCCAGAGGCTGAAAAGAGGCAGCAGTTTTGCATGACATGTTTTGTGTGGACACACGTGTACACTGCATTAATACACCCAATTTCCATTCTGAATCTCTCTCCTGTTATAAAACAAACAAAACATATAAAATTCTCCTGTAATCAGAATCAACAATGACAGCCAGTGCCCTGGAAACCCCCAGGCTGCTCTGTACCTGCAGGAGACCTTTGCACAGCCTCAGGTGTGTTATCAACAGCGTGTCTAGGTTGTCATCCCCAGTAGTTACATCTCGTGCTTCTGGTCTTGTGTCACAGCTCAGGGACTGGAGCACATTGCCATTGTATGTGCTGGTGAGATGAGGGGAAAAGAGAGTTAGAAGCCTCATCACTAAATAAAATTGATGAAGTACAGCCTCAACAGGGAGCTGCAAAAGAAACCAGGTGGCATTGAACAGAAACCCACCTTTTCTTTAATTGCATTTATAACCCTGTAAAAACATGGGGAGATATTTCTGTGCTGGATTTGGCACCACAGCTGTTTCCCAGCCCAGCATGGCTCTTGGGGACCCCTTTGCCTGTCCCCAGCAGGTGCTGCAGCACATACCTGACACTGCCTGTCCTTACACTCCCAAACAGGGACAGCTCATCAGCACTGCAGTCAGCGTTCAGGAAATCAAAACTCTCCAGCACTGTCTCCACCATCAAACTCTCCATAGACGAGTGTTTGTGAAGTGTCTTGAGCTGTTGATGAAATGGAAGCAGAAACACTGTTATTTGTAACCATTTTGCAGTTGTTCTTTGTTGGTTTTGATAACATTCCTAATAATAAATCACTTTGCTTTTCTGATTTCATTCTTAACACATCAGGGAAGTCTGCTCTTGGTGCAGCAGTCTGACCCCAAAATGATGTTGCTAGTTAAATTCAACACATGTTTCAATATTTTAATCTCTGTGGAGTCCCCTTTATCTTCATGCCTGCTAAGGCTGCTGAGAGCTGATATTCTCTGCATCCTGTCACTGCCAGAGTTTTCACTCATTCCCTGTTTCTGAGCAGCAACCTTGGGTGGCTGCTGCATTCCAGCACAGCACCCAAGAGCTTCATTCCAACAGTGAATTCCATGGAGCCACCACCTTTGTGCCCCTCAGAAAGGCTGCTCTGAGGGTACCTGGTTTGGGTTTCATATTCTGTTTTTCCAGGGGTTTCACTGAGGGGGAGGACAGTTGCGTTAGCAGTTCTTACTCCAGCCCTCGTGTTCCTGCCCCAAGCCCTGCTGTTCCCAGGACGCTCCGTGAGGCGAGGAGGCTGCAGGGTGATGTACCCAGCGCCAGGCCTCACAGCCCAGCTGCAGCCACCCCTTCCCCAGGATTGAAAAACACCCCAGGACTCGTAGCCAGCCCAAAGGCTGGGGCTGACACGCAGGTTCTGGGCTGACAGAGCCCAGGTTCTGCTCGGCCCGGAGCTCCCTCCCCACACGGCCCGGCTGCTCCCCGAGCCCTGCCCGGCCTCTGCTGGCCACAGCCCGGCTGGGCCTCCAGCCAGCCACCGAGCCTGTCCACGACTAACAGAGAGCCACAGCTCCTCCCGAGGGTGAAACTCAGCCCTACCTTCAATTTATCCCTCAGGGACGAAACCTGGCATTCCAATTTCTCCAGCTGGGCTTGCCCCTCATCGCGCCATTTCAGCAAATTTAACACTTCCTGCAGAGTCCTGTCAATCGACTTTGCTCGCCCATCTGCTTTGAGGTCACCTGCCACATTCCAGCTTTTCTGGCTGATGTTTTCCTGCTCTGCCAGGCGGCGATTCCGGGCCTGGCCGAAAGAGTCCGTCCTGCCTTTGTGACGGGTGGGAAAGGTGGAGGGGCTGGGGAAGCCACCCGCACACGGCGTCTTCTTCAGGATGTCCAGAGTGCTGTGGTCTGCCAGAGGATGCTGCAGCTCTTCCCCTCCAGTCTCCCGAATAATCACCAGCGGCAACATCCTGTGGTCCAGGGCTGGCGTTGTACTTCTGGATTCTGCCCCTTTCTGGTCCTCAGAGCTGAGCGAGTCTCCCTCGCTCGTCTCCACAGGGTTGTGGGGCTTGTTCCTCCCCGGGACATCGAAATCACAGGCAGCCAAGTAGCTCAGGATGCTGGGAGGCTGGGATTCCTCCCCTCCATCCCCTGGGCTCTGCCTCTGCTGCAAAACAGACTGCAAAGAGATGCCCAGGTGAGCCTGGAGACAGCTGGAAAGCCCCAGCTGGGAGAGGGGACTCTGCTTCCCTGGCTCCCAGTTTGATTCCCAGCACACATTACTGCAGCAGACACCCACACCCCATCCATCCCAGCTGCTGAGCAGAGTTTTGTTGAGGGTTTTTTAAAATGTTTTACAAAATCTAAAAGAGAACTCAAAAGAATAGGGGTTAACAGAAAAATATAACAAAGCCCCAAAACAAACTGCAAAGGCAGCAGAGTGCTGTTTTCACATTTCTGAGTGAGCTCCTGAGCAGCCTGACCCAACCCAAAACCCAGGCTCCAGGTCTGTGCTTCACCCTTTGCTCTCCAGGCACTCACCAGGTAATATCTCTCTCTGAAGCTGGGGGTGTTTGGGGGGGTCCAGTTGTACAACGAGCTCTTCCTGCTACCCACAGAAAACTTGGCAGTGCTTCCAGGTGACAGAAACAGGTTCTCTGTGTCAAAGGGGCTGCAGCAGAAAGCAAAGGCCCAGGTGTCAGTGAGAGCAGAGGTGTTTGGCTGTTGGTAGGATTTGAATCTTTAGTCAGCAACACACAGAACAGAACGAAACAGAAACTGCCTCTCTAGCCACCATCCTTGATTGCTACAGCAGAGAAAGACACAGGCTAAAAGGCTGTGGGTTTTGCACAGACTTCTCAGGACCCTTTGACAGAAATCCATGCCAGTCTTTGGAAGAGGAGCCCAGTGGTCCCAAAGGCTGAAGGGCTCTGTCCTGACAGCGGCGCTGGCCCAGGCAGTGACACAGGCACAAAGCCATAGAGGAAGGAAATACAACACATGTAATAAAGGAGAAACTGCCAATTTCCCTCCTGCAGAGCACACACCACCTGGAAAAACCAATAAAAGCCCTCATTATCCTTCACCTATTAATAAATAATTCCTCTGGCTGGCAGAGGAGGCCTGTGCAGAGCTACTTGGCAGGTTCTGGGGTTCATACAGGCAAGGGATGAGCCAGTTACAGCCCCAGAGCATGTTGGCTGTGGTCTGCAAGGGTTCGTCAAGTGCTGCTCCAAAGACTTCCTAATTACCTACTTCATCTGAGCCATTAGTTTCTAAACTTCTTCACAAAGCAGTCTAAGGAAACTCGCATGAATGATGCCCTGGGATGGAACTCAGCTAACCAGGAGATGGAAAACACATTTCAAGTTAAGAAAAGCAAGTTCAGTTTCTGTATGTGTTACTTTTTGTTGCCTATTGAGGTGCCTTGTGGCACAAAAAGAAAGTTTGTTTTTCCATTTGAGTACTGGCATTTTGAAAAAAGTGAATTGTTCACTATAATCTGCAGCCTCAGTGATTGAGTATAACAACCAAAGAGCAGGATAAAATCAGCTGAATTCAGCTGTACATTGCAGAGATCCAAGTGATAATGAGGACTAATCAATTGCAGCAAAATGAACTTCTGCTCTCTAGCAAAAGTTGAAAAGCAGAGTCCCAACCCTCTCTGGCTTCTCAGGATGCCCTGGGACAGTTGTGCAGAGCATCCTGCAGTGCAGCACTCTGCTCTTCCTGAGCACAGAGGATGCTCTGGGAGCTCCCCTAGCCCAGGTTAATTGGCTGAAAGAGCCAGTGTCACCCAGCTGGGCTCCATCACAGCCCCAGCAGCACAGGAACAACCATCTGCACTGACTCTGGGCAGAAATAAATCGGGGTTCTGACAGCAAGAGCCTTTCAGCCAAAGCCTGCTGTGTTTACTGATGAAAGCAAATTACTCCTACCCACGGCATTCTTAACAAAAGTTACAGGGACCCATTCCTCAGATTTTTCATTTCTAGCTTTTAATACTGAGATGCAGTAATGGAAAATGACACTTCTAGGGGAGGAACAAGAACACACAAAATCTGCTTTGCCTCTGACAATTCCTAAAAGCCTAAATACTTCAGCTGGCTGCAGACATGCACTAGCTCCTGGTCCTGAAGGAATGACAGAGGGCAGAGCAGAGGGGGACAGCAAGAATGGAGTCTGCTCTGGAGCTTCTGTTATCTCTTGGCTCTGAGCTCCTTGGGCAAGATCCATCATCTCCCTCCACATTTCTCCAGCAACAAAGCCTCATGCTGGGACAGCTCCACGAGTCCATCTCTCCCAGCATGCTGACACAGACTGAGCCGGTAGGGGATGTTCCAGGGAAAGCCAGAGGAAGCCAGTCAGATGGGGTTTGAGACAATCCATAGCTGGGCTCTGTCACACAGCACACTTTGCAAGCAGACTATTGTCTTGAATTGTCACTGGTTTTTCCTCAGTTTGTTTAGTCACTTCCTGAAATCATTGACATAAAACCTCTGCGTAGGTAAAAACTATGCAGGAATGTCGTTGTTTAACCTTAAACTGTGGAGTAAGTACTTTGATGGGGTGTGGGGGGTGCCTGTGGCTGAGCTGAGAGAAAGAGTGGCTCCACATTTCCTGTTCACATTTCCCAGCCAACATCCACATGCCTGCACAGGATTATTCAGCAACAGCTTTTCAGGACTGAAAAACTCTATTAAAAAAAAAATAAAAATCTAAAATGACCCCCAAGTCTGATCATCTTTGCTGTCCCCATTCTGTGCCCCAATCACTCCCCTCCTGTCCAGCCACTCCATAGAGCCAATACCCCCAGAGCAGAAGTGTGGATGGAATTCCCTGCCTGAATCCCACTGCTCAGCCTGTGAATCCAGCCTTTCACTGATACCCCCAAAAAAAGCCAATTCTAGTCAAATGGACTGGACTCACTGCTAATAATGAGATTTTTCTTTCCCCCATTAAGCCCAGGGGGAAATGCCCATGGGATTTAGCAGAGAGGTGCTTGTTGGGTCTCAGCCACCCCTTCCAGCCTAACAAGCACCAGCGTCCAGGGTATCCAGCTGAGAGAGCACAGAGATGCACCAATGCATCACTGCCTGAAGGTCCTGCAGCAGGACCTGCCTCTCCACCCAAGTCTGCATCTGGAAGAGCAAGACTGGCAGCAGGTATGCATCCCAAAATAAAAGCCTTTTTTACACTCCCTTAGGGCTTTGTCCTGCTGCTGCAGGAGGCCCTGTGAGCCAGGCCAGCACTGCTCAGTCACCAGGGTGCTTTGACTGGATGGTGCCCCTGGATCCCAATGCAGGGCACTCCTGGAGTTCTGGAAAGAGAATACAGCTCTCTCTTTATCCTGCATGTGAGACACAGAATTCAGACTGCTGTTTAGATTGGCAAAAAACTCAAAGCCTTTTGCCAAACTGGCCAACAAAGCTGTTCTGCAACGGCCCCAAGCTCATTCACACTCCTCATGGCACAACCTATAAAGGAGCTAAAGGCACTTTTGTTTAAGCCCAGAAGACCAGAGGCCTATTTAAAGAAAATATACATTTAGAAGCAGAAGAGAGATCTACATTTGGATTTCTCACAAAGCAGGTCTAGACTGAAAGCTTGCCTCTCAGGGAACTTGGGTAAATCAGATGGATTTGTTTAGTTATTCTTAAATCAGAGGAAAAAGCAGCTGTTATTATGAGAGCTCTATCTCTGGAAACAGAAACACCCTGAGTTATCACCACAGCTTCTCTTTTCTGTAAACAGCCTCAGCAAACACTGTCAGAGAGGAGAGGCCAGCTCTGCACAGAAGAGCTCTGGAGAATCCACTTGGTGAGACCCCAACGCATCTCACAAAATTTAAACACAGCAGAGACACAGAGCTGGAGCTCTCATGTGCTGAGGAATTCCAAAGGGGGATTAACTCCCAAAGAAAATGAGTCACACCAGCCCTGTTCCCAGCTCAGCTGCTGCCAGCTCCAAGGGCTGTGTGATGCTGTCCCACATCCCACGGACGTGCTCCTCTTGCCAGCCCAAAGCTGCACTGGGGACCACAGCCAGAGAAGGTCAGCAGCACCAGGATGGAGTTTTCTAGAAGGTTTTTCCCCAAATACAATTTTCTGTGGAGATTCAGGTTGTGAGGAGCTGTGCAATAGCCCCAAATAGGAGGGGGATTTCCTCATCCAGGTCTTTTGTAAGAACAGTATCTATGCATGATTGATCCTGAAGCTCCTGACAGTGGGGACAGGAAGAGAGCAGATCCAGCAGTGAATGAGGGGCTCCCAGTGCCACTGCTGGGGGTGCACAGGAGAGAGCAGAGGGGATTTCTTCCAGGCCCTATAAACTCCATATGCTGTGGCCACTGTCTTATCTCAGGAGGAAAAAGCATCATAAACAGGGGCAGGCAAAAGTCTGCCAAGGTGAGTTTATTTCTTACTGACTTTGAGCAATCTGTGTTTGAAAATAACTTTCAGCTGCTGTGGCTGGGACACATTTCTCAGCCCTGCTGCAGGTACAAGTGTCAAGAACCACAGCACGCACAAGGGATGCTCAGAAAATGGTGCTGGTCCAATAAAGCTTCTCCTTCCCCAGCCCCAGCAAGGGAACCAGAGCTGTTTCTGATTTTCCTGGTGAGAGCCTGCACAGGTCACAGGGCCTTTCAGGGAGCTCCTGACACCGAGGGGTGCTCGGAGGGCTCTGGCCCTGCAGGGTTGGGAAGAGCCCAGGCTGCAGAAAGCCAGCACAGAGGGACCTGTGGAGAGGGTCCCCTGCTTCCCTGGCACCTCCCCAAGGTGCTGCTGTGATCCTGGACAGTGGCAAATGAAAACAGGTTTAAAAGTCTTGATTTGTTGCAGATGGATCTCTCTGTACAGGACAGCAGCACCATAAAGCAGAAATAACAGAACTACCTCAAAACCCTGTGCTGTGAGTCTGGAGGGAGAAGTAAGTGCCAGTGCACTCAGAACAGTGAGAATTTACTTTTAATAACAGCAGTAGTCCACTACAAAAATCAAATTACAGATTTAAAATGTGAAACAACTTAATCACAGGCACCATGACAATGCTCAGCTATTTAAAAGTACATCTGTAAGCAGCTTCCCTGGAGTGCACAAACCGCTTTCTATCCATAACTACTCACATATGCAAGGTGCCAAATCTTTGGGAAAGCTGCTTTTTAACAGATCATGTCTTGGTAACAATGACTGTCCTAAAACTTCAGCTATGTATTTTTATCACTGTGTCCAGAAACTGCCACTTCCAGTTTAGTTCCATCACCTTGAAGACATTCTTTGTGCTTTGCAGACACATGCATTGCCTGGAGTTAGACTGAACGCTCCTTGTGAGGAGCAGAGCCAAGTCAGGCCACTGGTGAGGTGCCATGGCTGTGGTGACACCAAGGAAGAGCTGAAAGGTCACAGGAACAGCTTCTGTCCCCTGCCCTGCCCTGCTCCCATCAGCTGCTGCCGGGGGTGGCTGGGAGGGAGCACGGGGCTGCTCTCTGCCCTGCTCTCAGACAGAAAGAGGACCATGGTGTTGAATGCAGCCCAGGGACACACCTCGAATCATCTGCTGTGTTTTCTGTTGCTGTTTGAGGCTGTACTTACTTCCAGAGGACCTCCAGCCGCAGCTTGATGGTGCCCAGCTCAGTTATATCCACGACGATGGCCTGGGGCTTGGTGCTGAAGAAGTTGATGCTGTCACACGTCACCACCCCCACCAGGATGGTGGCCAGGCCTCGAAGCTCTGTCACCTGCAGAGACACAAACACACCCAATTCCACCTCAGCAGGAGATCCTAAACTGCCTGCAGGGAAGGGAGAAGAGCCCAGGGCAGATCTGCTCTGGGAACCAAACCCCAGCACACAGCTCTGTGCTCCCAAACCTGTGAGCCTCCATCCTCACAGGGAATGGCTCACAGGAGGCTGCCACGGAGGGGAGGTGTCCCAGGAGTAGGGACACACAGCTGGACAGCAGCTGCTGGCTTTAAACCTGCTCCTTGTTTGTACGGATTAGCGAGCACCAAGCAGAAAGAGCAGGAGGTGTGGAGGACATTTGTCATCAGCCGGCACAAAGAGTAAAACTGTCATTGTCACACAAAGTGACACGAGGTTTTACAACAATTGTGGTAAAACAGGGATCTGAATTAGCTTCTCACTGATCCTCATTGTGCAGTGAAAGTAAAGAGCCACCTCATAAAGCCATTTCCAAAGGCAAGATGCCAGAGAGGGTGCCCAGTGTGAGGCAGCTCCTGCTGGCAGGGCAGGGAGCTCTGCAGGAGCTGCTTTAACCAGAGCCCAGAGGCTGCACTGGCACAGTTTCCCACTAGGACAGGATCCAGCACAGCCTCAGCTCCCTGCAGGCTGCAGAGCCCAGCTGTGAGTGGTGCCAGGGGCCAGGCTGCCCAAGGACTGACCCCTGCCAGGGCAGGGCACAGCCAAGGCTGGGCTTCCCACAGGGGGAATTCTGTCCTCCAGCAGAGAGCAGGACTGCAGGTGCTCAGCATCCACAGGGGGGATAAGAATAATATCTACAGGCATATCTGTGTCTCCACCTCCAGGCCGCGTCCTAGAAATTCACAGATATTGATCTAGGACTTGTTTAATAAAACAAACAAAGAAAAACTCTCAACACAACCACGTATCCCAGGACATGGAAAATCAGGTAGACTGATATGGTTACTAGTACCAGTAGCAAAGGAAAATCAGAAGTAACGTCCCTTCACTAGGCACAACGTGGATTAACTGTAATTTTTTACATAGTTAGAAAAATAAAACTATTTAAGAATTTTGAGAAACCCTTTGTAGCCTGAGAGTGGAATAGCAGAAAACCTGCTAACCCACAGCTTCCAATCCAACCATTATACACCACACCTTGATTTCAAACTTCTCATGCAGATTGGGTATAAAAACCTTTTCTTCCTCATCCCATGTTTGGCTGTCATCAGTCTCAATTTTGCCTTTCAGCCTCCATTTTTGGCGCCCCAGTCTCACAAACACCTGGACACCAGAGAGAAAAGAGGATGTTGGGTCAGCATGTCCCAGACTATTCCCTTCAGCCCACAGGTCCCACACTGGCCCAGCTCCACAGAAGCAAAGCCATTCCCTTCCCTGGGACACTGGGATGGATGCAGCAGAAAAGTGGAGGCAGGAATTGGGGTGCAGGTTTAACCCCTGCAGTCAACAGCCAAAGGCACGTCCCAGCCACTGGAGAAGAGCCCAGGCCACTGCAGTGAGGTACCAGGCACTGGAATTCCCTGGGAAAGGTGAGAACAGGAGGGCACCCAGGGGGACACAGAGTGCATTCACCCCGTGCCAAGGGCAGGCTTCCAGCGAGCAGGCAGCCTCTGGCTCCAGGGCAGCTCTGCAGGCAAAGCCCTGGCAGCTGGGTTTGAAAGGCAATCACTGAAAGCACCCAAAACACATCCCTGTCCCTGCCCAGCCTCCCAGGGCAGAGCCAGGCACCACTGCTCTGCTCTGTCCACAACACATCATGCCTTCATCACACACCCTGCCTCCTGCTCTCCTTTCCACCTCCCAGCCTCCCCTCCCGCTGCCAGGCACTCTCACTCCAGGAAAGGGAAGGGCAAAATGCACAATGAGCTGTGAACTGCACCTCGTACTGGTCTCCTGGGCAGAGACGAGCAAAGCCCACCAGCCCTGAAAAGAGAAGGAAAACTCCTAAGAATGTTTGTAGAGCTTTACAAAGTCCCCCAGCACCTCAACCTGCAATAAATCCAGTGACTCTCTGAGGAACACCCCCTCCTGTCCTCAGCTCTGTGCAGAAGCTGCACCACCAGCCCAGCACACTCTTATAAGGACAACATTTAATTGAGCTGAAAAAAGAAAGCTTGTCAGATTTGTATTCAAGTATAAAATACCATGGCAGGTCTATTTTATAGCACTGGGGCAAAAACCAGCATTTTATTCCAGGTCTCTCTGAATAACTGTGGATGTGATTGCTACCCAGAAACCCCAAATCAATGAATCCATGAAACCCCAAATCAATGAATCCATGAAACCCCAAATCAATGAATCCATGAAACCCCAAGTCAATGAATCCATGAAACCCCAAGTCAATGAATCCATGAAGGAAAGAGAGGAACCTACCTTTCATCTTCACATGAAACTCTCCCAAGTGCACCTCCAGAGCTCCCTCTATAAAGCACATGTCCTAAAAGAAACACTGCAGTCACCAGCACTGCAGAGGAGCTGCTTCCCCACACATGCTAGTTTGTTTTTTTTTAAAGGACACACAAACGTTTTCACCAGTAAAGGCAGATAAAAGTAATATGAATGGATTCTGTAAAACAGAAAATCTTTCACAGAAGAGTGGAACTCCTTGAGCTCATCACTGTCAGTTGCCTTCCATTACTGGTTTTGTAAAAAATAGCACAGCTTATCCCTTCAATTCTCATCCCACACTTCCAGTGGAAGTTGTAAGAGACCCCAGCACTAAGGAATTTTATACAGTGTACCTGTATTTTATTCACACACATGAAGTTTTTAACCCACACCTTTAAAAAAAAAAAGCCAGCAGCACCTCCCAGCACATTTTTGTGAGGGAACAGGCAGGTCCTGGTTACGAGTGGGAAGGATTTCCTACCTCTGTGCACTCCTGGACGTTCTTGTAGAGCTCCACCAGGCTCTCCCTGGAGGCTTTGGTGGAAGGGGACAGGGAGAAGGCGTGTTTCATGTTGGTGGCCCCATCCCTCAGCCTGCACTGGATGCAGTAAGCTTCATAGAGCTCTTCTACCTTTGGAACGTGGGAAAGAAGGAACTGGAATTACCCTGGCATTGTTCAGGAGTTTTGGAAAGGAACATCAGCAGTGTTTCCTGGCAAAACAGCCACCAACCAACCCAAATGCCTGTGTCAGGGCACTGCAGAACGCTGCAGCTCCTGCATTTTACAGAGTGCAACATTTGCTCCTCAGTATCCCACGCTTCTCCCAGGAATACAAGCAGCTCTGCTTTCACCAGAACAGAAGACAAGAAGTAGAGCAAGTCTTTGCTGACAGGAATTGCAGAGCAGGAAAGCCATTCCCTGAGCACAGAGTGAAGCCCCTGCAGTGTGAGCTGTGCCAGAGAGGCAGCAGACACAGAACTGCCCCTGTGGCCCCTCGTGGGGAGAACACATCAGGCTTCCCAGAGCAGCATTTTCTGAATAAACTGGCACAAAATGCAAACTGCTTTCACAGGAAAACTCAGGTTGGGTCGTGCCCAACATTCAGCCTGAATAGAACCATTCAGGAAAAGAAATAAATAAAAATCCCCTCCTCCTGTAAGAAGGATGGCTACAGCTCTCGGCAAGTCCCCAGCACTCTCCCCTTCAGATGAATTATAATCCATGTATTTCCTTGTGGGTAGATCACTTACAAAGCAGTGTGAGCCTGACAGGTACAAGGTATAAACCCCTTACCTTGCTAATGTGAAACTCCAATTTCCTGATGTATCTCTCCACAGAGCGGATTTGCTTTTGATGAGGGCAGAGAGAGAGAAAGGGATTTAAAAATAATTTCCTAAATGTGTCATTAGGTAACACAGCAGACAGAAAAGCACCCATTTTCCTCTACCTGCAACATTCCATGCCATCCCCAAGAGCCTTACCTTATCCAGGTCATAGTAGAAAGCCTGAAAGAGAAATGGCACAGGCTGAGGAGGGGAGCACCTGGATTTGTGGCATTAATAATACTTTTGTATGCACTACAAGACTCCTAATTTACACTAATTCCTAATTTACACTAAATTCCTACTGCAAACACTGATCACTGACACAGGGAGATTCAGCCCAGTAAAGAAACATGAGCTGAAGAGCACTGCTGGCTATTGAAAATGAGAAATTTCAGGCTAAATTCTCCATCAGGGGCTACCTTGCTTGGGAAACGCCTGATTGTGCTGCTTTGCTGGATCCCACCTCAGTGCTTTAACTGGACTGGGAGTCCCAGGGGGGAGAAAGCACCTACTTTTGGGATTCTTATTCAAGTATTTAACATTGAAAGCACCTTACCAATCTAGAGTTCCTTTTTGTGTCTTTGTGCCGACCAGAGAGATAATCCAGCTCAGCCTGATGTGCTTCCAGGTATTCACTGGAGAGAAAGCAAACCCACGTTAGAGCCTCCTGAGATTCCCTAGAGATCCCCTGGGGAGGGCTTCCAGCAGAATGGCAAGTTCTAACACACATCAATCACAGAGCTCCCTCTCAGATTTCCCTAGCTGCTCCTACCTGACCCTTTCCTGGAAGGCAGCAGGATGGTTCATCCTGGGGAATTCTGCACTTCCAGTGACTGAGGAGGAGGAGGAGCTCAGCAGCCAGCCTTGCCACATGAAACACCTGCACAGGTAAGGTGGGGCAGATGCTGCCCAGGGTTTTAGCAAACAGAGCTGAAGACTGTGTTAAGGCAATTCCTTAATGCAACTATTCCTTTTTCCAGGAGAACTGTTTTGCAAGGTGTGAAGCACTCGGTGCCAGCTGGCTTCTCTAGAGCTGCTTGCATGCATGGGTTCTGCCTTAGCACTTTCCACAGGCCCTAAGACCTTTTCAGCTGAGACTCTTCCAGCTTTGCTTTTAATACACAGCAGACTTAGGTAACTTTTTCCTCTGATGTTTAAAAGGGAGCCAGAATCACCTGGTAAACACTACATCCTTAGACACAGCCTCCAAGCAGTCAAAATAACTTCATTTTAGACAGCTACACTTCCTCACATTGGCTTTGATGCATTTCATTTTCTCACTGTTCCAAAGCCAGGTCCCCCAAGACATGCCACGTCTCCAGCACTCAGCTGCTCTTAACACCTGCCCAGGAACAGCTCAGTGCAGAAGCAGCCAAGGCTGGAGGCAGAAAAGCACTCACTCACCTTTTACAAAAGCTTCATCGCTTTTAGCTTTAAGTATGTTAGAATTATCAGCTTGATGCAATGGCAGCCAGATGGTTAGCAGAATAAAGAGTTATTTTCTATAGCTATAAAGAAACTGGCACGTAAAATATGTTCTGTACTAAAACTTCAAGTCACTCCAGCACCGAGTGGACTTAGTCTGCATTTACTTAAAATTTGGCCTTTGCATTGCTATTTGATCCAGTTGTTTTCTGTAGGTTACTTCAGTCCATTAGTCAGCCACTCACTCCTGGCAGGAGGCTGAGCATGTGGCACTCGCTGCAAAACTGGGAACAAATTCTGACCCACTTTATAGTTTCTCCTCCCTAAGCTCAGATAAATTTTCAGCTCTGCAAAAACATTTGGTTTCTTTGTTTCTTTTAAATCCAAATCCTCTAATAAGACATTGGTGGATATTTTTAGGGTGAAGATTTCATGGTCTTTTATTGGACTAAAAATGTGACACATCTGACTTTATAAAGCATTACTACACTGCATTTGATGTTCTTTGCTTAAGAAAATAAACTATGACCAAAATGAATAGAGTAGCAAAATGTGGAGGAGAGCAGTGGCACACTGCAGGAAGTGTTAGGAGGGTGCCAGCAGAAAGAGCTGCAGGGTTTACAAATCCAGGGAAAGGCATTTTATCTTCCAATAGCAGCTGCAGGGTGTAAATGAAATTTCTGTGATAATAGAACATTCTGGGAAATCAAAAAGCTCAAGTTTTCAGGTGAACCTGCTTAGACATTTGCCTTACAAGACACCCAGAGACCACAGAGTAATTTTGAACTTTGGAGTTTAATTCTATTAAAAGAGGGAGAGAAAAAAAAAATACAGAAAACCCCAGAAGGCCCATCCTGACACCCCCCTAGAACAGCTCACTGTAAGGGCTCAGTAATTAGCACAGGGAGAACAGAAGTGCTCCATGAATCAGCCTCCCCACTCTGCAGGGCACTCCCTCATTTTCAGGTTCCATTTTAAGTCAGCTTTTTGATTCAAAGCAAACTCCACACAGTTCCCTCTCCAAGAAGTTTTTGCCACCCCCTCCCCATGTCTGGCTGTCCCATCCCTGCCCTGCCAGCCTCAGTGGCTCCCCTGGAGATGGGCAGTGCTCACTGACACTCTGCAGAGTGGAATAAACCAAAAGAGGAACAAAACAAAAGAGAGCCCCGTGCTTGAGAGAGTGAATGAAGCTGATTTTAGGTCTGGGGCAGCCACCGCACACGTTCAGAGATGTTCAGGATGGAGACAGAGCACAGTGACACACAGATTTAAGCAGCACCACCGAGTAAAGCAAATTACAGTATTGAAAAAGTCCTTACTTAAGTCCTTTCTTCAAAGCTTCAAAAATTTTCTTCACCTGCAGTGGCTTTGGATCCCAGATGAGTGCCCCCTTCTGCAGGGAGTTATAGGCCTTGGGGGATTTCAGTGACATCCTCGATCTCACTGAGCTTCTGCTGAGGGATTTGCTGCAGGAAGAGAAAGGAGTTTCAGAAAGGGGTGAAGCCCATCACTTGGGAGATGCCTGGGGCACAGAACTTCAGGGTACCGGTTCTGTCCAGTCCCACTCCCGCTCGCTCAGTGGTTCTTGGGCACCTGAGAGCGCCCTGGCAGTGACAGAGCCCAGCAGGGCAGGGGGCACCCACAGAGCCCCAAAGGCAGCCCTGCTGCAGGGCCAGGGCCCTCTGGCTCCACCTGCACACAGACAGAAAACCTTGGGCTGCTCAAGGTTTGAGCCTTTAGAACTTGCTGTTTCTCTGCCACCCACCATCCCTTTAAACCGTGCCTCAGAGCACCACTCACTTGTGAAAAGCCAACTGCCAGGCCCAGATTGCACACAAGATAAAATTAGCAAGGGTTTTTTTTCAGCATCTAACACCTCAACTAATTATTTTTAAAAGCAACTGCAAAATCAAAATTAAATATTGTTTCTACCAGAAGTCCCCCACACAGAACTTTTTGTGCCAACCTAAGCAGTTAGAACACCTTGAACCATCAGTTGGAGACACCTTTAAAGCAGAAAATGAGCTCTCTGCAAATAATTCCTGCCTGGCTTACCTCTCTCCATATCCTCCCCTAAGTCTTGGCTATTTTTATGTAGGTTTGTTAATAATCCCCCTAAGTAAAGCCTCTAAAATAACATTACCTAGAGAAATTTCCCATCACCAAAGCAAGCCAAACCAGCCAGCTGCTCTCTAAACAGCTTTCTACCTTCTCTACAATTTCCATCCTAAATTCTACTCAAAATTCTACTCACCTGGAGAAATGATGAACTCCATCAGGCCCCCCAGTTACCCCCTGGCTGCTTTCAGTTCCAGGCTTGTAACTGAGGCCTAATGAGATTATTGTGCTGGGTGATGAAAGCCCAGGCCCAACACACCTGAGAGCTGTCCCTAGTCCGATTAGAGAAGCCCCTGAGTACCTACTTTAATTATCCTTGTCCTAAATTTCCACTTAATTCCAGGTTTTAACATCTGTTCTGCAAATAATCTGATAAACTAGGTGTTGCCAAACATTGCTGGATACCTAATTTCTTCACACCGCTGATTACCTTGTTTTTTTATGATGCCTTAATGGAAAGAATTAATTAACCAAACCATTTGGAGCTCAGGTTGCCTACAAGGAACATAGCTGTTAAATTAGAACCTTACATTAATATTACTTTTCTTTATTATGATAATGTATTTTGGGTATCTTTGCATGTATCCATGCAAAGTGAGAGACTTTCAACAGGAATAACACTGGAAGGGACAGTCTGACCAATAAGGGCAGTTGAAAGAGTCTCATTGCTTGAAATTCTTTCTTTCATGCCAAGAAGAAATAGCATCTAATTCCAAGCTCTCAAGTACTTTAATTAGCAAGATACCAAATAAAAGAGACAAGATAATTCTGTTTTGAAATTAAAAGCCTGAATTACTCCAGGGTTTTGTTTCATTTTAGAATTTACCTTCATATTTTTGGAGTGCAGATCCTAAATTCTGGCAATGACTTCCCTTGCACCTCAGTGCTGCACACAGAGGCTGGGATCCCCACTGCCCCTTCTCCTCAGCATCTCCCAGTGGCTGCTGCAGCCACTGAGCCCTGATGTTAAGAATCCCATTTTCATACATTTCACACATTTTCATCCCATTTTCATACATTTCATACGAAAGTGAAGTAGCTGACATGGCCTGGAGGGCCAGTAGCTAAAAGCTGAATGTTCTCATGCTGCTTTCCCTTGTGAACCTGATAATTTAAGGATCAGATTTCCCACTTTACAGATAACAGGAATAACATTTACTTCCTGTGGAGACCATGGTGGGGAAATACAAAATTGTGTCTGACTGAGACCCAAGGGGAAGTTGCTAAAGAAAAGCAAAAGTATATTTAGCATGTGCTGAAGAATGTCCATGTGGGGCTGATTTGTGTGTCATCCTTGGACAGACCTTGCACAGGGCCCCTGCGAGCTCCTGCTGAGTTTTGCAACAATGCCTGAGGGAGAGAGAAGTTAGGAAAGGGTGATTAAAAAACTCCTTGTCTGTGCCAGGGCAGGCTCTCATGTTCACTGGGCTGTGACTGAGTGTCTAGGGCAGAAATCTTCCTTATTGCAGTGATTCCTGAACAAAACTGTCTGTCTAAACACTCAAATAATGAAAAACAACATCAGGAAAGTGCATAAAGAGAGGTACTTGGTCAGGAAAGCTTTGCAGCCAGATGTAAGAGGATGACCCTAAGGGATGCTGAATTATTCTGTCTGGAGCTCTGGGACCCCACTGGAAACCCCTGCTCAGCCCTGCTCCTGGTAGATCCTTTCCCTGCTAGAACTCTCCCTCTGGACTGCAGCTCAAGCCTGCCTGTGTCATCTGACAGAGTTTTTCTCCAGATCTTAGCAGTTGGTGGGATTTTAGATATCTGATCTTTGCTAGGGGTAACATTAATTTTCACTTTCACCAACAAATTAATGTATCCAAATTGAAGACTCAGTTGCATCACAACCATACAAGGATTTCATTTGTGGTTCATACTTTACCGTGCTGTGTTCAACCAAAAGTTTAATTCAGTCATCTGGTTCTTTGAAAAGATGCTTCATTCCATGGGTCAGGATTTTACTGATACACAACAGGATTCTTTTTGAGTACAATGTTCCTGAGGCACACTTGCCAATGCTTCTATAGGGTGCAGCTAAATGATTCACTTTATTATTGCTCTAGCATGCACTGGCAGTCAGAGATCGTATTCATTTCCCATTTATAGGTCGTATCTTCTAAAAGCACTCAAGATTTACAGGGATTTGCAGGGGTTGCTAAACTCACAAAAAGCACAGGATTTTTTTGTGGAAAAGCTGCAGTGACTACACAGAGCAACGCTGCCCAAGGAGTTATGGAGAGCAGAATGGGAGCAGCAGTGCAGGATGCTCAGCAGCTCCAGAGGCCAGCTGGGGACTGAAGGCTGCAGCCCTGCTGGGCTCTGGGCTGCTGTGAGAGCAGGGAATTGCAGTGTTTGATTCCTGCCCTCCTGCCAGGACCCTGCCCTTCCTCCCTGTGCTGCTGCCCTGCCCCGACAGCTCTGGCAGGATTTGTCTGGGGCTGCTACAGATTTTGCCAGGATTCACCAGGAACATCCCCAGGGGATTTTCAGCTCCTTGGCTGCTGTGAGAGCTCGGTCAGAGCTGGCCAGGGACAACAGCAGGGAGTTATTTTCCCTAAATATCCCTAAAATCCCCCGTTTTCCCAGCAGAAATGGCACTGGAGCATCCTGGCAGTGCTGGGGGCACAGCTCTGGATCTGCGACACCACAGCTCCAGCACTTCAGCACAGAGGGGCAAAAGCAGCAGCTGGAAGCTGGGGTGCCCTGCCAGCCTCCAGCCAGGCCAGGCCAGGGTCACTTACGCCGCTTTCCTGCTCTGCACCGTGCTGAATCCCGTGAAGGAGCAGCTCCTGCTGATCCCAGCGCCGTCCCCAGGGGACACAAACGTCAGCTTGACCGACATGGCTCCCGGTCACAGAGTCTGCTGGCTCCTGAAAAACACAAAAACAGATGAGGCCAAACCTTCCTGGCAGCTCTCCTGCTGCTGCTGCAAGCCGTGAGCTGCATGGAAGTGGAAAGTCAAAACAACACGCAGCAGAATAAATGGGAAAAAAAGACTTGTCTGCAATTCACGTTTCCTGTGTTGCCATCCACGGTGCAATTAATAAGGGATTGAACAGTCTAAAATGAAATCTCTCATGCCCTCTTCGATTTCTGATGGATTTTACAAACTCACTATGCAAAAGCCAGAATTGCCTCAACTCAGGGGCTCTCTACATTTCTGACTTTTTAAGAACCCTGTAATTGTCCCAGTGCTTCAGGAGCGCAGGCCAACCTGCACATTTCCAAACCAGTGGCGATGCCAGAACAATACTTCAGCTCCAGACTCCATTGGGTCCAAAAAGCAGCTCCTTGCATCTGTGCAGAGCACTCTGCAGTCACTGGTAGAATTGGCTGTGTGGTGCTTAAGCCCAAGGCAGAAGTCTGCTTTCAACAGTAAATTTCAGGTTCATGCTCCTCCTCTGGCAGGGTTTCTCTTGGATTGCTCTCTTGTTTTCCATCAGTCAAACTCTTTTGCTTTTTGGAGAATTGTGTTCTCTGCCATATGTCCATAGAATCCAAGTCCCAATATAAGTAACAGACATATCCTTCAAAGCAGCTGTAGAAAATCACCCAGACAGTTCATATACAGAAAAATTCCCTTCCTTTCCCCCTCAAGCTGGTGTAATGTAAACACCACAAGTGAGTAAATCTGGGTATAACAAAAAGCTGGAGGATGTGTCTGGAGGGAGAAGTACAAACTCCAAGAAGGAGCTATGAATGCTCCATGCAGAAGTTTGTCCCACATTACAGAATGTGCTCTGAAGAACACTCTTAATCCATCAGAGTGGATGCTGGACAGGAGCTCTGTGCTCAGAGCCTGGCATTATCCCTCCAGCGTGGCATTACCCAGCCTGCAAGCCCAGAAATGTCTGTGTGAGACTCCTGGCTCTGCCACTAACTTGGAGAGCCACCTCCTCCCTGCCTGCAAAGAGCTGGATGGTTCCATACATCCCAAGAGGAAGGGGATTTGAGAGTATTTTGCTAATTCTGGGCTGGTCTACGAGCACAGGGATTACTGACAGTGACCAGGCTTTAGGTACCATCACCTACCAAGGCAGGAGCAAAGCTGGCCTGGATTTCCAGGAGCAGAGATCCTGCAGGGATCCTGCCTGCTCAGAAGCCTCTCAGCCATTCCCTGGGCTGGTCCCAGCTCCCATCTCCCTGCCTGTTCTGTGCCAAGCTCAGCAACACACCTGGGAAAACCAGGCAGAACGTGGAGAGCAAGATGTGACAATGATAAATCCAACAGACACCTGCTTTGCAAGGTCTCCAGAGAGGTGCTGGCCATGGCCAGGTGTTCCTCTGCTCAGAGAAGCAAAGTCCACAGCACTCCACAGCCTCAGGAGGATCCACAGAAACCTGACATGGAAAATTCAGGTGCCTCTTCCCCAGCTCTTAAACCATACAGCACTTACATTGTCTTGCTTTGAAAAGATCCTCCTTAACACTCTTCATTAGAGCTCAGACTTGCATCATACCACAGCTGAAGTTTCAAAATATTTTCCATTCTTCCCTCTAGTTTTCAGATGTTTGTAAGTCTCTGAACTGTCACCCCATCAAAAGGATCATTAGCCTGAAGAAAGCATGCAACTTACTGAAAAATGTAATTGCATAACAGGCTGTCAAAGGAAGAAATAAAAGGAATAGCCTTGTGGTTATTGACCACATCCCTCATCAAGGCTAAGCCAGATTCCCAGGATCTGTATTTCAGCTCTTTAACCTGGGAAACTCAGTTCTTGGGTATAAGGAAGGAGGAAAGTGCGGGAGCAGCTGCTCTAAAGCTGCCTAATGTGACACTGAAAGCCTTTGGAGGACAAAGATAAGGAACAAACACAACCAGACCCTTGGCAGGGAACAGAAAGTGGAAAATTATGAGAAGACTCCTGGAGTAAAATCTGTGGGACTGAACTCTAGATGTGAAGGTCAATGTGGGAAATGTACACACCCCCAAAACTCCTGAATTGCCCAGATTGCCTGGACCTGACCATGTGTGTTTACAAACCCATTGTAATTCTGGATTTCCAGGGGATGCACTGTTGGAATTCAGTGGAAGCCAGAGATGCCTTGAGGGCATGGCCAGAAGCATTTCAGCCCCTCTGGGGTCATTTGCTTTTTGCTGCTGCCCAAACTCTGAACCCAAGGCCACTGACCCTGCCCTGCTCTAATGCACTGCTCCTCTCTAAAGCAACTCACAGGCACATCTTCCCAGCTCCCTAAGAATGAAGAGAATTGAAATAAAACACCATTCAAGGGCTTATTGCTTCAAAATAATGCCAACAAAGTCAATGCCTCTCGATACACCCTGCATATGGATTTTTTGTTGTGACCCAAAAACCTTATGGCTCATTTCACACTCCTGAGCAGAAGAACATAAGTTGGATGTCAACAAAACATTTTATTTGTAAGAAAGACTTATAAATGCAGTTGTTTAAACAGAGGGTTTGCTAGCTGGAGTGTCTCTATAAAAGTGCTGAGTTACACAAGTGACCCTGAGAGGAAGTATCCTGACACATCTCAAATTCTACCCTCCCTTTAGGGTAGAAATAAATCAGATAAAGACCCTGACAAAGCTCAAATCTGCCTTCCAACCTGTGAGCTCTGCTGTGCAGGCCAGTGTGTCCAGCTCTCACCAAACCAGGGATTATGCCCTGGGGAGCACAGGAGCTTCCCCCCTTTTGCTGCTCCCCAGAGCAGGAGTGTGAATTCAGCAGGGCTGCACAGGCAGAGCACAAAAAGAGCAGGACAAAATAAAGGAGTCTATTGCCAGGGGCAACTGGAACACCAAACTGCTGGGAAAACCACGGAGTCTTTTAAAGCTTGTGGGTCTTGGGCAGAGCTCCCCTTTGCCAGGGACTCGCTGGCTGTGATGCTTTAATTCGGGTGATTTGTCCACTTGAGACCTCAGGCCTCAGAAGTGCATCCTTAAGTCAAGACACAATTTTTTTTAGATGAAATGAGTAGGTTTGTTTGGCTCTGCTCCAGGGGTCCATCTGCCATGAGAGATTTTGGTGTTTGAGCCCTGGTGTGACCAAGTGTCCAGGTGGGCTGGGGCTCCTCTGAGCAGCCAGGACACACAAACTGCACCTTCTGCTCCCTCTCGCTGAGGCTGAGGATGCTCCTCGAGCCAAACCACCTCCACCTTCTACAAACAAAATAATGCTGTCTGTTTGTGTTTATGGCTAAACTTTTCCAGCCCTACTCACATCTTTAATTGTTTCTGGGCACAATGGTTTCAACAATTTTATGAGGAAAATATGACTCACCGACTTGCAAAACATTTCTGCTCGTGTTTTGTGCTTTAAATTAGTGGCCATGTTTTTGTGTTAGCATCTCTGAGAGGTCCACTGGCTAAACCCCTGCTAGAGGAAAGAATTCATGTTCCCCTAGAGTTTGTAGTGTTCCAGCTGGGAATGGGCAGTGGGTAGGAGACACTTTCTCCTGGCTGTGTTTCTGTACAGACTGCAGCAGCTCCTGCTTCCCCAGCTGTTTGTCTGGAGGGCTCCAGAGCTCACCAGGGCACCCACCAGAGCTGGGCTGGAGCCAAGGACTGTCCCTACAGAGAGCAAACACAGTCACTGCCACACATCACTGCTCACAGCTTCTGAGGCTCTGTGGCTGTGGAAATGTGCTCAGGACAATTTGCCTTCCACTGCCTGGTGCAAACTTTCTGCTTTCAGGCCCTGTTAATTTATACATCATTTCACTCACAAATATCACACCCACTTCACTTGGAAAGACAAGAGAGCCATTTTATCTTCCAGTTCTGGGATCCAGAGTTAATCTCATTTTGTATTATCACAACATAATGTGGCTTAATTCAGTATCTGGGAAGCTCAACAGTTCACTGGAGGGACTGGAGCCTTCCTGCTAAAATCTGGGGCTCAGATTTGTGCCTGTCAGGAGACTCCCTGGTGGATTTGTGCACAGCAGAACACATGAGTTTATTGCAGAGTTGCCACCCAGAATTTGTCTTTTATATCATGGTTTTATAAAATTCACTTCATGACAGCCAAACAAAGGTGGCTGTGCTGGCTCTGCATCACTCTGCTGAAACTCAGCTTTCACTGCACAGGACCAAAATCAGCAGAGATTCAGTATATGAACATTTAGGGTCTTCAGAGACCTTCTCTGGACTCTAGGAAGGAGCTGTGATTCCAGCTAATCACCAGCTGTTTAAAAAATAAGTTAGCCAAAGCTGCAAGGTTTTCATTCTGCTCCCCTGAATGTATTATGGATTCCACCAGAAAAACTGTTTCACTGCTGTGACTGCATCAGGTCAGGGTTTTAGCTGAAATAAATATATACTGCCAGCACTTCATGGGTGGGAAGACAACCCTAGCATAATTACACCAGAAATCTGTAGCATAAGTTAAATTATGACTGATTTTGCAAACTGGGCTATGTTTGCCTACCATCACTTTGATGGAATGACAATTATTTTTCTTCTTGCCTATTTCCAAACACAGGGACAGTGGGTTCAGCTGACCCCTGTGGATGTGCTGACGAGTGGGATCCAGAGATGCTCCAGCAGACAATGGCAACTTGTCTTTAGTGAGAAAGAAAAGATCAGGTCCCCACCCTGGGTTACAATCCTGTCCGAGTCCCAGGGCTGCTCTAGGCCTGCCCCACTGAGGTTTTGTGATTTCAGGGCACTGTGGAACGGGGGGAAACTCCTGGGCCTTGGCACCTGCTTGGCAGTGCTGGCCATGGCAGGAGCCCAGGCCATGGGGAAGGAGAGGTGCTGAGGCAGCCCTGCTCACCCTGAAGGGGGCTGTGATGAAGGCTGGCTGCAGCAGGGGTGAAGTGACCCTCTGGGCACAGCCCTGGGCTGAATCCGCTGGGAAAACACACTCTGAGCTCAATCTCTGCTCTCCAGCATTCCTCAGCAAACCACTGACCTCAGGAGCAATGTCTACTGTGCTACATAAACATTCCGCATTTATCATTCAGACCCCTTACATTTTAAGTGGTTTTGTTCAGCTGTTTGACAAACATTCTATTTATACAGTTAGGGGCAGAACTGAGAAAAAAAATTCTTTTAAAAAAAGAAAAATAATTTGAATTAGGGAGACACACGGTGCCCTTGATCTCAGAATACATCTCAAAATAGGTATTTTAACACAACATCACACCCAAATAGGGATCTTTTCTTCAGGCAGATCCAGCCTGTGGCAAGAACTCCCAGCACAAGGGCTCCCAGCAGAACCTGAGCAGGTTGGGTGTCACTGCCATGGAAGGGGGCTCTGAGCTGTGGCTATCGTTGCTGTGAAGCTGGGTGAGCTGGAAGTGCCCCCACACTCAGGGGAGAGCCCCTGCACACACAGGCAGTGTGGGCTCGATATCCAGCTTTTATCTGCTCAAACAGATCTGTGAAAAGGGAGACAAGGGACACAAACTGCTTCCACCCACTCATCAGACATCTCTGCTGGGTTAAGATTGAGCAATATGAGCAATTACATCACAGTTTTGCTGTGGATGGAAGCTTTTGCTCCCCTGTGTAGCTGCACATGTTCCACAGAACTTCTTGACCTGAGCCTGTTTAACTCAGATTATGAGATGGGCCCTTTGCTCTGCACCAAACTTACATCTGTCAGCTCCTATTTTGAAAATGTCAAATGATTCAGGAATAGGATCCCACTCTCATAGGTACTTTAGGCTCCAAAGAATTACTTCAATCGATTTTTTAACAAGAATTACATTCAGAGCTTTCATTACTTAGAAAGACAGGACTTCAGTGTGTAACTAGTTTTGGTACTTCTGCAATTTTATCTATGCAGATTCAGCTCTTGAATATATATTTAAATATTGCACATCTGACATACTTTCCTCCTAGCCATACTTAAGCCATTAAAAGAAAATCAGATAAACAGCTTTGATCCAAGTTATTGCTTTCCTCATTAGGCCCTCCCAGAGCTTCATGCCAGCTTCTGGAAATGGCATTCTGGAGTCCAGGCTTCCTAGGCAGCAAAAAATCTGAATATCACAGGCACTGCTGTCAGACAGCCTGTCCCATGCTGGAGGTCAGGTCTGATGGCCCCATTTCTAGGGGGTTCTTTGAACACAGGACTCAAATTTCAAGTCCAGGGCAAGCTGCTTTTCAAGCCTGCACCCCAAATGTTCCTGTACTTCCAATCACTTTCCATCCCAGCACTCCAAGCGCTGCTCTCAGTGACAGTGCACACATCCAGAGGAAATTAATCAGCCATTTATTCCAGATTCCCAGCAGAATGCAGCAGCAGGAGTCGGCCTGACCGAGCTGATGACCTGGAAATGATTTTCCAAGACACGATGTGGCCGCTCGGTGCCTCCAGCAGCTGCCAGGGAGCACCAGGGGAGCCCAGCACGGATCACCCCAGGGCTGTGCCCCTTTCCCCAGGGAAATGTGGCACTGGCAATCAGGGCTGGCTGTAAATGCCACTGTGGCCTTTTGGCAATGCTGGGCTCGCAGACACGGCCGCGGTGACTGCCCAGAGCCCGCTCCTGGTTTCCATCCTCTGCCTGCCCACCGCACAGCCCTTGGCACCTTCCCGTGTCTCAGCTCCCCCAGGTGCTCCCTCTGGGCTCTGGTTTTCCTCCTGGGGGAGGCACAGGACATTCCCCCAGTGCCAGCTGGTTTATGAGCACAGCTCTCAGAGCTCCTCTGGTTTCCATTCGCAGTTTGTGAGCCTGGATTGGGGATTTGGGAATGTGGCAGCCCCACGCTGGCACAGCTGCAGGTGCAGCTCAGCCTCACTGGCAGAACACCACCCAAATTCCAAGCAGGACAAGCAGATGGAGCTGAGGCAGAGCAGTTTACAAGAGATGCACAGGCTCCTCCTTTGGGACAAAGGAGAACTTGCCTGGCAGCAAGGCACTGCATCCCACCAGCTCCGGCCTCGAGAGATCCCCACTTATTAATTACCAGCCCCAAGGATCATTCCCCTGTAAGACTGACCTCGTTCTCCCTGTTTCCCCAAGCTGTGCCCCAGTGTGTGCTACAAACACACCTATCAGGGGTGATCGTGTCTCCAGCCAGCCTTCTCATGCAGGAGCCCATCTCCAGGTTAATTATGACATAAGGAAGGTCCTTCATCTCAGCCTTAGGGCTGTGGAGAGTCCCAAGGCTAAGTTTCAATAGCAGCACCATCATGGGCAGATAAATGCTTTGATTATAACACTGGAAATGGTATTTAACCAAATCAGATGACAAACTTCCAGCAAGAGTGAAATCTGATGTCCAGCAGCATGAGGATGTAATTTGTTATCTTCAAAAACTGAATTCTGTGAATCACAATATCCTGGTGCTTCTGAAGTGGGACAAACCCTGTGTCATTTACCTGTCTGACCAAGAAAAATGTCCCTTTACTAAGGACTGAACCATCCAGCCCACTTCCTATGGTGACCATGGTTTATTCCCATAAATGTTACCAAGATAATCTCGTGCCACAGAAATAAAGAAGTTGCCAAGTTAGGATCAGTATCCCAAAGAACACCGGAAAAAGAGGAAAAATATATAAAATTTCACAGAAGAGAGAAATAGAAGGGACAAAAGGTTTATGCTTTAAAGCCAAATATTTACTTGTGGAAAAAACCAAGAGCTTTGAATGCATGCGGGTACATCCAAACTTTTCCCTTCACTTCTTACCAGTTCCTAACACACACGCTCTGACATTCGTGGCCCACATTTTTTACTCTGTTATTCTCTGCTTTTATTTGCTTTGGGCTTGTTTTTAATGAGGTGAACTTTGCACGGCCCAGCTCTAGCTCCTATAAAACCTTGTCTTAAATGGCCAGATTTAGTGCTTTTTCTGTGGAGAGAAAAAGCCCTCCATCCCAACCACACAGCTGTACTTGGAACCAGATGTCTCACCCCCTTTAAACTGAGCTAATGAAGACAGGAATACTGTCAGGAAAGCTCCTGTCTGGGTCTTGCCTGTGGAATTATGGAAAGAGTGCTGCAAGGCCTGGTGCTTCCCCAGGAGGGAAGGGGAGGAGGATGGCAATTCCTGCAGGAGGAAAATCCTCAGTGCTGCTCTTGCTCGGGGGCACTTGTACCCCCTGCCCTGCTCATGCCAACCATTCCCACAGCCCTGAACCCTGAATCCCATTCCCCAGGGATGGGAACTGCTCAAATTCATCAAACCAGCCCAAATCACACACCCAGGGGCTGCCCCTGGTCACCTTCACAGCTCTGAGGGACTCTCAATTACTCCTCTCAAGACTTCTGTGAAACATGAAGCAGACCAATGCTTGAGGGTCAGACGCTGTGAAAACCGTAACTTCTGACAGAAATCTGACTAAACAAGAACATTTTTTAAACTAACTTTGCCCATCAGTTGTTTTTAAACTACAAAGGGTGCTGTGCTGCTAGTTCAGAAAGAGGTAAGATTTTTAGGACCATCACTTCTCTTCCCAGTCTTGCTCCCATTCACTGGGAGCTTTGCCATCACTTCAGAGATGATCAACGAGACCTTGGAGATCATGATTTGGCACTCAAACTGGAAAAATACATAAGTGTGGCTTTTTTTTTCTTTTTCAGAAAAGATGCATCAGATTCTCCCTCTGGTGCCTAGCTTAAGCTTCTTTAAAACAATGATTCTTGATTTGTTTTTATGTGTTCTTCATCAGTCCTTTCCCTGCAGTGTGGAGCAGGTCCCTTGCACTGAGACACAGCAGCAAAAAGGAATCTTCTACTGAATAAAGTCTTGTGAGACACAGTCATTACATGCAGAGGAAACTGGGTTTAGTGGGGCCCTAGTTCCCCTGGGGACTCCCATAATATAAATTATTAATAATAAAAATAAACATTGGCTAGCTTGAACTTCTCTTCATTCCCTTAGAGCTTATTTTTGTGATGGAATTAGCTAAATAAAGCCCACTTGAAAGAATGTTTAATTGCAACCTATCCAAAGAAAACAAAATGGAACTAATTGGTTCTTAGATATTAAACATTCAAAAGGAGATGGTTTTGGAAACAGCTGAAAGAATAATGTGCATTAGGATACAAATGGTGCAGTGAGCAGCTGAGGAAAATGCAGTCTAAACTGGACTACATTTACTTTTAAACCAGACATTCAAGTTTAGTCAGTCTGGCCCTGCTTAGCAGACAGCTTTGGATTGTTTCAAGCCTAAACAGAATTACAGCAACACTCTCTGCAAAGTTATAAAATCAGAGGAGGCAAACCTGTGCACTGACTCCTGGGCACCGTTTGCCCAGGAAACACAACAAAACCTCCAGTGATTGCTGCTTCCTGGAGAGTCCCTGCAACCTCCTCCAGCCTAAAGGAGACATCCTGGCAGGGGCTGCTTCCAGTGGCATTTCTAGAGCAGTTGTTTTCCTGCAAGTCTGGTCAGGAGGGCTCCCAAAACCAGTTCTGACAGCACATCTGCAAAGGAGAGTGGTTGTGCTTCCATCAGAGCAACCGAGATCTGCCTTGGCCTCTACAAACTCCCTTCCTTCAGCCCTGGCTTTTGTTATTGCTGTTTAATTCAAGTATTTCACAGGCAGCAAATAGAAAGAATCTGTTTGGCCATGTGAAAACTCCCTTTTCATATTCATTAGAAGTTAAATAGTTGCCACACTAGTTTCAGAAGTATTTCTGCCAGGCTGGGAAGCGATGGCCCTAATGTGACTGAAATTTGTAAACAAGAAAAAACCCTCTACATTAAAAGGGAGCAAGAAGTAGGTAAGTCATAACAAAAGTCATACAGGAAAGACAATTTTAAAAATTAATGAGTGGTAGAAGAATTTTCCTCTGGAGGACCAGGGTGTCAGCCTGGTGCTCAGGCACTGAAGGGACACTGTCTCATCAGCAACATGTTTACTTTCCCACTTATCAATGACTGCCAGTGACGAGGCCTCTGCCAGAGATAACAAATTCCTGGAAATGTCAGGGCCCCCAGAACACCCAGCCCCAGCACACGAGAGCTGCTCACTGGAGAAAAAAGGCAGACACAACTGGAAGTGCCAAGCAAAAGTTGCTCAGCAGGATCAGTTAAGATCAAACCACTTCAACATTTAGGCCAAAAGCTAATGTAGTCTAAGGTCCCTTGAAATGTTATGAATACCATCAACAAACACGGCAAGAGTCACTCATGAAAGTGCATTTCAGCTTTGTGCACAGAAAAAATCAATCAGCTCTCTGTCTCAGACTTTTCCAAGACTGTGAACCCAATTGTTTGCTCCCTGAGGACCCAAAGCTTTTACTGCAACTAACACATCTGCTTAGTGTTTCCTATTTTCCAGCATCACAAGGAGTTTTTCTTAGACCTTGGACCGGTCTACTCAGCATCTCTGGAGCAGTGATCTCCTAACCCCCACTGGTGATCCTCTGCAGAGCTGCCAGGGACAGTGCACACACCAGAGACCTTCCTGGCACAAAGTCACCCTTGGCTTATCTTCAAAATTCAGAAATGGCCTTTCAGATAGAAAACATTGACAAGTGATTCCAGCAATACTCTAATGCAGAGCCAGGATTCAATCCACACTGACACAATGCCAGCAGCAAGGGCAGGCAGCGCATTCCATGTGCTAACACAAATGTGGAGTTTTGCTCTTGGTTTCCTCGAGAGAGATATTTTACAAGAAGATACAGTTTTACTGTATTGTAAACATAATCTGACAATTGCAGGTCAAAGTATCCTCACTTATTGCTTTGAAAGGAACTAAAAGTTGTCAAATTCATACATACACACGTGGGGGGAAGATTCATCGTGTGTTACTGGAGCTCTGGGGAAAACAGCACAGAAACCATGTCTGAACTGGAGACCCCAGCACAAGGTGCAGTGTGTGCTCTCACCCAAAGCCTTCTCCTGCAGAGCATGTTCTCCTTATAATCCTGGTTTTGTTCTTGAAGAACCCAAGCTCAAGCAATTTTGAGATACTTTGCATTGCTACTTAAATGTTTTGCACTTCTGCTGTTTGTTTGCAGGCAGCTGGGATGCCCACACTGATTTTCTAAGGTTATTTAAATCCTCCTTTATTTGTTAACAAATTAGGTGGTTGCACAACACATTGGCATGTGAAGCCTTCAGAAAAAGGGAGAGGCACAACTCAGTGGAATTAGGAAGGAGCTCCATGACCTCAGCACAGTGACACAAAGGACAGCTCTATGGTCTGGGTGCCTGTGGTGCCTGACTGAAGGAATATTTCTGTAGGTCAGGGCTCTTCAGAGGGGGCCTCACCTTCCAGATCAGTGTCTGGGGCCACATTTCAGACAACAGTGACACATTTCCACCCAGCCTGGGCTCTTGGTGCTGCACGAACAGCACCAGCAGATGTGCAGTTACTTTTACACCAGACTTGCAAGCACTGTGTGTTGCTGAAGGACTCAAACCCAGGCATCTCCACACATGATCCATCCACTGGAAATGCTCTTCTCTCGTCTGCCACTGTGAAAAACCAGATCACTGACTTGCTACAGGCCCTCACAGCTTTAGAAAAGCCAATGAATGTCCTGTTGGATCAGGTCTCGGGTACATCCATGCGCTGGACTGCAGTGATTGCTCAAACAGCCACATTTGGAACATCCCTTTGGAAAACCCTGGCCTACTATTGCAACTTGACACATCTCACCAAACAAAATCCTTCCTTATCATCTGCAGAAATCTCCTGCACTCTTTGTGTAAAATTTCAGTTACGTAATGGAAACATTTCAGAAATTCAGTGCCCAGGGGAACTGAAGGTTACTGAGGTGGTGTTTCCTCTGCACTAGCAGAAGCACAAACAGATTCACACCAACATTAAAGCAGCAAACATTCAGATTTTAAAGCACTCTGAGGCCTTGGAATTGCCTCTCTTTTTATCTGTTCAGGCTCAATATTGGAAAATGATATTTCCCTCTTCAAGTCTGTAGCAATTTCAATAATAAAGCAGAGGTTATGTAAGTGCAGAGAATTATGGAAAATATATAAGTGGAAAGTACATAGTTTTAGAATTCATTTGAATAACTCCAATGCAACTGAGCTGACTTTATTCACACTTTCCAGTCTTAGTCAATACTGGATTGAAAGCAAGCACAAGACATTTCGGGCCCAAAGGAGGTTTTTAAGAAAATGCCAAGTACCTATATTTCCAGTTTGCACCGCCTGTCTGGGAAAGCTCTGCGGCCTGAGGAAACACCAAGTGCCCTCTCCTGGGATCAAAGAGCAGAGATGTGAACTAATTAAAGGCACCTTTGGATCAGGCTGTAAACACGAGGGCTGGCTCCACCGCAGAGAGCTCCCAGGGCAGAGAGCTGGATGGAAATGCTGTGGAGTCTCAGGCAAGCAGGGCTGAGGCTCCGAGCCACCCTCACCCTGCGAGTTCATCCCAAACTGGGCAGGCACCAGCTCCAGACACAGCTCTGCATTCCTTCCACACCCAGGGCTGCAGCTGGGCCTGAGAAGGAATGCAAGACAGAAATGAGTTTCTTATCAGATCTTGTTGGGTGATGCAGATGCCTGTGGAGCTGCCAGAGCTGCAGAGTGGGACATGGCACACAGCCCAGCTCCACAGCCCCGAGACTTCAACCCACCGCCCTGGCAGGGCACTGGAAAAAAGGTAAAACTGCTTTCTAAGGCACAAGCAACTGCTCCTAACTCGGGGATACATGGATATATTTCTGTAATAAACTATTTTCATCAAAGGAAAAGTGAAGATAACAGATTTGTATGAGAATGAGTAAAAAAGGGAATAAATTATGTACTTCCAGACTCAGGGGCATTTGGAAGTCTGGCTAAAAGAAAACAGATTTAATAATCACAGATCTCACCGAGGGGAACAATAAACACCCAAAGAAGGACAGGAGGTTTCCCAGGATAACCCTGTGTGCCCATTCCCTCCCAAACCAAGGGCAGCATCGTGCATACAACTGCACATGGCAAAATCTTCCCATCACTCCAAAGAGACCCAAACTTCACCTTGGCTTTTGGTGAGGTAAAGCAGTTACAGCTCTTTCAGTTCCACAGCATTTCAAAATGTGCAGGGACAAAGACCTCCCAAATGCATGAAGCACACAAAGGACTGTGGAAACAAGCTCTTCATGTGGGCATTGTGGCCTTTTTTCAATTTTGCCAGGGCTGGGACCTTCCTGGATGTTCCTCTCTTTACTCTCCCCAAAGAGAATGAAAACCTGTAGGATAAAGATGCTGTCAAAAATGTCAAAAGGACATACTGAGGTAATTCACATTGCATTTTGTCCAGAGCTGAGAGAAGAGTGTGTTGAACAGTGCATCTACTGTTTCGAGAAAAAGAAATACTAGCTAAAATTAAGGGCTTCGGCTACTTTAGGGCTTCCTAGGCAAGATTAAATCAAAACATTTCCTGTAAACATTCCCTCTTTTCATCAGCATGTCAGTTGGAGTAAGGAGAATGTGATCCTAATTCTCAGCATCAAAATATTGGGTAAGTATAAAGTCAAATGTTTTCTTACTTTCACAGAAAAAACTGTGACTGGAAATATTTTCCAAAGCATGTTGCAAGTGGAGGTAAGTAAATCAGCTAGAGCACAGCACATTTTTAAAGGAAAAAAGTTTCTAAAACTGAATCAGGATTTAATAAAAAATGTCTCTGAGGTACGCAAGTCATGCCCATAATAGAATATTTTTCAGTTTTCAACTCTGTATAGAGAATTTTAAACCACTAGCAGATGCAGGAAACAAAAGCAAAATTGTCCCTTATTCTCTGCTGTACACACACAGATAGAAACAGGGAACACAAGGAGAGCCTCTCAAACATTTTCCACAAGACAAGAAATTTGCTCACAATTCCTTCTCCCTTTAAATTGTTTCTGTGGCAACACATCTGGTGCTGTAATTCTGGGCCAGCACATTAACTATCCTGAAAGAAGAAAGTTATGTTGTTGTTCTGTGTGCAGGAACGTGAAGCAGAGAGATCTGTGAGCACACGTAATCAGGTCACCCCTCCTGCCTCCCCAGGCACACAGAACATCAGATAGGGATATTTATGCACAGCTTCAAATTGCAACTTTTAAAACATTTCAACAATGGTTAGAGAAAACTCTCATGGTAAACACAGTCTGTAAGCCAGGGGTTTTTGAAAATAAAATGATGAGTGCTTTGCTGTTGCTCCTACTGTGTGAAATAAATAAATTATCCAGCTAAGAGGGACAAGGTTCATTTCCTAATCATAAACATAACTCTCCCTATGTAGTGGAGCAAGGCTGGTGTTGGTTTCTGATCTCCCAGCACTGCACAGACTCTGCTGTATTATCACCATTTCACACGTGAGGTGTCAGCAGCACGTGAGGCCACAACGCCTCAAGTGTGTAAAACTCAGCTGCCCCAGGATGAGCCACCCCTCCCAGAATCACAGAATCCCTCGGGTTGGAAAATCCCTCCCAGAACATCAAATCCCAGCTGTGCCCATCCCCTCCCTGTCCCCAGAGCACTCAGTGCCACCTCCAGCCCCTCCTGGGACACTCCAGGGATGGGCACTCCAAACCTCCCTGGGCACTTCCAAGGCCTGAGCTCCCTTCCAGTGAAAAAATTCTTCCCAAAACATGCAGCCCTGGGCTCCTCAGGCTCGTGAGGACCAACAGATTTTACATTAGGGAAACAATGGAAGTAGATTTTTGCTACTTCATCAAGCAGATCAGGCAGGGCTGGATTCATGGAAAGAACATATCTGATGAGCAATAAAACGTCACACAGTTACTGTCCCAATAATAATTGCATATGTTCTCCATAAAACAGCTATTATTATTTAATTTGAAATAGCTAAATTCTCATCCAGAGCAGTTACATATAAATCTGTTTGTTAACTACACTTAGGGTATTTCTGTATTAATGACAAGATCATCTTAGTGTTCTGATCTTCTAAATTACTGGTGATTAAATGCCTTGTCTGTCTGAAAACCAAGTTTTTGCCCTAAAAAGTTGAATTGAATAAAAACTATAGTTTTCAGGCATTCTGTCTTTGAAGACATGCTGGCTTAAAGCAGTCTGTCCTCAGGGAGAATAAACTGGCAGCAGAAATGGAAAAGTTGAAAAAAAAGTGGATAAAACCTGGTATTTCATAAATATGTACGTCCCTTTTGTGCTTCTGGAGGCAGCATCCGAGGATGGGAATTAAAGCCAGGGCCCTGAGCACCTGTAGCCATCACAGGCTGGCTGATGTCCTGTGCACGACTCACTGTCTGTAATTTTGGATTGTCACCAGCCAATCACCTTCCAAAATCCAGTGCTGGCAACAACAGTCTGGATAATTCAACTCTGTCTGTTCCCTCTTTCTCAGCCTTTTGGCTAAGATCAAGTGGGCAGATTTAAATAATATTATACTATTTTACACAAATTCTCTCCTTCATTTCCAGTCTATTTATTTCATCCAAATGGAACAAATTAATAACCCTTCTGAGACAGTTCCCCCTCCCTTGCTTTATCTTGGATAACCTTCTGTACCCAGAGCCTCTGCCTTGTCCTGGTGCTCTGGAACCCCACATTGTCACTGCTCAGAGACACGTGAGGATCAGAGCTTTCCCCTCCTCACAGACTGAGCCTGCTTTCCCTCTCTAGCCAGGGTGGCTCTGTTCCACTCCTCAGGCTCTGTGTGAGGACAAGGCAAAGGAGGGTTTGTGAAGGAATTAGCTGTGGAAGGGAATAAAGTGGCATTGGTGGATGTGCTGTTACAGGAGCCAGTTCCCTGCCTGGATTGCTGCTCAGGAGCCCAGGCTGGGGAGAACATTGCAGAACATTGCAGAACATTGCAGAACATAGCAGAACATTGCAGAACATTGCAGAACATAGCAGAACATAGCAGAACATTACAGAACATAGCAGAACATTGCAGAACATAGCAGAACATTACAGAACATTGCAGAACATTACAGAACATAGCAGAACATTGCAGAACATTGCAGAACATAGCAGAACATTGCAGAACATTGCAGAACATAGCAGAACATTACAGAACATTGCAGAACATAGCAGAACATTGCAGAACATAGCAGAACATAGCAGAACATTACAGAACATTGCAGAACATTACAGAACATTGCAGAACATAGCAGAACATAGCAGAACATTGCAGAACATAGCAGAACATTGCAGAACATTGCAGAACATTGCAGAACATAGCAGAACATTGCAGAACATTGCAGAACATAGCAGAACATTGCAGAACATTACAGAACATAGCAGAACATTGCAGAACATAGCAGAACATTACAGAACATAGCAGAACATAGCAGAACATTGCAGAACATTACAGAACATAGCAGAACATAGGAGAACATTGCAGAACATAGGAGAACATTGCAGAACATTACAGAACATTGCAGAACATTACAGAACATAGCAGAACATAGCAGAACATTGCAGAACATTGCAGAACATTGCAGAACATTGCAGAACATTACAGAACATAGCAGAACATTACAGAACATAGCAGAACATAGCAGAACATAGCAGAACATTGCAGAACATTGCAGAACATTGCAGAGCAGCTGTTTGTCCAGCCAGAAGGAAACCATCCCAATCCTCACCCTGTCCCCTGGGGGAGCCAGTACAAAACTCCCTGCTCAGCCTCTCTCTCCAGGCTCCGTGCTGCTGCCAGCACACCCTGCAGCTCCTGACGGCCTCCAGGACAGAGCCCTAGCTCAGGATGCAGGACCTGGAACCTCAGGAAAGCCCTTCCATTGCTCCCAAGGGGATCCAGGCTGTAACTGGAGGAGAATGCTGCAGGTTAGCTGCTCACACTGTTGTGTCTCACACGTTTCTCTCCACACCCAGGGCATGAAGAGGCTGGGCCTGCCCTCCAGGACAGCTCCAGCCCATTTTGGCAGGGGTTGTGCAGCTTTTCCTGCTGTGCTGCCACACGTGCTGTTGTCATCACTGTGCAGGACTCAGAGCAGCAGCAGGGAAGGGATGAACTGCACGACACAGGAATACAACAGAGAGGGAGTTTCTCACTGTGCGCTCCTGTAGCCACAGCATCTCTCTCAGGTGAGCCTCATTCAACATGCAATATTCCCCCAGACACGTTTTGCACTCTTTGCTACCCTTGCTAATGATCTTCCTCTGCTTTTCTTGTTTTTAATTTAGGGCTTTCCAAAAAAAAAACCAAAACAAACAATGTAAAGCACCTCATCAATACGTGTAGCTCCCATTTTGCAGCTGTGAAAACACAGGTATGGACGGATTAAGTCTTGATCCCAACAAAGGAAATGACTGAATCAAGAGCTTGAGTACTGGTGCTGGTTCAATACTCAAGAAATTGCTCCAGAAATATACAACCTTATTTTTCAAATTTCTTAAAGTTCCTTTGGTTGATGAACAACTCTACTTCCATATGGCCCAACTTATTTAAAACACTTTTTAAAGGGGGAAATTAAACCCTGTCTGAATCAAAATGTAACTGGGCTGTGACCCAAAACCTCAACTTGTATTTACACGAATAAGCAATAAAAAAAAATAAATTAAAAGAAAAAAAAAAAGGCAAATAAAATGTAATCTTTGCACAGACAAAAAAAGTCAACTAAAATATAACCAGCTCATGCAACACCACCTCCAAAAGGCAAACTCTATGGGATGGCATAAACCTGCTGCTCTTACTGTTCCACCTGCTCCAGCCAGGTGCTGTCCTGCCGGGGACTCCGGGCTGTTTCCTGCCGGGAACGCCTTTACCCCGGATAAAAAGCTCCCGAGCCTCTCTGCGCGGCTGCAGCCCCTGCAGGAGCCTTGGCATCCTGTGAGCCTTGCCCTCTTACAGATGCTCGCCTGCCCCACAGGTGACCGGGTCCCACCTCAGGTGTCCGCATCCCCCAGAGGTGTCCACATCCCCCAGAGGTGTCCGCATCTCCCAGAGGTGTCCGCATCTCCCAGAGGTGTCCGCATCTCCCAGAGGTGACCGAGTCCCGGCTCAGGTGGCCGCATCCCCGCTAGGTGACTGTCCCCTGCCGGCACCGGAGCTCTCCCTACGGGCGGTGCGGATGCCCCGCGCTCCCCGTGCCCAGATGTGCCCCAGATGTGCCCAGATGTGCCCTACCTGTGCCCTACCTGTGCCCAGATGTGCCGTACCTGTGCCCAGATGTGCCCAGATGTGCCGTACCCGTGCCCAGGCCGGCGGGCGAGGAGCGCGGCTCGGCTCCGCTGCCGTGGCGGCTGTCGCGGCTGTCGCGGCTGTCGCGGCTGTCGCGGCTGTCGCGGCTGTCGCGGGTGGCCGGGAGGGCCCCGATAGCCGCCGCTTATCGCCGCCTGTCGCCGCCTGTCGCCGCCTGTCGCCGCCCAGCCGCGCTCCGCTTCCAGGAAGCCGCGGCTGCGGAGCGCTCGTCTGCCGCTGGGTGCCGGGGGCTCCGTCCCGCTCGCTGCTTCCCTTCTCCCTCCCTCCTTCCCTCCTTCCCTCCCTCCCTCCCTCTCTGCTCGCTCCCCCTCCGACCCCCCTGGTGCTGGCAGGGGGCTGGGAAGGCGCAGCTCCAGCACATGCCGAGCCGGCGGTCACGGCCCGGACCCTCTGCTGTTAATCAGGAGCATCCCAGGCTCCCTCTGGCTCGCTCCGGCTATTCCCCCGCGGGACACCCGGCCCTGCAGCCCGGTAATCCCCCGCTCCCCTCTCCCGGCTCTTACCCCTTCTGCTCAGACCTTCTCTGCCGTGCTCAGGGCCCGCCTTTGCCTCCTTCCCCATCCATTGCTCCCTCCTCCTCTGCCCTTACCCCACACTGCCTCTTCAGCATCCCTTTAAAAGTCCCCTCCTCTTGCAGCCCTCGGCCATACGCTAATCATCATCATCATCATCATCATCATCATCATCATCATCGTCGTCGTCGTCGTCGTCGTCGTTCTTCCTCTCACTGCCTCCTGCCGTTCCCCATCCCGCCCTTCCATAGGTTTGCTGCTACTCGGGAGATGTAATTTGCTGTCTCTGATTCTCTGTTGACCAAAGCCTGCTCCGAGTCCTCCCTGCTGCCCCCGCTGCTGACCTCCTCCTCGCTTCTGCGGCTTTCCTTCCAGGAAAACTTCCTTCCAGGTGACGGCGGCAGGGAGAGGTGAAGCTGTCATTGGAAAGCAGGCTGGGATCTGGCTGTTCCGTGTCTCACTCCGTGCAGCCCCGCACTCACACCTCTGCTGAACCTTCTGCAAACAGCACACACAGCCCAACCCGGGCACAGCACCCGGCCTTCTGCCGTGCCTCATCCACCTTCCATCGCCCCCTGGCACTTCCCCGTGCCGACCGACTGACAGCACACGAGGGCAGACACTCCCCACGGGGAAAATGAGCTGACTGCATGGAATTCGGCCATGCCCTTACCATAACATCATTTGTCATGGTGTTTTCTCCCTTTTGGACCATGCCCCGCAGCATCCAGCACACACATCCCAAAACCCACCCCACTGCAGGAGGCTGGAACACAAAGTGAAGTTCTCGAAGCTCCAGCTGACCAGAGATCCCACACAAGAACCTCTCAGGGCAGAGCTACTGGTTTCTTTCACAGTTCTTTATGAAGTTGGTCAGGATTTGTATATTCCTGTGCACGTGTTGAAAGGAAGGTCTTGAAGGAGGCAGAGGAAGATCTCTTGCACAGCTGAACACGCTGGCAAGGAGGGAACTGACACACATCAAAGTGAGAGCAATAAGACACAAAAACAGATGGGCAGATGGAGTTGCCTGAGCCAACAATTCAAGCACTCTGGGTTTTAATTGTATTAGGAAGAGCTGTACTGAGATACAAGCAAAAGTGGGTTTCACACCAGGTCTTCAAAATGCTTGGGACTTGGAGCACTGCAAATGGCAATGGTGGCACACCATGGGTGTCCCAGCTCGGGTACCTGGCAAACAGCATGGACATGCAAATCCATGGACTTGTACAGGTAATTACATTCATTCCAGTCATCACAACTCTACTCTTTGATTTTCCTGGGATTTGGGGGTTTATGACCACGTGCACTGGAGAATCCGCCCCAGGGAATGCAACTGCAGCTGTCCTGCTGCTCTCTGGGCTTTCTGGGCTGAGGAGGAGCAGTGGCTGTGTGCCCCAGCCTCAGGCAGAGCTCCTGCAGCCCAGGACAGCGCTGCATCACTGCTGCCACTGCAGCAGCTCCCTGGCCCCAGCGCTGGCCCCGCAGCAGGCTGCGACAAGCTGAAATCAGCTGGATCTGTAGGAGGACATTTGTCACAACACCAAATCTCTGCAGGAGATCCGTGCAACCAGTTGGCCAAAAAGTCATTACTGTTAATGTCATTTCCTCCTAACCGTGAGCCTTTTAACAAAATTTAACAAAATTCACAGAGTAGCCCCTCAGCAAACACCAATGACCACGGTTCCCTCGCTCCTGGTGCAGATGTCCCCACTTACTTCAGCTGGAGAATGGTTCTATGTGTTTTTATTCCAGTTTCCTTTTTATGATCTTCATTTGCTCTGTCTTCATCTGGTGTGTTTATGTGGCTGGTGCTTGGTTTTCATTATTTTTAACTGCATTTCAGATCATTTGCTCTATGGTTTTGTTCACATTCTCCTTTTCCACGAAATTCTAATAAAACACTTGGCTACAGTTTTCCTAAATTGAACACTGATGTTTAGTGCAGCTAATTATGCAGCAGGGTTCAAAGCGAGTTCTATAATGTAACAATTTACATATTCCTGAAAACAATGGACACAAACCTACAAATTATTGCTACAAGCTAGTTTCACATTCTTCTGGAATTTCCTTTAGAAATACATATGTTTAGTATTCTCACGCATATGAAAAGCAGTAAATACTGCATTGCTGGCACCATTATAATATTTACAGTGAAAAAATAAAACACACTCTGATGTGTCTCAGACCTAAAGGGACATGAAAAAATGCCAGTATGTTTCCTCCAAGATCTCAGAGCACTTCCCAAATTCAGCCACTCAACATCCATCAGTATAAGCCAATGATACACAAAGATGATTTTGCAACAAAGCATTCACCGTGGTTGCAATGACATTACACATTTGGTGTTTCTGCATCACCAGTGTTCTGGCATAATCAGATTAATCATAACTTTATTGTTTAAGCCCTGAATAAAGTCAGTTTTGTTTGTTTTGTAAATGGACTGGATTGCAGGCAGCCAGCCCTGTGAGCAGACCAGCCCAGCCTTCTCAGGAAGATCCAGACTAAACTGACTTTTAGAAAGGCTGCTGTAAACCATAACTCTGTTTATAAAAGCAAGAGCTAATAACTCAGTAGCTGGGCCTATTACTGTGATCCTTTGCACCAGGCTGACTTGGAGAGACAATAATTCTTGCTGCTCTTAATGCAAGCAATATGTATGCCAGCATTTGCCTGTGGCTCCACCCCACCCTTTCCTCATTTGTATTTTTTTAATTTTAGGATGCTACTTACATCTTCCTAATGTGGAGTAATCTGCATAGGAGTGGATTATCTCTCAGTCTGCCCATATTGACCGGGCACTTTCATTGCTGTAACATGACAAACTGCAGAGCATGTTCCAGCAAACCACCCCTGCACAGAGCATTTGCTCTGAGCCCCTGAGGGGGTTATAGTGAGATTAAACTGTAAATACACATCCCCAGTTCCAATCAGATGATTATTTTCCCTTCCTTGTACATCTATCTGTGCTGGAGTTTTTAGTTTCTGGTATTATAACTCAGGAGGGAAGCTACGAGACCTGCCAACAGAAGCAAAGAGTATCTTCTAAAACTTCAACACGACTGGGACAGTGGCTAAACTTAAAGAATTCAGTATTTCCAAATGTGATATGCATGGAAATTTTGAATTACTTTTCAAGTCTCCTTGGCTTGTACTTTTGTAGCTCTACTTATGAGCATTGCACCAGTCCTATCTGGTTAATATCAGGGGCAGTTCTGCTGCGTTCATGTGTACACACCTGGGGAATCACAGGGGCTTGGCTTGTTTGTGAATAGACACATAAAACACCGAGAGGAAAAAGCTTTAATTAATCTGATCATCTAATTACAATAAACGTTTCATATTTTCCTAGAAAAAAACCCGTTCCTTATAATGGTTTTACATTTTCTTAAAATGTTGGTAACTTCACCTTATGATTACAAATCAAAGAAATCAAATGAGTGTGCAGCATCACTGGGAACGTTGACCCATCCCTGGAAGTGTCCCAGGCCAGCTTGGATGGGGCTTGGAGCAACCTGGGGTAGTGGAAGTTGTCCATGGCAGGAGGTGGAACGGGATGAGCTTTAAGGTCCCTTCCAACCCGAGCCGTCCTGTGATTTTATGAATGACATTTTAAAGAACGAGAGTAACGTGATACAGCCATTACAAACACAGGTAAGGCTGTGGGAGCAGTTGATGTCCTGGGCAGTCCGGTGCAGTCAAGGCCGCTGTTGTACTTAATTAATAGCGTGATTAGCGGGGTAATTAGCGGGGTAATTAATGGGGTAATTAATGGGGTAATTAACGGACTTCGCTCCGGCCGCAGCGCGGGCACAGCGCCCTCTGGCGGCGGCGGCTCCCGCTGCACCCGCCGGGACGGACAGCGGCGACAGCGGCGACAATGGCGACAATGGCGACAATGGCGACAGCGGCGACAATGGCGACAGCGGCGACAATGGCGACAATGGCGACAGCGGCGACAATGGCGACAATGGCGACAGCGGCGACAATGGCGACCCCGCGCCATGGAAACGGCCCATCCCCAGGGATGCTTTCCCAAGTGTCCCAGCCCCTGTGTGCCTCACAAGCTCTGAACCTGTGCGAGCACTCCTGCGTGACTCGTGTAGTCCAAGAGTAACTCGATCCCAGCAAGCAGCAGCTCGTTATTTTATAAAAGCTATCATTATTTGTGCAGCCGGACGAGGAATCATTCGCGAAATGAGTGCATTGTCCCGGTCAGACACGGGAACAGTCCTCTCCCCGCGTTCGGCACAGCGCTCGGTCTCGCAGGCGCAAACCCGCTGCAGCAGCTCTGAGAGACATAAAAAAACAGACATAAAAAACCTGTCAGCTCAGCAGAAGGGTTCCGTGCAAGGTTTCTGGAACAGCAGCTACGAAAGCGTGGGGCAGGAGGGGTTTGGCCATGAGAGCACGACAGAAAGTCCCCCAGGGAGGTGAGAATAACAGCCCGATAATGTCCCCAGCACACCTGGGGACAGGGGACACAGCACGGACAGCTCAGAGGGAAAGCCAGGACAGTGGAACAGGAGCTTAAAAAACATTAAAGCAGGGACTCCACACAGCGTACTTCACTTGAATTTTGAGGTCTATCAACCACCGTTAGTGTAAAAATGTTCCCTAGTGGTAAAAGGTACAAGTGCTCCTTATTCAGTGCTGGCACTCAAAATTCTCACTTATGTCACGTTTACTGGGTGACAGTCACTAGCATTGGGCAGAGTTTTCTTCACAAATAGCCATAACATGTTTTCCAGAGAAGCTTAATACCAGAGGTTTTATTCCAAAAGGCTTATTAGGCAGAGCTTTCTATCTAAGAATATGACAAAATTAAGATCCCAATCTGTACTAAAAAAAAAAGTAAAAGTAAATTTTAAAATTACATTTAAAGTAAATTTTGCGACAGTTATTCCTTTGATTTGCCCTTTTTTTCCCCCAAAAAAATTCTGGACTAGGAATACTCGGTGAGTAGTGGAAAACCAAACAAGAAATGTTCAGGAATTCCTTCATGTAAAGAAACCCTGAAGTGTTACCTATTGACCTGGACAGCCAGCAGCAGCACGGGCTCTCTGAGCAGGAGAGTTAAATCATTAAACCCCACACACGAGTGCAAGTGTGAGGTGTCAGCTGGGCTCACAACTGCCTGTTTAAACAAGGGGGAACTTCAAAGTAATTCAGAGTCATTGGACACAAATGGATTGCTAGATGAAGGGGAAGAAAAAGCTTTAAAAGCTTTTCATTATTTTAGTTAGAAACCTCAGAGAGGATAAATTAATGTATCAGTATGGGCTTTTGACTTGCTAGGAAAGTATTTTCAGAAAACTTCATGAGTTTATCACTGGATCTAGTTTATAACTGGATTTATAAAATGCCTGAAATAAACATTTTTTTGGCAGGTAGAATGGTATGAAGACAACCTTTCCCATAAAGCCAGACAAAATAAAAGTACAAAATGAAAGAACTTCCCCCCCCCCCAACCCCAGGAAACTATAAATATTTTATTGGAAAAGATCTCATACATGAACTTGAAAAACAATCATGTCACAGGTAAGTAAATATTGCATCAAACAACGAAAAGTTTCTGGAGGAGGAGTGGGGAAGAAAAAAAATGCTGATAGTTTTCCTGACAAGAAAGAAGAAAGCAAAGGAAGAAAGAGATCACAAAAACTCATTACTAAACCAACTATTGTTCCCCCACTACCCACCAATAAAATAAAGTTTAAGAAACTCTAACAAACAAATAAAATTTCAGAACAAGAAACAAAATTTTTATTACATGAGTGCTATTTAAATACTACTGGTTTTATATTATTATTATTATTGTTGTTGTTGTTGTTGTTATTTTTATGTTATTAATAAAGGAGATAAGTTGCCACGCACTGGGGTTCACTTGCTGAGCCTTGCTCCTGTGTTTTGTAGAGCTGTTGGTATGGAGAGTTTTCCATGGAGATAAAATATAACAAGCTCCCCTTCTCAGATTCTTCCTCTCTGATGCAGCAGATGTGAATTCACACATTCTGCCTCAGGATCAGCACTGTCAGCAGAAAGGTATGGAATGTATTTCCCAGGATTCATGGGGACCTATAAGTAGTGTTCTACAATATTATTTGTATTTAATTTGAACATCACATCTGTGAACATCAGATGCCTTCATGAAAGCACTGGTCTGTCTGCACCACTCACTCACCAAGGTGAGGGCAAAAGCAATTTGAGGTCACACTTGTCCCTAATATTCTGAAAATGGAGTATCCAAGTGCATACACTGCTGTTGAAAATACCTCTTTATAGGGAAATGTACACAAGATTAATGTATCAAAATTACAGAAGCTATCAAAAAGAAAGCCTGTAAGTACAGAATTTATTTTTTAAATAAACCAGGACCTTCTTATTGTAATTTTGAAAATAAAGCTTCTCTTTTTCCCTTTTAGTTTCCTCTACCCATCAAAAAAACTCTTCAGTCTCTCATCAACTCCAAGGCAAGATCAGATTACAATTTAGTGCATGTAACAATCGCTCCTCTGAGCTGGCACTGACAGTGCCAATAAAGACTACTTTATGTTAAATATGAAATCAGTATAAGCCCTGAACTCTGCAATAAAAGATTAGGTGGATCATCAATAACAGTCAACTTATGCTGACAGAATTTTCCTATGCTTTATTCTTGGAAGTACTCTGTGAACTCCATCCCACTTAAAATGTGGGAAATCTGGGCTAGGAAAGCAATGTCACAGCAGATTCTCAGTATACTGCACGGTGGACCTGAGTGATGGAATTTCTGCATCAAAACAAAGAAAAAAAAGGCCTCCCAAAAAAACTTCCCCAGCTGCTCAGAGATGAGGAAACCCAACCTGTCTTTCAACTTCACAGAAGCTGAACATGCCATGAATAGCTTGATCAAGTCTGAATCACAGGTTATACAGAACTTGGGACTAAAATAGCTCTATAAGCTTGCCTTACAACTGGCACAAAGAGCTTGCCTCACTCCTCACCTTTATCTGAGATCAAATTGTTTATCACATTCCTTCCTCATACGTCAGCTCCTTGTGATGAAAGCTAGCCAGTGATTAATACATTTTATTAGGTTGGTTCCAGTGACTTGAAATGAATTTGCCCTGACTCCTCAGGCTCGCTCCCACACCCACTGCCTGGCACTCCAGCCATGCTAGGAATGCACAATAGAAAACAAATTATCTTAGGCGATACCTCATAAATCTATAGCAATAAAATTAACTGCACAACGGCTCCAAGCAGAAATCAGCTTCAGGAGGCTTTTCCTCCCTTTCTCCAGGAGAAGAGAGCTAACCCAACAGCTTTAAAGCCCCAGAGAAATCACTGTTCCCTTGTCTCTTGCACTCTTCTCTGTGCTCAGCTCATTAAACAGAGCTGTAGAAGACAGATATGGAAAGCAGTCCAAACCCTTTTCAATGTTATAATTACAAGGTGACAGAATAAGAGGTTTTATCCTGGTCTTGTTCACATAGCTGTAATCTGCCTTCTACTGCACCAGATCACAGATTCTATCTAAATTTACAGGCTGAATTCTCTATGTATCCTTCTGCAGGGTAAAACCAAACATGTTGGATAAAGGACGAGAAGACTTGAATCAGCCTAGACACCGTCTGGCAGCAAACTATACTTAACTATTAACAATATCCTCTGTGCTAATTACAGCTTGTCTTGGCTCGAGTGAGAGCTGCAATTCCTTCGCCTTTGGCGTGATGGGAGGCAGATCAACTGTACAAAAATCAGCACCGACTTAGAAGTGATTCAGCACTGGATGCTTTTTATTTAATTACTGATTACCAGCTGAGACTTGAGAACTGACTAGACACCCATGGCTTGTCTCAGTTGCAAGGCATTGTTTGAGTTCCCGTCACAGCCGTCCACACAAGATCTACACGATGAGACCTCACACCACGTTCTCTTCTAGCAGGTTTGTAGATTATGGAGAGACCTGTAATTCAAAGGTCTGTTGACATAATGAGATTAATGTACGTGCTTTCTTCTTGCCCATACACACGTGAGAAGTCATTTTTATTCAGACAGTTTACCGTCTCTCCACTCGTGGATTTTGTACTTTTGTCAGGGTAGTTTAACTGGACTCTAATGGAAAATAATTGATCTGTCTCAGAATTAATACAGTAAGGAAGGTTAGCACTGACATTACCAGATCCTGCGATCATATTTGTGACTAAAATGAAAACAAGCTCCATGAACACCTTTACGTTCAGGACACAGAGCCACATCCTGGGAGGGAGACTTCATACTTTTGTCTTGACCAAGGATTGTTTGTGTAATGTATAAACATCAGCAAACATTGGTGTGGTTTGTGTGTTATATCCGTGGGATGCCAAGATCCCAGAATCCCAGAATGGCTGGGGTTGGATCTGTGGAGATGCTTCAGCCCATCCCCGAGCTCGATGTCTGAGGGGTCCGAGCCCTCAGGGCAGCCCGACCCCGGGCAGCTCCCGGGGCTGTGAGGGCAGCGGGATGGCGGCTCCTCAGGGCTGCGGAGGAGCGGGAGCTCGGCACGGAGGCTCCGGGGGCTGTGGGAGTGTTTGGGTGAAGGCTGGCTCCTCAGGGCGGCGGAGGAGCGGGAGCTCGGCACGGAGGCTCCTGAGGGCCGCGGGAGGATGCGGAGGTGCGGGACCGGAGGTGCCTGAGGAGGCAGCGGGAGCCGAACCGCGCTCCAGCCCCGTGCGCGCACATCCCCGGCCGCTGCGGGACACCGGCTGCGGGGGCACAGCCCGCACCTGCTGCGGGGACAGCGGCACAGAGCCCCGGCAGCCCGCGCCCCGCCGCCTCCATCTTGCCGAGGCTGCGGCGGCAGGTGCGCGGCCCCGCCCGTGCGCGGCCCCGCGGAGGCGGCGCCGGCGCGGCGGCGGCCCCGCCCCCGGTCCCGGCAGGGGCCCGGGCCGCGCGGCCCCCCCCCCGCCCGGCCGCGCTGAGGGCGGAGGCGGCGGAGCGGCCGCGGGTGCCGGGTCTCTTGGCTGGGGCGCGCCGCTGCCCGTCCCGCAGCGCTCCGGCGGAGAGAGGAGCGAGAGCAGCGCACGCAGCGACCGCGCGCGGCATGAACCGGGCACAGCGCGGCGCCGCGGGCAGCCGCGGCCTGGGCACCATGGAGGTGAAGAGCAAGGTGGGAGCTGCCGCCGCCTGAGGGCCGCGGGCGCGGGGGGAAGGCCGGGGCCGGCCCTGCGGGGCCGTCGGGCCGCGGTGTCGCTGCGGGCACAGGGACGGGGACAGCTGCTGACTCACCTGCCCGAGGAGCCGCCGGGGCACGGCCCCGCCGCGGCCTGAGCGCTCCGCAGGCCACCGGGCTCGGCGGGCGGGCCTCGGCGCTCACTCCACACCTGTGCTTCTGGCCGCCGGCGCCACGGCTGCCGGAGGTGCTGGGGTCGCTCGCTGGGTGCGATGTCTGCGGGGAGGAAATGTAGGCGGTTTTAAAAAAAAAACAAAACAGGTAATTGGGGTTGGCTCCTAAGTTTCTGGACAGACTAAAAGACTTACGGAGAAATATGTGTTATGGGGAAAGCGTGAGATCACTGGGCCAAAAGAGGTGATTACAGACATACTTGACACGGTCTCCAGAGGTCCCTTCCAGCCCTAACAGTTCTGTGATAATTCCCCAGCGTCAAAACCCGCTCTTGTCCGAATTGCAATGAGTGCGTTTGTTAGTGACTGTTTCTGTAGTTACCTTTTTCTCCTTAATGATCATGTCTTTCTGTAGCTTTTTGTGCGGTGCAGTGTAGGCTTACAGGAGAGGTAGAGGCGAGCCTTGGCTACCGTATCCAAAAGTGGAGTTTGCCTTCTCTTCGAGGCCCCGAGAGACTTTTACCCTGGCAGTGTTTCAGGAGTGTGTACCTGTGTGTTCTTGCAGGGATCACCGGTGTCAGCTGCTTAGAGCTTTGTCCAGCTCTGTAAATTCTCCCGTACCTGTATCCCCATCTCTTCTGTTTTTAGTTTATATTTACTGATTAGGTAAAGATTTCTGGTAAAGCTTTGATATTCTGAGGGAGATTGGATTTTTTTTTTGTTCTGCTTCATATTTGTAATAATTTCCAGTTGTAGAACTGCTGAATGTACAGTTTGAGGTGGAAGGTCTATTAGTTAAAGAAATGTTGAGTTAAAACTCCTTTTTCGTTGCCTAGGTGGATTGCAAGTGTATCCATGTGGAAATGTGCTTTCCATTGGTGGACACATGGATCTCTTGGGTTGTTTTTTAGAAGTGGGGAGCAGCCTGTGTTCTGTCCCCTCCTTTCCTGCTAGTGAAGTGTTAGAGTAGCAGTGCAGGTGAAGCAGTCAGGACTTGAGCTGTGTGGAAGGTTAAGGATAAGGCATCGTAGTGCTGGAACTTCTGAAGAGTGTGTGGATGATTTCTTTCAAGTGTTCATTTTTCATGTGGCCTAAAGCAGCAAGCACAGGAGTATCTGGTAGCTGTTATTTCAAATACCAGTTAAGTTAGTACTGTGATGGTGACGTCTTTCATTTATGCTTTTATAAGGTTGAAAACAATCAGTATGATGTGCTTACAAACCCAAATCACTTGTTTCCTCACCCCAAAACTCTAAGATTACTGTTTCCTCACTGTGTGTGTTCCGTGATTTAAAATATATCTAGGGAGTCAGCCATGTGATGTATTCCAGGTGTTTGTAGAGAGAAGTGCATCCCTAATGAATAAGGATTGTCCCTCAAGTGCATATTATGGAGCAGATTCAAGGCATTCCTAGAACTACTTGTTGCTATTGCATTATTGAACAGCACCTCAATTTAATACTGCAGAGGAGTCATCTTCCTTCTATGAAAATGAGCAATTCTGAAGAGAAGGAAGAAGGGCCTGTGGGGGAGGTGGAAGGAGCCATTCCCGTGGAGTGGCCTGGGCTTTGAAGGCTGCTCGGTGATGTACAGCTCTTTATTTAGATATTCCAAATCAATAATTGTGCCTCAGCTGACAAGGCTGGGCCAGCACAGCCCAACTGTGGTTGCAGTTATATGAGCACAATCCTTTTGTTAGTTTAGTTTATTCAGTTTGGGTAACTGCTCTGAGCTCACCCTTGCGATTCCCCATAGTACTTGAATTCCAGTCTGCCCATTTTCTTGTCATGGAAAATAAAACTTTATACCCTGGTCTAGAGTTCCTAGAGATGGTATGGAAACCCCAGAATAAGTTCTCTATATAGTAAAATTCAGGTTTTCTCCCTCTCTCATGATTTGGAATAATATTTTTTTCTGAGTAAAATCTTAGTAACTGGTAAGTCAGAGAAGGTCAGTGCAGCTCATGCTCTGTCAGCAATGGAGTCTTGCATAGAGCAGCTTTATGTTGTGTTTCACAGGACTTAAAAACGTGACCCATAAATGAGTGTTGAACGAGCATCCCGGGTGCCTTCCTGGTGTGCTGCCATGGCTCCCTGGGGAGTTCCAGGGGAACAGCACAGGCTTGTAAAGAGCTCAGGTGGCAAGGAGCTTTCTCTGCTTAAGTTACTCTTCCAGTGTCTTGTCTCTAGAACATCCAGTGCAAGCCTCTTCCATGGGATGGAGTGCAGCATCTGATAGAAAATGCAGACATTTCAGGGATTCAGATAATGGAATTGTACAGCTGGACTTGTCTTTTACCTGCTTTCTAATAGTATTGAGCAAACCGTGTTAGGAAATGCAAGTGGGTTATGAGTCTCTTGGTATTTGCACCAAATATGTATTAAATACATATTAATAACATTACATAACATGGAAAAACTAAAAATCACACATTTGAAAATCTGGCCCTTTGCTTGTTGTAAGATTCAACATTTATTCCAAGCTGAGGGTGAGGTTGTTGGCTTTTTAAACTTTTATTAGTGAATTATGTTTAAACTATGTAATCCTTGAAAGCCAAACAATTTCGATTGCTGCCATGCATGGGGAGTTCCTATGGGGCTCACGCATCCCGCAGCTGGGGAAGGATCTGGGACAGGATGAGGTCCTGCATCCATGTCGTGATTAAACTGTGCTGCCTCTGACGTGTGGGAGTTCCTCCTGTGGGCTGGGCTTTTGTTTGTAAGCAGCTGTGAATCATCCCTTCTGCCTTATTAGTTAGCGAATTGCAGGCTTTTTAGAGCAGGAATGTTCCCAGATAACTCCTTTATTTGAAGCTTTTTAGGGGAAGGTGTGGTGTTGAAGGTGTAGCTTGTTTTGAGTTAGCACGGTGTTAACGGGGCCCTTGTCTCCTGATTTTCAGTTCCTTGTTTGTATGTGAGAACTCCCAGGCTTTTATTCTCCAAAAGATTGCAATCAGGTCTGAGATAAAGTGCACCTCTGCATCTCCTGTGTGTAACACACACCAAAGTATGTGATACCGAGGCTCACACTTGCACTCAGAGCATTTTGTTCCACGTGTCCTTCTTCTCTGCTTAAAACTAAACTTGCTGAAGAAATTATATTTAAAGTCTTGATTTTCACTGTAGGTCAGCAATAGAATTCACACAAAAAAAAAAAAACCCAGCCAACTGAGTTTTTTTGAATTATTAGCTTATTATCCTTTTAACTCATACAGTCTGTTCTGGTTTTTGTAACCTGGCTGCTGCTATCTCTGAATTACTTTTGACATCCCTGGTATGTTGTGTATGTGCCTGATATGGAGGATTTGGAGTAATTTTTATCCAGTATTCTGTTTGCTTTGGGTCCTGCCCTTGTTAGGCAGAACACCAACATTTTACTAGCTATGTGTGGTAAAAATCACAATTTGTCCAGTCTACATCAAATGCTCATCCTTTTCTTGGCACACAGTTGAGTCTCCTGCCTGCCCCCGCTGTATCATTGCCTTAATAAGCAACCTGTTTTTAATAAGTGTTTGCTTCAGAGATGATTTAGGAGACTGAGCTTGAGTGGATCTGTGAGCTGGGTTTTTTGTTGAATGATTATGTTGGCTACAAGCAAATCCTACCCCTGAAAGTAGTGTCAGTGACTCATTTATATTTATTTATTTATTTCGTATTTTCTGAACCTTGCCACGGTCGGAAAATCCAGGTTCTATATCCTGGATAGAACCCTGATTTGAAAGACTGTTGTAATCAAGATTTGAGCCTTGCCCATGCAAGCGAATCTTCTGAACGCTCTCAGAGGTAGTGGCTGGTTGCCTCTGTTACCTCTCTTCAGGCAGGAGCAGAGTGGACCTGAGATCAGCTCCTCAGAGCTGGGCTGCACGTGAGCTGGACTGAAAAGCAACAACAGTTCTTTGTGGTCTTCACACCCAAGTGGCATTTTCATTTCCTGCCCTAACAGCTGGGGGTGTGAGGGCTGCTCAGCCTTGCATGGGTGACCCGCAGTTGTGTAACAATCTCTGTGCACTGCTCTCAAGGGCACTGCTAGTTCTTGGAACCAAATTCCAGGTAGTCACATACCACAGGATGCTAATCACAGCCCTGCTTTGAGCTGCCGCAGCACTGCTGCCTCTCAGTTCTGTCCCTTGCCCAGCATGGTTGCTTCAGCAGCCTGTGAGAACCTGCAGGAATCCTGCACCGGTTTGTCACCTTAGTGCTGATGAGCTCTGTTAAATGGAACAATGAGACAGCCTTGGCATGCTCAAAAGCACTCGTTCTACCAGGTACAAAACTAGCTACAACTTTGGGGAAAAAACACCTGTTTTAACCAACTGGTTATACCGTGTCAAAATAGTTTGTTGTAGGTTTTAGTGCGCTTTCAATTCTGTAATGTTTCTCGTTTAACATAAAATAATTCTGTTGCTTCCATATTAATGACGTAAGATATATTTTGTTGTAGTTTGGGGCAGAATTTCGACGATTTTCTCTGGAGAGATCCAAACCTGGAAAGTTTGAGGAGTTCTATGGATTGTTGCAGCACGTGCACAAGATCCCAAACGTTGATGTTCTGGTGGGATACACGGACATTCACGGAGACCTGCTGCCTATCAATAATGATGACAATTATCACAAAGCAGTCTCTACAGCCAATCCTCTACTCAGGATTTTCATTCAGAGAAAAGGTAAGAGCACTTGAAGAATGTGAATCATCTGTTTATCCAGTTACAGTGTGATGTATGGAGGAAAAAACCCTTCAGTCCTCTTTCATCATGTCAAATTCCGTAATAATTATGAGTCACGAAAGGTATTCACAGCTTGTCTCTCTTGCAAGGGCTTCCTCAGGCAACCTATTTATACTTTGTGATTTTTTGCTTGTCTTTAGTTGAGTTAAAATCAAGTTAAATCTCTAGCAAATGCTTCTTTCTGGTTTTATGTAAGAAAATGAAAATAAACTTTCAGCCACTAAGGTTTTCTGCTCTGTAGTTTGGACACTTTTCACTTAAAATTCCAATCTCGATCAGACAAGAGGAGAGACCGTTAAAGGATGGAAAGTAATATTAGAAGTGTTATTACATGAAGTGTTAAACGCAATATTAAAGTATAAATTCAAGACTTTGTAATATGCTACTCTTATCACACTTTCCTAATAAAACAAGCTTATATCAGTTAGCAAACCTCAGGAGTGAGGACAGCTTGCTTTGTTGGTTTGCCTTTGAAAGTAGTGTGTCTGCTCTGGTTGTGTGTTCCTACTGTCTGCTTTTGTTCATGAAGGGCAAAAATCCAGTTAGAAGTTAGTATTTGTTCCTGTGGTGTTGTTCCTGGCTGTTTCTAAGATATCTTTTCCTTGGAAAATGCTTGGGCATCAGAACCTTTTATCAACTCCCACTCCTAAAAGTGAACATCTCCACAAGAGCATGACACAAACCCAATATTCATAATCAGTGTTGCTGCTTGGCAGCTGCTGGGTGCTGGCAAAATGTCTGTTTTGTGTTGATAGTATAGGCTGGTAAGGGCTGTGTTCTCAGTGCTGAAATGCCAAAGGCATGAACCATTTGCTTTAGCAGAACCTGGAGGGAGACAAGGCCTGTGATTCCACCTAATCCCCTACAGTAGCCATATGACAGGAAGGGATAAGCCACTTTGTCAGACTGGGATTATTCAGTTTATATTTTTACACCATATGTTTTTAGATCGTTCCTAGTGTGACAGGTCTGATGTTGCCTGTTCCTAGTGTTACATTTGTAATGCTTTCTTAGTTTCCTACCACCATTTACCTTGATTTGGTCCAGGTGGATTATTTGTCCTGGCACTTGCCAGGAGGTGCTAGGAGTTGATGTAATGCGCAAAAGTAGAAGATGAATCCATTTTAGTTTATCAGAACAAGAATTGACAAGCAGGAAAAGCTGTGTAGAAAGTACCAGGTGTCAGTGCCTTCCCTTGGACATGAGAGCTTTCTGCCTGGGGAGTTTCAGGGAATAAAAAACCCAGGCTGGCACCACAGTCTCCACTGCACTTTGTTGGGGATTAGTTGTGGCCACACTGACCACAGCTGTTCATGAAATTGAGGCATCTTTGCTGTATAGAGCAGGTGTTTGTTCGATGGAAAATACAGAAATAACTTTATTCTGTATTTTATTTGTGATGCTTTCCTGTAACTGAGGCTGGATTGGTGGACTTAGGGATGGTTGAGATTTTGTGCAGCATGATTTAAGTGTGCTTAATTCATAGATTGCAGCAGCCTTACTGGCTCTGGGATGGAGAAGAAATGTCTGAGCAAATACTTGCTATTGATGGGGCTGGTTTGGAGCTATAAGTGGTACAAGTTACTTTTCCACCTGCAACGGTACCTGTGGCTTTCATGCATTCTCTTAAATCAGCTGAAAATTTTTTGTGGGTTTTGTAATGGAACTTAACTTCTTTTGTATTTCCAGCAGCAGTAGATGGGAATTTAGATCTTAGATAAAAAGCCACTGTGGGCAAGAGGGAAAGTGTTTTGGTGCCTTATAGGATATTAATTTTTTATCACACTGTCTTAATTGTTTAGAAATGACATGTAATTTGTGCAAAGCTAACTTGAGGTATGAGCAGACTGCAGTGAAATCTAATGTAAATAGTATTAACTTCTTAGTATATTGTATCCAAGGAACACCTTGAGGGGTTGGAATGGGAGCTGCAAGGTTATTAATAAGCAATGGTTGTGATAATGGGACTCCAGAATTTGGGAAATGTTATGCCAGAATAAGAACTCTTCTCTCCTGTTTGATTTAGACTCCTCATTTCTGAAAGCTCTGTTTGTCCTGCACATTTATGTGGCTTGGTTGATCATGGTAAAAAACCTAGAGATCTTGTAATGAAATCACATTATTCCCCTTAGACTTCTCCAATTGTATTTCACAAAATTCCTTTAAAATACTTTATAAACTGCTCCAGTGCTAAATCTAAACTGGGGATTGATGTTGCACAAGTCACAATTGGCTGTCAGCTTGCAGAAAACATTCCTCGCTGGAATTTCATTCTGCAGTTTAACAGATTAACAGGTACTGTTGACATCTGGTATTTAAAGGTTAAACTGATGTTTTGAGATTAAATCCAGATGTATGGGAGTCACTCTGTCTGTGAGAAAAGCCCTTCTGAAGAGAAAATGGAGGGGAACAGTCTGCACAGGCTGAAGGGCAGCTTGATGTGGAGAACTTTGCATTGTAAATACAAGAACAATAGAGATAACAGAAGATACATTTCATTATAATATCCTTAGCAGTCCCTCACAGGTTTCTAAATTACAATATCCAGCTCCTGCAAGTTCTGCATGTATGTGGCTATATTTAGTGGGAAGTGGATTCTTTGGTTAATCCACTTGTGCCTCTTGAGGAAGCCTTTGTCACTGAGAAGCTTTATTTTGGTGAGAAGTAAGAGCAGTTGGCTTTTTAAACAGCTTTGTGGACTGACCTGGCTATTCTGAGGCCTCTTGCTAAAAACACAGGTTAGTTTCCTAAAACCATATTTTGTGACTAAATAAGAGGAGATTTGTTGGGTCGTATTCAAAAAATGCTAAATTCCATCTCTTCAAATATACTAACTACTTGGGGGTTTTGAAAATTTAATTCTCGAGGGGTAACTCTACATTGATTTACAAATGGATCAGGAAAATATTTCAAAAATCTGTCTTCAATAACATTAAATTGAAAGCAGATTTGGCATCTGTGGGCTTTTGTTTCCAATTCCGTGTAATAAGTCTGTACAGATTGGTGCCACCTTGAGCTTGAAGCTGCTGGGGCAAAAAATCCTTCCTGCACAGTGTGGGCCTTCTCCTTCACACTATCTGTAGTTAACACCTTGTCCTTTGGCTTTAGGCCAAAATATTTTTTGCTGGGGCTTTAAACTGATTAGTGAGGTGCCAGAACAAAGATGCCTTTGTACTTGAGAGTATTGCTTTAGAAAACTTGTTCAGCAGTGGAAGAGAGGTTACCCAGTGCGCTGTTCTGCTGAGATTTGGGGAGATGAGTTTATCAACCTTTCACTGTTTTTTTCTCACAAATTCTCTAACCTTAACTGTATATCTTAAGATTCCTGCTAGTTCTGAATTATTAAACTATTAAGAGCAGTTATAATGAAAAAAAACTTTCCTTCTGGTGTATGAGAGTTTCTTACGTGTCTTAACATCTGGCTTGCAATTTTGGGATACATTTATTTCAGCCATGTGTTCTGTAACTTAAGTACTAAAAACAAAATCACCAGCTCATTTTAAGATTTCTGATTTGTCTTGTGAAGGAGACTTTTAAAGTTCTTCTCTTTTCCAAGAAATGTTTTTCTGCTCTTAGTTTTTGTTTAAAAAATCCTTTTGAATCTGTTATTTCATATACAGACGTTTACATAATATTTCTTTCAAAGCCAGTCCTGTTGGAGCTGATTTCATGTTTATCTGCTAAGTGGAAAAATTTGATTTGTACAGAAGTTACCAGCTGATAGTTGTGGAAGGTGGGCTGGGAGCTGGTTTCTGTGAAGGAAGTTGGGAACACTTCTAAATGATTTGAGTAAAGAGCACAAACTGTCTTTGATCATTTACAGGACGTGATAGATCTACTTGGATATAATAAATACGTGTTTGTATATCCAGTCCATGCCAGACTTCCTGCAGGGTGTGTGGCCTGGTGAAGAAGCCTTATAGCCACTGTGGCAAGCTGAGAACATTGAATACTTTATATATTTGATATGGCAGAATGGGTAAAATACCACAGAGTCTGATTCTCTGAATATGTGCACTTGGAAATTAAGGAGAAAACCCCATCAATTGAATACCTTTTAATGTTGCAATGCACCTGGGAGAACACTTGTACAAAAATCAAAACAAAGCTTTGCTGTCATGTTTTCTCGTGTGTTTTCCAAAAGCAGCAGGAACTGAGTGCTTGACTGGCACCAGTCTGTTGGGACCTGGAGCTGTCATCAGCAACTCCCACTGCAGCAGGAGTGAGTGCAAGTATTACCTTGTGTTTAAAGCAGCAACAGGTATTTAAAGGTGGACCTGTCTAGGATCTGATTTCATAGTTGACCTTTCCAGGTTGTTTTGTAAACAATTGTAGTTCTAAGTAAAAAAAGAGAAGTTATTGCACCTCATTGAATTGCAAAAATCCTTTCAATGGAACACCAGATGTCTGACTGGAAACTGGTTGGATGGGTTGTCAGGAGAGATAAGGGCAAATCTTCTCTCACTTTTTACTTTGATCATAAATTTTTAGCAAAGATGAAAAGAATTGCTCCGTGTTGTCTGAAAAGTCAGCAGGTTAGTTGTCAGCAGTGGAGTACAGGGGCTTAACCAGCTGATCTTAGAAGGCCCTTTGGGATGTCTGACTACAGAGTAAAGGCTGAGTTTGCATTTTTGTAGGTGTTTTATTTCAGACACAGTTCACCTGTTACTGTGCTTTGGCTGGGGAGGTTGAATTGTTTTTTAAGGTACCAACTCTTCAACACAACTGACCTAACACCCTTAGATTTGTGAAGATCAGATTTTAGGCTATTTCTAGAGCCTTTGTGCTTGATGTTAAGATCTACTGTTATATTAATTAAAATTTCAATTACAAAGTAACTGAGATTGCTATGGAAGTGACTTTAGGCTATAATAGGGCTGTGTCAATCAGGTATCTTCATATTTCCCAAGTTATTGGGAAATAACTCCCAATTGTGTCAATTAAATTGTTGAACAACTTTAGCTGTAAACATCAGTGCAAAAGATGCTCTGTGTTTAGCAAACAGCTAAGCAAGAGCTTTGCCTTCCTTATGGTGTAATTATTTTTTTCAACAAAGGAAATAAAAAAGAAATGTAAATGAGGCCATCATCAGGACACATTTTTCTAAAACATGTTGATGAACTATTGTGTACACACAAGCCAGGAGCTGACAATAAATCCCTTTGAGGTTTTTTTGTGGGCTAATTTGAATTTGTTTCTTTTCCTCTTGTCCTTTATCTTATAGAGTACTAGGTCCAAGGCTGCCTTCCTAGAGCAGCTAAAGGACTGTTCTTGTTTTCAGCAGCCCTAAAGGCAGGGAAGGGAGGAGTTGGTGTTACATGCTGCAGTAGTGCTAGCCTGTTGCTCCAGGAATACTTTCTCTGTTCTGTCTTGCTTAAAGCATCTGAAGAGTCCAAATCTCACTGCTTCATGTCTGTGTATCTCAGCCTCAGAAACAAGTGCACTCATTGATTTCCTCAGCAGCTGGCAGCTGTCCTGAAATGCCACCAGGGCAGCATTGCCACAGTCAGCCCAGTCCACAGATTGAAATGTATAGCCATTCTTCCACTTTCTTGGCTGTACCAATGGCATCTGAATGGCCTAATACAAAGAAATCCCAACTTCTCTGGGTCCTAGGGTTACTGCAGTCCAGTTCTGCGTGATTATTGGGGATTTTCCCCTGTGGGACAAAGATGTGTGCAGTAAGTACAAGTGTAATTCTGAGGAAGCTCAGATCTGAATATATTTAGGTTCATTCTTTTTGGTGACTTATTGCATATTAAAAAGAAAAATGGAACCTTTGGTAAATAAGCATTTCAGAAATCAGTATTGCTTCCACAAAACATGTTTTCTCATCCCTTACAAGTAGTTGTAAGTCTAATATACATGTTTTCTTTTGGGTTTTTTTTAAGCTCTAAGCCATTTGCCTATTCCTGTATCAAATTGTGGCAGTTACGGCATTGCATGAACAGTTTTGCTTGAAGTATTTGTGTGCGAGGTCTCTTTGTTTCTGCTCCACAGCCATTTTACCTCCATGGCATGGGGGAGGGAGGAGTGCAGAATGGAATAAGCTTTCTGGAGTTTGAATCCAGGTCACTTGGCTGGCTCCCAGTAACTAGGCAATAATAGGCACACTGGCTGCTTTCCCTTTTTCATTCTTTCTTTTCCAATGATCTGAAACCTGAGGAGAGAAAACTAGCAAGTGGAATTACTCTGAATAAAATTAAAATGTTTCTAGGAATGTACTCACTCTTTCCATTCTGCCCTTTCTCAGGCAGCTGTCGCTCTTTGTGTCTGCTGCTGCTAACTTGCTTCAATTTCTTTTGTGCACGCTTTTTCCTTCGGTAGAAGAAAACCAAAAGTATTCCAAACTTTGAATCTCATGACATTAAAGCTTTTGTTTTGTGAGTGGAGAGAAAGGTTTCTGTGATAGTAAGGCTGCCAGTGGATGGGCTGTTGGCCTGTGCTGGGCTAACACACGTTAGCAGCATGACCTGGCCGTGCCTGCTCTAATCCCCGTGTGCTCTGTCTTACAGAAGACGCAGACTACAGTGCCTTCGGGACGGATACCATGACGAGGAAGAAGAACGTCTTATCCAACGTGCTACGTCCGGATAACCACAAGAAGAAGCCCCACATTGTCATTAGCATGCCCCAGGACTTCAGGCCCGTGTCCTCCATCATAGACGTGGATATTCTGCCCGAGACCCACCGCAGGGTGAGGCTCTACAAGTACGGCACCGACAAACCCCTGGGCTTCTACATCCGTGACGGCTCCAGCGTCAGGGTCACCCCGCACGGGCTGGAGAAGGTGCCGGGCATTTTCATATCCAGGCTGGTCCCCGGGGGGCTGGCTCAGAGCACGGGCCTGCTGGCTGTCAATGATGAGGTGCTGGAGGTGAATGGGATAGAGGTGTCAGGAAAAAGCCTCGATCAAGTTACAGACATGATGATTGCAAACAGCCGCAACCTGATCATCACGGTCAGACCTGCCAACCAGAGGAACAACGTCGTGAGGAACAGTCGGACTTCGGGCAGCTCCGGCCAGTCCACTGAGTCCAGCCTTCCCAGCAGCACTCCAAACATTCTGGGAAATCTGCTGCAAGGAGAAGAGGAGAGCGATGAGGAGGACATTATTATTGAAGACAGTGGTGAACCGCAGCAGATCCCGAAAGCCGCGCCTACCAGTGCAAGCATAGAATCCTTATCACAAATTGAACTCCTCCACGAGTCCACACAAAATGGATTCCTTCCTTCCAGTGAGGTGAACTTGAATCACTCAGCAGGCAGCATTAGTATGGAGTATGAAGTACCAGAGCCAGGGCGTAAGTCCTTAGAAGAAGATGGAACTATAATAACGCTATGAAATGACATTGGTGTACTTTATAGAAGTAAGGATGCCATACGTGTTTTAATTGGGCTTAATATGTAACACATTTTATACCTCTCCATCTACCAAGCACTGCAGTTAGATTAAAAGGAGGGAAAAGAGTAAATACAAGAAATTCAAAATTATGTAGGTTGACTAACTTCATTAATTCTGCACTTCAATGTAAATAATGCACAAAGCTGGACGATAATTGATAAATAGCTGAAATTGAACGAAGAAAATTTAAATTTAAAATGAAGGATAGCTAAGAGATGGCTGTGAGCTTTCTTTTAAAGGTACTTGATTTTTCTTATTTTTTTAATGCTGTATACTACTGGTTCTGTAGAAGTAAACTTCCTTACGTGTGAGGCTGAGCGTCTCATGGACTGTGGTTTCACGTTCCTCTGAAGTGCTGCTTACGTGGGATGGAGCTGCTCCAGCCCCCTCACTCCTGTCCTGGCTGCTGCTCCGCTGGCAGAGCTGTGTGTGGGCTCTGGGCAAGAGGAAACTGGGACAGAGCCAGAGGTGGGCTGGGAAGAGATGGGGTGGCTGCTCTGGTCCTGGCTGACACAGGGACAGCAGGGCTCTGTGGGCAGCACCTGCAGTGGGGCTTTGGAGGTCACTGTTCCTTTGTGAGTGAATGTGCAACCACAGGCTCGTTAGTCAGGCACCATTACTAGTTTTAATGGCCAGGCAAGTTTGCTTTTAATGACTCTGATTATGAAATTCAAATGTGAAAGTATTAACACTAATGCATCAAAGACCTGTTCCCATTCTACTTTGCAATATTTAAGAATATCATTGGATTTAGTTACTAATCCCAGGAAGTTACAAGCAAAACAAATACAAACTTAATGCAATAGAAATAGCATAAGGTAATCTCTGTTAAAATTACAGTAGAAACTGTAAAGATTTCTACTAGCAAAGGTTTGTTGGAATGAGTCTGGATTATATAAAAGTGACTTTCTTCAAACCTGAACGAGTTAGAACAGTCTAAATTAAATCCCTGGATTAAAACAAGTTTTAAATCAGAATGAGGCTTTACTACACCTTGTTTGAGCCATGTGATAATAACTTACTCATTTTTAGGAGCTGCTCTGTAAACGCAGACCGCTGTGTGCCCTGGCTGGGTGTTGTGGGTATGACAGTGTTGCAAGTCCTGATGCTGCAAGAGCAAAGGGGAGTGTGTAACCACTGCACTCACTGGGACAGCTGCAGGGGAGGCTTCTAGCATTGTTTTTATCCTTCCCCTTTTTGTATCTCCTGCTTTGGCCCTTGATTCCCAACCTGACCCTCCTCTGGAACAGACGTTGTGGCAGGGAAATGAGCTGGGGACTAATAGGATTGTGGAGAAGGATCTCCCCAGGGATCCCATGGCCTCTGTCAGCCCGGCAGGAGGGGCAGGGTGCTGCCAGTTCTGTCCTGTGCTCCCCAGAGCAGCAGTCAGGTGCTTGGGAGCATGTTCCACCCTCTGGGAAGATGTGATGAGTGGGAAGGGAGACTGACCCCATTCTTTTTTTCCCCTCAGTCTATTTTTGAGGAAAATCTACCTCTGGTAACTTCACTAACAGGAGACCAATGTAAGTTTAATGTAATCTGTAAAAGTCATTACAGACTGTCAGAGGCTAAACCTGTGTTTGTTTCAGGTTTTTGTGGTGATGCAAACAGTGCTGCAGAAACAAATCCCTGCTGTTTGGTGTTACAAAGTGCACATTTGGAATTAGTATCTGATGAGCAGTAGTTTTCTCAAACGTCCAATGCCATTGGAGTCCAGGATGCCAAGAGAGGCATTTATCCCCCTTAGGATTTATGGAGAATGAGCACAGCAAGCAGTGATACTCTGCAAATACAGGTGAGGGGCTCTTTTGTCACACTTATTTATGGTTTCTTTGTGTGTGTGTGGAGAGCCCTGGGATCTTTTACAAGAGCAAGATCTTTCAAGTGTTTCACTTGTTTTGCTAGTTATTAAAAATGAAGTAACTACATCCACTTAGTGTGAAATGAGAAAAAGAAGTGTTCATTCTGCAACATGGAGACTTTACCTGTACGTGTTTTCTCTCAGTGCTGCTCTACACTTCCTTTCTTTGTGGAAGATTGTTTACTTTGAAAATATCTTTTATTTTCCTTTGTCAAAATACTTTCCTTCCTGTATGAAATCACCAGTGGAGGGTGAGACTCTTTATTCTGCTAGTTTGCACTTCTGTGCCTTTGGTTTACTTGAATGTATTGTGAATAATCAAAGGAATAAAGGCACTTGGATGGGAAGAGAAGAGAGGTCCACAGGTACAGAGAATGAACTGGAAGTGCAGGTGTGATGTTTTCATTCTGTGCAGATCCACGTGGGGCTGATGGGTCCATGAGGATTTTGCAGCTGGGGTCACAGCTGGGAGGATGGACTTGCCTGGGAGGGCTCAGTCTGGCCAGGAACCTGGCAGGGCCCAGCCCCGAGGCTGCTGTGCTGCCAGGCACGTGCATGGGTACTTTGAGTAATATTTATGCCAGTATTAAGGACTTGTAGAAATTTAACTGGGGTCCTACTCCAAACTGCATGAGACTTCATCTCTTAGGACCTTTCCTGCAAACAGAGTAATCTAAGCAGGAGATAATGTTCTTTCTGATATACATCATGTTCTGTTTCACAGAAATTTGGTGACATAATAAAACTAAGCATTTGGGACTTGATAAAAACTTTAAAGAATAAATCTAAAAAATGTGTATTTACAGTTACAATGACAGACTGCACAGCATGTAATTGCTTAATGCTGCAGTTACCATAAAGTTTCTAAAGTTCTTCCATATCTTACTAATACCTACACTGTTAATTACAAAATATTTTTAAATTGCTACTTCAGGATGATCAATGGTTGATTATGTGTGGCTAAATTTAATTTTATATATAAATGATACTGGGGTTCGGTATAAGGTTTTTTAAAATATGCTGATATTGTTAGCCTTTCGTTCACTACCTCCTAAATTTTTAACATCTATACTGTTTTCTCCCTGGAAGACAATACTTAAAGGCTTGACTGTTTTATATAGATTTTATCTATAGCTAAAAAAAGGAGAAAAATATCCAGAAGTGATAGTGAGGATGCTGTGCATGATTGACAATGTTACGCTGCTATTGATGTAATCTGTGTATTAAGTATTCTCTGTGTGTAAATTGTGTTTTCAAGCCAGATTTTATAAATTAATTTATGAAATACCCAAATTATTTCAGAATGGAATGAAAAACTAAAATTCCTTTGACTAGTGTTACATGTTGTGTACATGCACAGAGGGGGAAAAGTGATTCCTCCCTGGTGACTGGGAGATCTAAGTGCACCTTAATAGGAAGAAGAACAAATTCTTAATAGAATTAAGATGCATTTACTTTAAAGTTCTGCTGTGGTACTGGAGAAGTCAAGCCTAACTGTGAATCATACTTTTTTTTCCACACCTGAATTAAATTTAGGACAATGTTCTCACAAACTGTCTTTAACATGTGTATTTTTGTGAATATTATGTATTTTCTAATTAAATTTTACTTGCAATGTGATTTTTACATGAATGAACTTGTTTAAAATGTCAAATATCAGTATTTTTCTTACAACTTTAATGTATAATGTACATTGGTATCTCACCGAATGAATATTTGATTTTACAAAAATCAAGCTAGATGTAGTTGTATATTAGTCTTATATTTTTACAGACCAAAATAATAAATGGATATAGAAATAAAATTGTTTTTTCTCAATTACTTTGTCAGATAAGTCAAAACGAGGAAGAGCATATCCATTTTCTCCAGTGTGACAATGGAGATGCCATTTCATTTTTCCATGCTGGCCAGGGAAGCAGGCTGTTTTCCTGCAGCGGCTCTGCGGCCCTTGGTGCTGCAGGTGTGCTGTGCTGGGCTGCAGGTGTGCTGTGCTGGCTGCAGGTGTGCTGTGCTGGGCTGCAGGTGTGCTGTGCTGGGCTGCAGGTGTGCTGTGCTGCAGGTGTGCTGTGCTGGGCTGCAGCTGTGCTGGCTGCAGCTGTGCTGTGCTGGCTGCAGGTGTGCTGTGCTGGGCTGCAGGTGTGCTGTGCTGGGCTGCAGGTGTGCTGTGCTGTGCTGCAGGTGTGCTGTGCTGGCTGCAGGTGTGCTGTGCTGGCTGCAGGTGTGCTGTGCTGCAGGTGTGCTGTGCTGCAGGTGTGCTGTGCTGGGCTGCAGCTGTGCTGGGCTGCAGGTGTGCTGTGCTGGCTGCAGGTGTGCTGTGCTGCAGGTGTGCTGTGCTGGGCTGCAGCTGTGCTGTGCTGGGCTGCAGGTGTGCTGTGCTGGCTGCAGCTGTGCTGTGCTGGCTGCAGCTGTGCTGTGCTGGGCTGCAGCTGTGCTGGGCTGCAGCTGTGCTGTGCTGGGCTGCAGCTGTGCTGTGCTGGGCTGCAGCTGTGCTGGGCTGCAGGTGTGCTGTGCTGGCTGCAGCTGTGCTGGGCAGCAGCTGTGCTGGGCTGGGCTGCAGCTGTGCTGGGCTGCAGCTGTGCTGGGCAGCAGCTGTGCTGTGCTGCAGCTGTGCTGTGCTGCAGCTGTGCTGTGCTGCAGGTGTGCTGTGCTGCAGCTGTGCTGTGCTGCAGCTGTGCTGTGCTGGCTGCAGCTGTGCTATGCTGGCTGCAGATGTGCTGTGCTGGCTGCAGCTGTGCTGTGCTGGCTGCAGCTGTGCTGTGCTGTGCTGGCTGCAGGTGCCCTGTCCTGTCCTGGCTGCTCCCGGGCCAGCTTCACATCTCTCCTGCTGCCACCTGCGGCAGGTGCTGCTGCTGCTGGGAGTGGCTCCAGAAGTGTCCATGGGACGGCTTGAACTCAAACCATTTCACCTGCAAATGTCTCACCTCTTTTGCCTTGCCCAGGGGGGAGGCTCGGGCTGTGCTCAGCCCTCTCTGCCTGTGGCCTTTGTTGCTGCTGCTTTGACTTCTGCTCCGCACCTCTCTCGTGTCTGCAGGACTGGTTTGGTTGTGTGCTCGGTGCTTTCCATCCCCGGGACAGAGCCCTGGGGAGGGGACAGCAAGGCTGGGCTCAGCACTGCCCCGGGCTGCTGCCCTGGCCACTGGAGCGTGAGTGCCTCGGAGCCGTTCTCTCTTTGCACAGGACACTCGGGAGGAGCGCTGGAGTCAGAGTGGCATTCCTGGGATGCTGTGAGCTCTCTGCAGTGTTCCCTGGCTCGGGCAGGGCACTGGGGTCATCCTCCGAGGCAGCAGGAGCCTAAGGCTGTCCTTGGGAGTGTCTGTGTGTGAGCACAGAGCACTGAGGGGCTGGCTCTGCAGAGGGAATGAGGCTCCAGCGCGCTCACACAGGTCAGCAATGCTGCTGCTTCTTACCTACAGCAGTTTTCTTAAAGCTCAGAAACTCATTTAAAGGAAGACTCTAACTTTCCCTACTGCTGCCTCCTTGAGGAAGGAATGCAGCTGTTAACTCTCCTTTAAACCCAGCAGCATTTGACTTTTCTCAAGGTAATGAGCTCTTAACAAGGCATTAGGACTTGGGTTGTTTTATGAAACTGAAAATTCGCATATGCTTATAGATACAGGATTTTCATGAGTAATCAAGTGAAAATCCTACTCTCCCTAGTATACTGACAAGAGAAAGAATACCCCTTGGAAGTTTTATTATCTTCAAATTATCTGTGGCATTCCAGTTACAGACTTCCCAAAGTCTTCTGAGCACGTGTTCCTTGCAGTGCAGGTGTCACACTCAGATACTGGGATGTAGTTGCATGTGGTAGAGAGGAAAAATCAGCTTTAAGGTAGCTTCATAAATGGCTTCCAACACTAACAGGAGGGAAACTGTGTTGGATGGTAACAATATTCTTGGATGCTGTAGAAGTATGCAATAAATGGCACAGCTGGTCCTTGGGGAGGTGAGACTGCAGCCAAGATGTAGGAATTCAGACTCCTTGTGCAGCTCTGACAGATCACTTGTGTACTTTTCCTCTCACAAACGAGATAAATTTGCCTCTGGGGACTTAATGTCGTGTGCTTGATTTAAAAGTGCTTTAGAGCCATGAAGCACAAAGCGATTAAAGAAGTGCTGTGCTATTAAGCCAGAAGTTCTTATACCGAGTTCAGAAGTGTTGCTAATAAGATACCATTTCCTGTCCTTCCAGTTAACATTCCTTTCTATTGAACTGCTGTTTTATTACCTGATAGCATAAGGAAATACCTTGCATTTCATCAGGGAGAGACTTGTTGCAGGCTCTGTGGTGCTGTGTTTAAGGTGTATAAGAGTGTATTTATTGTCCCCACATCAGAACATGGTTCTTGTCCTGTGTGGAGCAGTGACTTCTCCAGAGCTCTCCCGGGAGCTCTGGCAATGCCTGGGTACCGAGAATGGCTTTTTTGGAATCACAAAGGGAACGGCAGCACTCAGAACTGAGCAGCAGAGGAGAGCAGCAGCTGTGAAAGGAGCCGGGGAAGGTAGGGACACCACCCAGGGCAGGGCTGGTGCTTTTTTAAATGACATTTGGTTGGGGTGTTTACAATACACAAAGCTGCTGTGTATCACAGTCTGTCCTGCCTCAGTCGGTGCTGAAAGTGGCCCAGCTACTCACAGCTGCAGGGAAAATGGAGATCAAAGTCAAGAGCAGGAGGCAAATAGGAGATTGACTAACGAAGGAGGTGAAAGTCCCAGCACGCTGCAAAAAGGAACACATAATTCTGCAATGGCCACAAGTTTGTCCATTCCATGAAGCTGTATAAGCTGCTCAAAGAAAAGATCCTATCTCGAACTGCAAGCCTGGTCCCTTTAGACCCTTATAGCTGTAGCAGTAAATTCTAGGTGTGAGAAGAGTAATCTTGTGAGACACTTGAATTTCTCAAGACTTTTTGCCTTTTTTTTTTCATTTGCTTCTTTGCTATTTTTCTGGATATTGTCTACCCAATTTAAAAAAAGTGGGATTCTCTTTTGTGTTAGAGGGCACAAATTATTTGAAATTCTTAAAATGCTGAGGAGAATGAGTTGAATATACAAACAGATTTCTCTGACTTTCTCAGTGCTGCATGAGGTGATGCATAAAATGCTAGGTCTTGTAATTCTGAAATTTAAAAACTTTAATAGCTTAAATCTTATAAAAGCCTTGTTACTAAGTCTGCCATTCATACTCTTTTCTGTCCTGTGCAGCAAAATGAGTAAAGCAGATATATTTCTGCAAACTCACGAGTTTAAAAGTGAGCTGAAAGCAAAAATCTACTTGCAAAAGACCATTTGGGTTTTATTAAACATCGAAATGCTATTAACTGTCTTTCAGGTATGCTTCAGGTGATTGATGACTGGATTTCTCTAGTGTAGAAAGGAATGCAGGAAGGAGGAAGGGGTGAGGAGCTGGTGTCAGCTGGCCACGTCCCTACCCTCGCATCCTTTCCATACCCACACTGGGACACAAATTCCGAGCGCCTTCGAGCTGCGTTTTCCTCCGCAGCCCTTTCATTTCCCGGTGACTGAAACCAGAGCCGGGCCCGCCCCGCTCCAGCCCCGCACCGCCGGGTACCGCGCTCGGTGCGCTGAGCTCAGCCGGGCCGGGAGAGCCCGGGATGCACCGGGAGAGCTCGGGATACACCGGGAGCGCTCGGGATACACCAGGAGCTCACCGGGATACACCGGGAGCGCTCGGGATACACCAGGAGCTCACCGGGATGCACCGGGAGCGCTCGGGATACACCAGGAGCCCACCGGGATACACCGGGAGCGCTCGGGATACACCAGGAGCTCACCGGGATACACCGGGAGCGCTCGGGATACACCAGGAGCTCACCGGGATGCACCGGGAGCGCTCGGGATGCTGTGCCCGGAGCAGCCCCGGCCCGGGAGGAGGTGGGTGCGGAGGAGAAGCCGCGGAGCCTCCTGTGCCCGGCCCGAGCCCGCGGCGGGGCTGTGCCCGGAGCGGCCCCGGCCCGGCCGCTGCCCCGGGATGAGCAGAGCCGGGGCTGAGCCACTCCTCTGGCGGGGGGACAGTGCCGGGTAAAACTGGGCTGCTGCTGAATAAGTATTTGGTGCTTCTGTTTGTTCAGAATTTTATTTTCTTGTTAATTACTGTGCCTAGTACTGGTTCTTTGGTTTGTAGGAGTGAAGCCTGCTGGTGTGTGAGGATGGGGCTGAGCCGTGTGTAGCCAGCTCCCCTCCGGCTGCTGAGCTCCGCCCGTAAGGAACAGGGCACACCTGGGATGTGTCTTTCCATGAAGGCAAAGACAGAGGTTTTGAAGTTGCCCTTTGTGGGCTGAGACACTTCCCCACCGCCAAAAAAGAGAGGAAGGCTCCAAACCCCAAAGTGGGGAACACTTAGGAGTGTTCCCTTTGTAAGCTGTAGGAAGCTGATATCCCACCGATCCTGGCGGTGATGTAAAGTTTGTAATGTTGTCTTGGAGCAGTTTGTTTAAATTTTTCTCTTGTCACGGCAAAAGGTGCACCTAAACCAACCTTTTAAATCGCTTCCCCTCACCCCCTTCCTTCATTTTGACAGTAAAATGTCGATGTGATTTATTTCTGTCTCCAAGAAAAAAGGGAAACTTGTTCAGTTTCATTATTCAGAGATTTTTTTCCCATGCCTCTTCCTTGACATTTTCTTTTCATACGTGGTTGTCAATGATTTGCAATAAGTCAGACCACTTACACATATCCACATTTTGGGATCTTTGTTTTGGTTTTGTGTTTGACATTTTCCAGGTGATGACACAATGCTTGGTCCAGGATACCCACATCATTTTCATGCGGTTTAACCACTAACAGTGTTTGTCTTCTGTCATCTACACATCTGCAGTGGGCAGGACACAAATATCATTAATGCTGTTTATATTTAGAAAAAATGAATAAAGCTTCACTCCTGATGAGCTTAGTAGGGTCCTGTGGAAGATTTGCGCAGGGGAAGCTCTCGGGGCTCTGCTGCAGGACACGTTGAGTGTCCCTGGGCAGAGCTGGGACAGACACAACCTCCGCTATGGAGGCACCGGGCACTTGTGCTCGTTTTGTCCCCTCAGAGCAGCGTCTGGGTGGGCCCGGCTGGGCTGGGCTCGGGGCTCAGGCTGGGCTCGGGGCTCAGGCTGGGCTCGGGGCTCAGGCGGGGCTCGGGGCTCGGGGCTCGGGGCTCGGGGCTCAGGCGGGGCTCGGGGCTCAGGCTGGGCTCGGGGCTCGGGGCTCGGGGCTCGGGGCTCGGGGCTCGGGGCTCGGGGCTCAGGCTGGGCTCGGGGCTCGGGGCTCGGGGCTCGGGGCTCGGGGCTCGGGGCTCAGGCGGGGCTCGGGGCTCAGGCCGGGCTCGGGGCTCGGGGCTCGGGCCCGGCCGGGCCCTCAGGCGCCATGCTGGCCGCGGGCAGCGCTGCGGGCCCTCAGCCGCCGCTAGGTGGCGCCGGGGCGCGCGCGGGGCCGCCTGAGGGGAACGGGCAGGGCCCGACACAGCCCCGCAGGTAAATACCTACAAATAGCCCTAAAAACACCCTATAAACACCCTATAGACACCATATAGACACCATATACACACCCTATAGACAGCCCCTTCCATCCCGACACAGCCCCGCAGGTAAATACCTACAAACAGTAGTCCTATAAACACCCTATAGACACCCTATAGACAGCCCCTTCCACCCCGACACAACCCTGCAGGTCAAAACCTACAAATAGCCCTAAAACACCCTATAAACACCCTACAGACACCCTATACACACCCTATAGACACCCTATAGACAGCCCCTTCCATCCGGACACAGCCCCGCAGGTAAAAACCTACAAATAGCCCTATAAACACTTGTGCTTTGTGCCGTCAGTCAGGCATGCACATCACATTTCCAGCTCCGGTGAAGGGAAGGTGGCAGGTTTGTTCAGGTGGCTCCCACAAGCTTTTGAACCTCTCGTGAACCTTCTCTTGCCAACCCTTCCTACCCCAGACTCTTGTATCTGCTGTTCTCTTATTGTTTCCATGGGTCAGTGCTGGTTACCCTTCGAGACAGGGTTTTTTGTGCTGAAGCACGATTGGAAAAGGTGTCTACTCAGACACGTGCAGCTGTGTGGAAATTCACTGTTTCCATTTCTTTGGCTCCTAGTCCTTCAAGAGAATGTACAGATAGCTACAAAATCTCTGCTTGCATTGATAAGCATATACTCTCCAGTTACAACACTTAGTCTTGCTGATTTGAATTAGAAGACAAAGCTCGTTTGGGGACACTGCTGGTTTGTTCCCAGGAGAGAGCTTCTACTGTTTGGTCTGTTATTGCTAAAGAACACTTAGAGCACTATAAAAGCACTTGATCTGCATTGATCTACTCCTTCTGGTAATAAAAATACCATAAAATCTTACTAGGAGTAATTATATATTATATTGTTTTCTTTATACTCAGTTGTTAAAAACACGTCTACCTAAAGAAAGCAAAGACGCAAATGTTAAAAATGTGACTCGTTTTTGTCTTTGCTTTTTTAGGAAGTAAAACTGTACAAGTACCTGTTGGAGTAAAATGTACAAATACCTGTTGGAGTTTATAAAGCTTGATCCATGCTTTAAGTGACCTACAGCAGTCATTTATGCTTTGAGATTCTAGATTAAATACCTGAAAATGCCAAAAAAATCCCCTGCACTATTAGTCCAGTGCCAGATTCTCTCTGTTCTAGCTAAAAGATCCTCACTCTTTTCTGTGTGGTTAAAGAGGACTTCCAGCTCCAGGCAGCCCTTCCTGACCTCAGCATTCCCATTCCTCACAGGTGCCAGTGAGCCCCGGGTACAGCTGCACAAATTCCCAGCTCTGTCAGGTGCCAGAGCGAGCTCTGGAAGCTTCAGCTGCAGGAAGAATCCCGTTCAGTTCCTGCAGGTCCAGGGCGAAGAGGAGCCCAAGAGAATAATGGCTGTTCACTGTGGGCAGGGGATGCTGCACACTGATTTCATCCTCAGCTGCTGAACTCCAGTGAATCTTCAGGAAAACACCATTTATATAAAGAATTCAGTAAAGAATTGTAACTTGGCCAAATTCGGTCATATTTTCCTGGAAATGGGAAAATATGTCCCAGATGAGGGTAGTTTTCTGCCAATTTAAAATCTCTGCTGTAGCTTATGAAGGCATTGGGGCTTTTCAAAAGAGCTAAATACTACACATACTTTTCCTTAATTTCGTTATCTGAATTGATTTGGTTTTATTCCTTAGAACTCTCCAAAGCTGTTAAACCTCCAGCAAATACCCAATCTGGAAAAAAGATCAAAGCTGGAGGTTCTGCAGGGCCAGGCTGCCCGTACAAACACTATTGTGTAACTGGGACACCAGTAGGAAAATGAAGGCCAGGCTGGAAACACAGAAACTTCCTTGGGTTGGGCATGAACAAGTACAGTTCCTTTTTTTTTTTTTTAATAAAAATTTTGAAATTTTGCATAATGGTATTTTCCTGCTTGGAATGATGATGTTAGTGGAGAAAAGAGAAAGGGATCTAATCCCTAGGAGAAAAGTGGGTTATCAGGATTCACTCTTTGTGTTTGGAATATCCAGAGGTGGGCTGAACAGAAAGGACCTTGTACCAAATATAAATTACAAGCATGGCTGGGTAAGTCTGCTGGGTTGTAAGAATAAAACACCCCCAGAGGGAACAAGAACAGGGGAAGGAACCTTCTCTTGTGAAGTTTGCAGCTCTGCGGCAGAAAAGCTTTTCTGCTGTAAAGCTTGAACTTCATATGGGAGAAACTGTGATTTCAGACATTTTTATTCAAAGATGTTATTTGTGCTCTGGCTGAATGGGGTGCAGCAGTCTTAGAGAAAAGACAGGAAATCTATTTTAGAAAACTTCAACAAGTGGAGTTTAAAGAAACCACTCGTATCTTCTGATGGAAGAAAGCTGGACATTAGCAACTCTTGCTGTTTTCAGCTTGTAATAGCTGTTGTGTTCTTAAAACTGGAAATGTTCTTTCAATGGCATTGGCTGAGAATCTTCTCAAATGTTTATTTTAAGAGTATTTTTTAACCCTTGTATAATTGCAGACTTATAAAACATAACCTCCAAAAAAATGTCATGCTGCTGGTATGGAAAAGAAGTGCACATTTATTAGACATTTGTTCTGGAGGCTTTTTACTGTCCTTTCTTTTCTGTACAAATACTGTAATCTGTAGACCAGCAGCTGCTCCCCTGAGGTGGGGTTTGCTCTCTTGTCCTGGCTCAGGGGCTGGCTGCTGGTTTTTCCTGACACCTAGAGCTGATTCTCAGAAATGGGAGTGGGAAACTGAGTGGGATATGGAACATTCTCTGTGCTCCTTTAGTGGTTCACCTGAGCTCAGTAACGAGCAGGAGTTGTTGATGAGTCTGCCTGGAGTACCTAGGACAGAGACCTGTGCTTCCCAGTGCTTCCCAGTGCTTCCCAGTGCTTCCCAGTGGTTGTGGAATCCACACTGCTGGTGTCCACAGATTGATGGGAGACCTCTTCTCTGGGAGAACAAAGCCCAGGAGAGCCCAGGAGCTCTGTGGAGTTCAGGTTTTGCTCCATGTAGAAAGCTGTGTCTTATCAGAAATAAATCACTGGAGTGGTTTCCTCTTAATATCTTTCAAATATTTCCTATGTGGAGACTTTGCACTTTCTAACTTTTGCAGATCATCCCTCAAATGTAACTCGAGGGAGGTGTCAGCCTCACTCTTTGCTGTATATTAGCAGTTTCTCTTCTTGAAGACTCCAGAGCAGCACATATTGCAATTTCTGTTATTCTTTGCCACTGACAATGTGTGATCACATGTATGTCACGCTACTTTTTGTGTTCTAATTTACCTCACAAGATAATATTTGGTGTTTTCAAAGTGCTGTGAGATTTTTCTGACAGCCTTGAAGAAAAATATTTGTTAAATTAATACTAAACCATACCAGATGGGAAAGATGAGAGGAGAGAAAATAGAGCAGTGTATTTCAAAACTGGGGGTGTACTATGTTCATATTTAAAACTCATTAATTTTCAAGTGCTGAGTATTACAGGCCATTTTTTTCAATCATGGGGAAGATAAAAAAAATCTAGCACATGCTTAAATATTTAATGTTAAGAACTTTAGGGGGATGTTCAGTTTACTTTACCTGCAGCTTGAAGTTCATCCAGTTCCATTGTGACCTGGACTGATGCATTAAATGGTTTGGGAGCCCTAGTTGGTTCTGTGTTCAGAAAGAAACCAGTTTCAAATAGGAACATTCAAAGGAGAGGATGCAGCAGGCCCAGAAGTCAGGATTTCAGCTGTCACAGTGCTGTGACAGTGACAGTTTGCAGTTTTCAAGTGGGCAAGAGGAAAAGTCAAAACACAAAAATACTGCCTGTCCCACCTGAACTGGCTGTGTTTGTGCTCAGAGCAGGGCAAAAACGCCTGGCAGCAGATGTGTCCTTGTCACCCTGTGCAGGCAGGACAGCACAGGCACAGCCATCAGGGTTTGTGCAGCACAGGAGTTACACACAGCACAGGAGTTACACACAGCACAGGAGTTACACACAGCACAGCTCAGGAGTTACACACACACAGCTCAGGAGTTACACACAGCACAGGAGTTACACACAGCACAGGAGTTACACACAGCACAGCTCAGGAGTTACACACACACAGCTCAGGAGTTACACACAGCACAGGAGTTACACACACAGCACTGGGGACACTGCAGAGCCACCTCTGCTGCTCCAGGGACAGCACCTGGGCAAAGCTCCTGTGTAAACAGATGCCACTTACTGGGGAGAATCAGCTTTTAGTTGAGCCATCGTGCTGCAATGGCACCAGGGGGAAAAATGGTTCCATTTATGTGAAACAAAGAAGTTAAAATAACAATCCAGATTCCTTTTTTTAGTCAGTGCTAAGATTGGCTTCTGACTTCCTGTTCTCTAATGGGAGGGATTAAGCCCTTTATGTTTTGAAAGATACTGTGCCAATTCTTGTTACAAAATTCCAGTACTGAGATCAAATGAATGAACAAAAACAACTAGAAAAAAACTTGATTTGTCAGAGAGGCACCTTCATTAGTGCTCTCGTCTCTTTTCTGTCATAGGAATTGTTTTTAAGCTATAATTGGATCTCACTGACAAAAGCTTCTGGCTACATATGTAAAGATTTGTAAAATGCTGCCTTTCTGTAAGCTGGTGTGATCTGTGCCAGAAAATAGGAAGCAGAGCTCCTCCCCCGTGTCAGTGCCAGGGACTATTGGTTTGTTCAGCTTGAAATGCACTCTGCAGCACACGGGTGCTGGCTCTGATGCTTGCTCTTGAAAAGCAGGAAAAATCTTCCTTCGGCAGCGTTTTACATAACACTGCCCTGTGCAGAGTTAAAGTCAATTACTTCCAGCAGGTATTGCTGGTGCCAGTCAATAGCAGGAATTGTCCCCTCACCCCAGTCCCTCTGCTGCTCCTGTCAGGAATGCAGGAACAGAGCTGCTGCTCTTCCTCACACAGGATGGAAGTGTCTGTGTGTCCCTGCACAGAGCTGCTGCTCACACAGGATGGAAGTGTCTGTGTGTCCCTGCACAGAGCTGCTGCTCACACGGGATGGAAGTGTCTGTGTGTCCCTGCACAGAGCTGCTGCTCACACAGGATGGAAGTGTCTGTGTGTCCCTGCACAGAGCTGCTGCTCACACGGGATGGAAGTGTCTGTGTGTCCCTGCACAGAGCTGCTGCTCACACAGGATGGAAGTGTCTGTGTGTCCCTGCACAGAGCTGCTGCTCACACGGGATGGAAGTGTTTGCAAGTTCCATTGCAGCTCTGCAGGCCTGGCTGCTGGGGCAGGGGAGTGGCTGCAGCTGCAGCAGCTTTGCTGTCTGTACTTGCATTTCTGTCTGCAGTGCAGGCTCAGTGCCACATTTACACCGTCAGGCAGGGCTGGGTTTGCTCAGTGTTACAAAACGTGTATAAAATACTTATGGCTCAGGGCTCCTCTTGATAAACCCGGGCTGTAACTTTGTTCCAGGTGTGCCATTCATACAGCTGCTGCTAAGAGAAAATAACCACATTTCCCAAATATTAGAATTGCTGTACTAGGGAAGGCTGACTCTGTCTCCTGTTTCAGGATTTCTTTGGTTATACTGTTTTCTCGATCTGTGCTCTACCAGCTACTCGTTACATTCCAGCTGAGATGAGGGAACACCCTGCAGGTTGTGTGCTTTTGATTTGTTAGGGTTAAACACTTAAATGGATTTTAGTACACTGAGAATTTCTATCCTTGCCAGCCATAGTTGTGGTGAGAGTGTTGGGAACTTTGTTTTACCATATTTCTGTGGGTTATTGATTCCAAGCACGTTATGCTCCTCTCCTTACTGCTGTAACCATGTAATAGATACTTTTGGAATGGTGTCCCATCAGAGGAATGTCTGTGGAAATTGTGGTCTCAGTGTGACAAAAGCAAAAATTGCTGTGTTTATTCTGTTCCTATTTTTATTTCTGCACAGAAAAAAAAAAAAAAGAAAAAAAGAAAAGCTATAAAATTATTGTCTGTTTACAAACATTTTACTTTATAAAAACAAGTTCATAATTTATACTCAGGATTCAATTGGGGTTGAAAATCACTGCAGCTGTCTTCATGCAAGCTGTTCTGTCTCTGAGCTTCCAGTTTAATATATGCAGTCTGCCACATTAATTCTTGAAGTGGCTCTTAAGTGGGAAGCTGTAAAAGGGGTGATCTTGGACCAAGATACTTTTGAAAATAGGAGACACTCATCTTTGGATCCTTGTGTCCAAATGGGCTGAAGTAAATAAGCCATTTTATAGTAGCCTTCAGGATCCTGAAAGGTGTTCATAAAACCTCTGCAGCTTTCTGTAGTACAGGGAAAGCTACTCATAAAGTGAATTCAAGTCTCTGGAAAAGGGCCTTGAGGAAGACAGGGAGGGCAGTAGTATTTAACCATATGGGTTTCATTAATATGGGAATGAGTGAAGTGTTGGAAAGGCAAAGGGAATTCAAGAAACACCTGGGCTGCTTTGTGCAGAGGAAAGAGCTGGACTGGCAGTCAAAGAGCGTGAGTGTGAATGATGAAGGATCTGGGAGCAGGTGAAGGGTTTTCCAGGCTAAAGAATGCCTTGTGCTCAGGTGTTTGTGGTATCAGTATGTCCTGCTAAAGCCCTTTTCCAGCTGTGCGTGACTTTTGGGGCAATGTATTGATCTTCCTTAGGTTCCCAGGGAGCGAGACGGGGCTCGTACTATAAATCTAATTTTTGAAAAGAATGAGTTTAAGCCATGCCTATTTCCCAAAAGGGAGCACATTCCATCACTGCCCCCCTGGCCTCGGGCACTCCGGGCTGATGTCGTTGTGTTCTGGAGAAGGGGCTTTGCTGCGCACCAGCGGCAGCTCCGTGTGCGCCCCTGAGCATCCCAGGGCATCCTCGAGCATCCCCCTGCATCCCCTCATGGCCCCTCTCATCCCCCCGCATCCCCTCATCCCCTCTTATCCCCTCGCATCCTCTCGCATCCTCCCGCATCCCCTCTCATCCCCTCGCATCCCCTCATTCCCCCTCTCATCCCCGCATCCCGTCTCATCCCCGCGCTCCGCCCGCCGCCCGGTCCCTCCTGTCCCCTTCCGGTCCCTCCTGTCCCCTCCCGGCCCTCACTTGTCCCCTCCCGGCCCTCACTTGTCCCCTCCCGGCCCCTCACCTGTCCCCTCCCGGCCCCTCACCTGTCCCCTCCCGGTCCCTCTCTGCCCGGGCTCCGGTTGTTTTTTCCCGGTTTCCCAGCTCCGCCGTTGCCGGCAAGCAGAGCATCCCGTTTTACACAGGAATCTCTGATCTGAGCGGTGAGAGCGAGGGGTGTGCGGCGGTGAGGAAAACACAACCAGCCCCCGAGTTCAGGGCTGGGTTTCTCCTCTCGCAGCCCCGTTTCTCCTCTCGCAGTCCCATTTCTCCTCAGCAGTCCCATTTCTCCTCAGCAGTCCCATTTCTCCTCAGCAGTCCCATTTCTCCTCAGCAGTCCCATTTCTCCTCAGCAGTCCCATTTCTCCTCTCGCAGTCCCATTTCTCCTCAGCAGTCCCATTTCTCCTCAGCAGTCCCATTTCTCCTCAGCAGTCCCATTTCTCCTCAGCAGTCCCATTTCTCCTCTCGCAGTCCCATTTCTCCTCTCGCAGTCCCATTTCTCCTCTCGCAGCCCCGTTTCTCCTCTCGCAGCCCCGTTTCTCCTCTCGCAGCCCCGTTTCTCCTCTCGCAGTCCCATTTCTCCTCTCGCAGCCCCGTTTCTCCTCTCGCAGCCCCGTTTCTCCTCTCGCAGTCCCGTTTCTCCTCTCGCAGCCCCGTTTCTCCTCTCGCAGCCCCGTTTCTCCTCTCGCAGCCCCGTTTTTGCTCGGTACAAGCGCAGCCGGGCAGACGGCGAGTGTGAGCTCACGGAGCGCGGCTCTGCCCGGAGCCGGGGCAGGGCCGGGCTGCCGCTGCCTCCCGGATCACAGGAGCCTTCACAAGTTAAAGGACTTGTTCCACTCCAAATAACCCATGCTATGTGCTGGGTTCAGCGGTCAAGAGATCCTTTAGGAGTAATCGAGGAAAGAGGGAGTATTTTAGATGCTGAGCTTGTGGTTTTTTTTTCCTAAGACTGATTTTAGCACATTTGTCTTTAATATGAAATTGCGAAGAGAGGTAGAGGGAACAGCAGTGGATAACAGCATGCAGCCTTCACCTGAAAGTGCCGACAAGAAAGATGGAAAGGGACTGTTTAAAAGGGCCTGGAGTGACAGGACGAGGGCAGAGAGCAATGTTAGATTATGTTAAAATGTAATTTATATATTATATATTGTATTCGATTAGACTAGATTATGTTATAATATATAATGTTAGGGATATTGAGAAGAAATTCTTTGCGGTGAGGCTGGTGATGCCCTGGCACAGGTTGCCCAGAGAAGCCGTGGCTGTCCCATCCCTGGGGGTGCCCAAGGCCAGGCTGGGCAGGGCTCGGAGCAGCCTGGGACAGTGGTATTGTTGGGGTTTGTGTAAAATGTTCCTCAGTTCGGTAGCAGTTTATTCACACAGGACTGAGGGCCGGGCTCCTGTTGGGAAAGGGGAGGGTACAGTACTTAGCTCACCTTTGACTTGAAATGTAAGGTCTCAACTGCTGGGAAACACCGAACTACTTGCTCTGAATGTGTACAAGTGTGTCTTTAATTCCCAAAGGCTGATTTACTGTGCTCTTTGGGAAGGCTCCTCTCCAAGTAAAGCTCTGTCCTGTGCCTTGGGATGTGAGCACAGCGGGGCCTGGGGGCACAGAGGGTCTGGGGGAAGGTGCGGGTCTGCTGCAGCCGTGGTGGGGTTACAGTGAGCGTGTGGTTACACTGTGGTTACACTGTGGTTACACTGTGGTTACACTCGGGTTACACCGCGTTTGTCCCCGGTGTGCGCGCTCCCGGTGCCGGCAGCGCTCCGAGCGCGGCGCCTCGCTGGGCTCCGGGGCTGGGTGACATCACTGGCAGCCAATCGGGAAGTGCTTTAGGGCAGACTTTAAAGCTCTTTCATAATATATTTATAGTCAGTGCAGGTATTTTTGGGCTCCAGTAGCGCTCATTTTGTCGCAGAGTCCATGTGTCAATATGGCTGGGGGAAAAAAGCCAGGTATGAGCGCGCTGGTTCTGCGCTTGAGCCGGCCGCTGGAGCCGGCTCTGCCGGGAGCGATTTCACTCCTGGGCTGGGCTCACCTGCAAGGACTGCCCGGTGCTGTGTGAGGAACAGACGGGCAGGACGTGTGTCCGTGTGTCTGTCCGTGTGTCCGTGTGTCCCTCTGTGCGTCTGTCCGTGTGTCAGTCCGTGTGTCCATCCGTGTGTCCATGTGTCCCTGTGTCTGTCCGTGTGTCCCTCTGTGTGTCTGTCCGTGTGTCCATGTGTCCCTGTGTCTGTCCGTGTGTCCCTCTGTGTGTCCGTCCATGTGCCCATGTGTCCCTGTGTCTGTCCGTGTGTCCCTCTGTGTGTCTGTCCGTGTGTCCCTCTGTGTGTCTGTCCGTGTGTCCCTCTGTGTGTCTGTCCGTGTGTCCATGTGTCCCTGTGTCTGTCCGTGTGTCCCTCTGTGTGTCTGTCCGTGTGTCCATGTGTCCGTGTGTCTGTCCGTGTGTCCCTCTGTGTGTCTGTCCGTGTGTCCATGTGTCCGTGTGTCTGTCCGTGTGTCCCTCTGTGTGTCTGTCCGTGTATCCGTGCAGCCAGCCCGCACCCCAGGCTGGGCTCCCCTCGCCCCCCGGCCGGGCTGGCGGGGCTGGGCCGGGTTTGGGTGCCCCGGGCTCCCCCAGCCCGGCTCTGCCGGCTGGCACAGCTTGAAGGAGAACTGCCCCCTGATAGTGTCTGCTTGATCCGTGCAGAGCCCCCACCATTCCTGCTTAACTCCTTCCTTTCCTGAGTGCCCTCTCTAGCAGGACTTGGTGGGATCACAAAACCATTATAATTTCCAGTCCATAAAACAAAACATTATTTCTTTTTAAAGAGAAAGAATCAGAGGCTTCTATCAGGGGAGGGACTATCTGGGCTGTTCTCCTCCCACCTAAGCACTGTGGCTGTGCTCCTGCTAAAAGTCATATATTCAAATATGTTCCATGATGGGCCTGCAAAGTGTAAAAGTGCAGTGCTGGCTCCTTCATCCTTATAGGATCCCAAATATTTCATGTGCTCCTGAGGTAAGGGGCTTGGGAAGAAGTATTTCAGGTGCTGTCTGTATCTCTAGCAGGCTGCTCAGAGTTCACAGAGGATTTAGAAAATAAGGCAAACAATGGGGTGAGATAGGTTGTTGACACGGTTATTTTGAGATGAGAAAAGGGAATGGCAACTGCAGAGAGCTGCAGACAGACCTTGCAACCCTGAGAGAGTGAGAGGAAAACTCTAGCCAAAACAAAGTGTTGGTAAATTACGGTGCAACTGGGACTGATGTGAGGGAGCCTCATGTGAGTGCTGGTGGTCTGTGAACCAGCATTTTCATTAAAGAAAGAGATCATGAAGCAATCCAGACAGCCTTGGGAAAACCTTCAGCTCACAGGTCAGTTACTGGGAAGAAAGAATTGAAAGTTAGGAACTATTAGGAAAAGTATGAAGACAGAAAATCAAAATTGTCTTGTGCTCCTCTCTGCATTTGTGGTTTCATCTTTGACTGAAGTTCTGATCCTGTTGCAGCAGGACCAGAAAAGGCATCTGGAACAGGAGTAGGGAACCACATCCCTTTGGGAAACAGCTAAACAGATTTCAGTCTTCTCTTTTCCACACTGAACAAGAAGCCAGTAGAATTTATGAAATCTGAAACTGCACGCAACACTAAGCAGAAATTATCAATAAATGGTCTCCAAATGAACTAAGGGAAGGTTTTTGACATGTGATGTATCACTGAAGTTTGGAACTCACTGTTGCAGTTGTAAATGAAAGAAGATTTATGTATGTTAAAATTCATTCAAGTTGTTTAGCAAATTTATCTTTCTATTTCTAGGAACTCTTGTGCTGCAAATTCCTACAGGTTAGGGGAGTATTCCAGGCAGGAATGCTGCATGCTTGTCCAGTTTTTGTACTCTGAGCATCTGCTGTTGGTCTCAGCTGGAAACAAGTTCCTCAGCTTTGTTGGACAGTGAAGGCATGCTGGCTGTTCTTGTATTTGTGGGCAAATTTCTGCTGTACTACCACGAAACAGCATCCCAGCTGCTCACTGGAGGTTGACATAGAAGCCAGCCCTCACTGATCTTTATTTCCTGCTGTATTACTCTTGGGAAATGAGTGTAATTTTCCATCTCCTGTGACTTGTGGGTGGGTCAGTCTCTGTTTGTCTGAATGCCTTCCCAATGAGCATTAGAATATTGAGTATTTTGCCAGGCTAAATCTGACACTTGCAGTTTTGCCACACTTGCAGGATCTGCTGGAGTGTCCAAGGTGCTTTCCATCCCCATCCTTCTCCTCCCCAGGCTGGGGGAGCAGCTGGCTCAGCCTCTGCTCATGCTGAGCGTGTCCAGCCCTCAGCACGCTGGCTGTCCCCGGGCTCAGTCCAGCCAAACCCCCTGGCCTGGCAGCCCCAGCCCCAGCTCCTGGCTCAGTGGTCACCCCTCAGCCTGTGCTCATCCCCATCCCAGAGGCTGCTGGATCAGGGCACTGCTGCTCTCCCTGCAGAGCAGCTGGGATCCTCTGAGCACTGCTCAGCCTTAGGAGAGCTTTGCTGGCTCTTTCTGGTCACCTCCTTTCCTTTGGAGTGCTGCAAATGGATTCCAAAAGGTTTTGCTCCATATTTTTGTTGGGTCTGAGGTTAGGCTGAACATCCTGTAGTTTCTCCTCCTCAGCCCTCTGGAAGCTGAACATGACATTTGGCTTTTTTCCAGTCACCAAGAACCTGCTCTGATTGCCCTGACATTTAAGCTGATTGACAGCAGCCTCACAATGATGTGAACCTCACAATGATGTGAACCTCACAATGATGTGAACCAGCAGCTTTAGCATCCCCAAATTCATCGTCTGCTCCCAAAGGTTTTGTTAGTGTTTGATGTGTTCTTTTTTTGTTCTTTTTTTTTCTTTATTCCAGCTTGCTGCAATAGTCCCTCCCTGGATCTGCCTGTCTTAGGCACTTCCTCAGATTGTCCCACTGGGCAGGGACCTGGGAACCTGAGAGCAGAGCTGGCAGTAAAAGCCAGGGCAAAGAGTGCATGGAGTTACCTTATTGCTAAAATGGGAGTATTTGTGGTAGGAGGGCGCTGTGAAGGTGTCTGCCTGTGCTGCTCCTGAAGGTTGAAATGCTCAGAAAGTTGTTTTTTATTTATCTTGGTTTGTGTCATTCCTTGTTTCACTCCTGTTCCCTTTTGGCTTTCCTGAAGCTGAGATGAGGCAGCTGGGAGTCTGGGCACGCCACAGGCAGGGCTGGCTGCCCGAGGAACCCTCACAGCCACAGATTGTCACAGCAGCCACAAACGGCAGCAAAACACATCCAGACCTTCTGCTGGGAAGGACTTGCTCCCTCTGGCATCAGCATCCTGGGGAAATGATTCTATTAGTGAGGATCTGAATCCATCACCTGGTGTGTAGCAGGACAAACACCAAGTCTGGGACTCAGAACACATTTTGTGCTGTTCCTGGAAGCTGTCCCACCTCTGCTGCATCCCACACCCCTGCAGGCATCCTTGCTTTCTGTCTCCTCACCAAGCTGCCAGTGAACTGCGTTCCCAAGCTTCAGCAAGATTATTGATTTGTGCAGATCGTTATTGCAGCTGTTGAACAGATCTGAAGAGACTGAGGGTGGAAAAGTGGAACATGGTTGTTGGTTTCTTCTCCTGTGTTCTTTCTATTCTCTTGATTTCATGTATCTCATTATTATTTATGAAATACAAATAACTCTTTGGCAGATTTTTTCTATTTTCATGGTATTGTACTTCACAAGGGAAGCCTGATTTATCCTTGCCTTGAGGAAATGATATGTTACAAGTGAAAGGTTGTCATTAATGACCAGTTTCAGTCAACAGGATCTACGTGATGCTTTCTGGAGCTTGCATGGAATTGACTTTGCTCCAAAGTGCTTGCAGAGAAATGTTTGGAACAGGAAGGAAAGGACTTTTGTGTTTGTCCAGGAAGAAAATTCTGCAGCTTGTGCTCCACATTCAATCATTTTGGGCTTCCAGAGCAGTAGTTTGATTCCTTTACCTGTGTGTGATAGCAAAGGTGCTCCATATGGAGAATGGAATCCAACTCCTGCAAGGAATGCTGTGTGAAGGGTATGTGGTGTGGGAGGAAAGCAAAAATTGGGCTCCAAGTCTTGTGCTCTGAAAGTTGGAGTGGTTTGACATTGCTGTGCTTGCCTTAGGACAGAAACTGCTCCTGAAGAGAATTTCCACCTGGATGTGATGTACCCTGGAAGTGATCACCTTTAGACCCAGCTTTGCTGCTCTGATGCTGGGCTGAAGTTGTCACAGTGACCTCTCTGCCCTTAAATGGGTCATTTTCTCCCTGCTGCTTGTGTTTGCTGTGTCTCTTGAGTCTTGGGGGCTTCCAGCTGCATTTCCCCAGGGTGCTTTTAGTGCCTTCCACAGAGTGTCACACAGTTTGTCTCCCTGGATAACCTGGCTGCCTGTTAAATGCTGACTGAAGTCTCTAAAGTGCCACCAGAAGTTTTAATCTTCCAGGCATGATTCTACATGCCAGTGCTTTTATTGCTTGCAAGTGCAGATTTGTGTGTACTTGATTTTACAAAAGCTCTCACAAATGTTTTAATCCTTTCATTACTATTATTTGATCAGGCCTCATCTGAACATGCTATGCTGCCTTCCAAATGCTAAATTCATCTGTAATTCCTTTAATCTTTATTTTCTCAGTTCATTCCCTCGTTTTTGGATCTTTAAGTGAATAGAATACAGGGGCAGATCAAGAGAGATCTGTTTCCAGCAGCCAGTGTGATCTGGCCTTTATGATCCAGAGACACAGGAATCGAGTGATCTGGAGGCAAAAAGCTTTTTGCTTCTACTTAAACCTTTCTCTTTTGATCACTTCAAGAACCTTTGGAATTTCAAGACATTTTCTCCCTTTTCCCCACATCCCCCTCCTGCTTCGCAGGCAACCACCTCAATTCTCCTTTGAGTTCCCCAGCAGCGTGACCACAAAGGAATTATTTCATCTCAGCCTGAGCTGTGCACAGCACAGAGATTCCTCCTGCCCTGGGGGGATTTGTCCCACTGTGGAAAAGCTTTCCTTGGAAAGTTTTCCTTTTCCTCTTTGGAAAACCTTGTGTGGACTGGGAGCTTTGCCTCTGGTTCCCCAGCGATTCAGCAGCAGAACTCAGACAGGAGTGAAGCAGTTCCTTTAACTCAGGCTGGTACCAAGAGCTCCTCCGTGAGTTTGGTGGGTGCAGCCGAAGGAGGAGAGGTCTTGGAAGGGGTTATGGCAAAGTTCTGGGAAGTCACCCCCAAAAATGCCCCATGGCAAGGGGGTGCAGAGAAAGCACCTGGTACCTGCAGGTCAGAGGGGAAGGTGTGAGCCAGAATAGCTGTAATTAATATTATAGAAATAGTGAGGTATTAGAGATCAAAGCATCAGATTTACTAACACAGAGACCTAAAAAAACCCGAGTAAATTCTCATTGCAGCTGTGGGATCATCTTTTTGGAGGGATTTTGGATAGTAAAGGGCTCTCACTAGCTCTCAAGTGACTGGTTACAAAGCAGAGTGGGACAGTGGTTTCACGAGCTGTGGGAAAGCCAGAAGCTGCTTTTGGGGCTGGTGGGAGAGGCTGCCCTGGCCAGTGCTTTCTGTGAACAGATTGGCACCCAGCTCATTAAGTTAATTAATGTCACTCACAGCCCTGGTTCTGCCCCTTTGCTCCCGGTGTGACCACTGCCCTAGAAATGAGGGACAGATCGTTTCACTTGGAAAACCAGAATGATCTTAACTTTTCCTTCTCTCTACTTTGATTTTGGGGGAGACAGTGTTCATATTCCACCATGAATTATTACAGCTGGATATTCTCACAGCTTCTTTGCTTCAGGCTTTTTGTCCTTTCTGTTTCACAGGGGTGCAGGTCATGACTGGCAGCACTTCCATGATCAGTTCAGATTCTTCAGCTCGTCTTACCCAGGGCTTCTGAAGGCTGAGCTGGAGAAGAAAAACTTGGCTTTGTGTTACATTAAAAGCTGTGCCCATGGGAAGGAGGTGATGAAACAGAGGGAGGAGAATTGCACACAAATCCATGGGAGGATTTTAATCTAAATAGCAAATGGCCTCTGGTAATAGGTGAAGTTTAGAGCCTGGGGAGCATCAACCTCAGGGGAAACACAGGCTCCTTCTTTTCCATCGAGACTGGCATTTTAGCTAGAGGTTTGGATTGCTGCACTACAGAAATTATTTTATCTCCTCAAGTTGGGATTAATCAATTATTTGAATTCTTAAAAACCCCAGAAGCAAACCCAAATCCCTTTCTGTATTTCTTCCATAGTCAGTATTTTCAAGTGGTAATAATTCATTTGCATTTCTCTGTGCTTTAAAACTAATTTCCCCCGTGTTCTACTCTATTTTTATCTGTTCAGTATTAACCCAGCTAAGATGATTTCAAAGTCTGTAGAATCAGGTGTGAGAGTAAACAACTTCACATTTTCAGCACTGCTTACAGTCAGTTATTATTATTGGAGAGCAACTTCAGCTCTGATATGATGATTCCACCCCCTTGTCTCTTTTAGCAGACAATTCCCTCAAGTATTATTTCCTGTTCTTGAGGAAGAAGCTGAATTTCTGCCCTGTTTCTGTTTCAGACACCCCCTGCCATCCCCAGCTGAAGACTTTCTCCCTGGGAACTGTGTAGGCAAGTAATTCTTGATAACCAAGAGGTTTCTAGGAAAGCTGCCTGAGTTTGTTCTTAATGGTTCATTACTTGAGGACATCCTGACTGTTACATCTCAGCTCTAAGGGGAAGCACAATTTCTGACCCTGTTGTAACTCTGTGGAGAGGGGAGATTTATTCCAGGATTTGATCCCAGGAGTCTGTACTTGGTTGAGCTTCCAAAAATCAGTGAAGACGATGTCTAAAACTCACTTTGTTTAGCTTCATGTTTTATATTTGAAATGATCAGGGGGTTGAAGAGTGCTCTAGTGCAGCCTGTCTAACCTTGCCAGTCCTGTGCCAACACTGCCAGCCCCACACACACTCAGGTTTTGCAAGAGAATATGAAGTCAATGGCAGAATTTTAAAATGCCACAAACAACACGTGGCTGAAGCTTCCAGCACACTCTCTGCACCAGGAGCAGTGTTTTACAAGCTGTTGTGTGATATAAGCTGAATGATAGAATTAAACTTTCTGTGCAGCTGTTCTGGACCTCTGGATGTGCCATTTTGCAGAGTAGGTGTGGTTTAGGCAGGACCACCAGCACATCCCTGCACCTGTAGCATTTTTAAGGTTTTACTTCAAAATAGGCCCAGGAAAACAAAACTCCTTTAATTCTCTGAAGAGGGAACAGAGGAGGGCATTTACCTTTTAGATGATTGGCTTTGCATCAAGTACAATATGGAGAAATGGAAAAAAATGCTTATTTTAAAAATGCCTGCTCAAGATGGAGAACCCACTGCAAAGTCTGTAAAGGGAAAAAAAAGCCAAGCTTATGGTGAAAGTAAAGCTGCATGGCTGTAACCATGGAGACCAAAGCTCTTCTGATGCAGAAATAAATGAACACAACCTTTTCATATTTATTAGTGGGACTGATGATGAAAGATAAAGTCAAATTAAAATATAAAGTAATAGAGACAAGAGTGAGTGGCTGCCTTTGCCCCTGCAATGCAGGTTCTTGTAATGGATCATCACAAATGAGCTGGGGTTACAGAGACAAATCAGTTATAAAAGGAACAAAATACTCCTCGTTTTACCAACCTGCTTATGCAAATATCAGCTTCTTTATTAACAAAACCGGAGAGACAAAGCATGTGACATATTCCTGAAATCTTTTGGTTCTGACTAAGATGGAAATGAATTTTCTTAGCATAGCTGTGTGTGAAATGTGTGTTCTACACAACGGGAAACTCCTGTAACTGTACCAGTGAGCATTTGAAACCTGCCAAATTCTTAGTGGCAAGAATGACAGAATTTTCCTATAAAAATACTGGGTGAATATTCAGGTTTGCCTGAGTGAGAACACGTGTCAAAGGGTCCAGCAGTGACAGCCGAGCCGCTGGTAGGGAGCTGGCACTGCAGGACAGGGGGACAGCAGCAGCAGATGGCACTGGAGCTGATTTCAGAGAGCGGGAGCTCGTGCAGTGAACCTTCACTGCACACCTGTACACCAGGAATGGTGCTTTGGGGTGTGATTTACAGCACAGAGCCGGGTTCACAAAGCTGCCTGTGTGAAGGAGCACAGCACTGCCAGCAGCAGGAAAAGCCAGGAAAGCGCCCGTGTGGAACCTCAGCACAGCCTGTGCCGACCAGGGCTTCAACATCACAGCTCTGCCTGACCCTGCAGCCACAGCACCGAGGCCAGGGTGTCCCCAGGGTGTCCCCAGGGTGTCCCCAGGGTGTCCCCAGGGTGTCCCCAGGGCTGTCCCTGCAGGTGACAGGCACAGCTCGGCTGGGAAGTCTGTGCTGTCGGCACTGAGCCCCGGCTGCTGCAGTTGCCCTATGGAGCATCTCAGACACAAAACACTCACCTTCAGTCCAGGGACTGAAACAGGGCTCAAACAAAGTCTGGAGCAGAGAGCTGCTGCTCCCGAAGCCTTGGGAAGCTCCCCAAACCCTGGGAGGCTCCCAGAGAAAGCCCCAGGACCCAGCACAGGGTGAGGGTCAGCTGGAGCCGCTCCCCATGAGCACCGTGGGAGGGCAGGAGCGGCTCCAGGGGCTGGGAAATGTGGGGAGCTTCCAGCCCATCCTGCTCACATACCATATCCTAAATTACACACACTGTGTTAAGGTTCTTCCACTTCCATTGGGATATTTTCTTCCTCTTTCCAACTTCCTCAAAAGTGTGGTTAGCCTCAAATCTGGAGAGGAATCCGTAACCAGCCTCAAAGCCAGATTTGAAGGGTAACTGGTTTGAAGTATTAGAAAATATAAGCCAGAACTTAAAATAACCACCTCCAACCCTGGTATCCTGGTAAGAGAATGGCTGTGGGCAAGACCTTTCATTTAATCATTGTATAAAATGGTATTTCCTGGAAACTCCGAAAGAGTCTTACTTATTTCAGTCTTACTCTTCACTGACTACAGCAGGAGTTCAGAACACTGAAATCTGATTTTTAACTCGAGTTTGCTAATATTGCCTTGTCAGGTACCGAGACAAACGTGGCACATTGATAGAAGGATACCAAATAGTTCATGCCTTTGCTAAACAGATAAAGGCTGCTGCACTTCCCCACTGCACCGAGGAACAGTTTATATCTCATCACAGCAGAGTCAATCCCCTCCTCAGGTCCCTGCACAGGGGCCACGCTGCAGGCCTGGCCTGGCCAAACCAAGCACAGCGTTGAACAAACTCAGTTTCAGTTTTTCAGGTGTTCACTTTTCTTTACCTTCCAGGCTGGCCCAGGCCTGTGCTCCTCACTGGGGAAGGGGCAGAGTCCCAAAGCCCTCCCGGCCCTCAGGCCCAGCTCTCTGTGCACGCAGGGAAGGATTTGCCGAGAGCAAATCTCCGTTCATCGAGGAATTCAGACCTCCCTTCCCCAGGATGCAGAACAAACACACCAGTACAAGGCTATTTATAACTGTGTTCTACAGCACTGAACAGGAACAACACATTCAGCCCAAGTCACTCTGTAGATTCTCAGTAACCTGGAAGGAGAGAAGTATTCAGCAAGTACTGAACAGAGAGGCTCCAGCAGGGCTGGGGAGCACTTGGAAAAACAGACGCAAAAAAGAAAGAATGAATTCTTTCAAAAAGAAAGAATGAAGTGAGGTGGGATTTACCAGCCAGGAATGGAGCACTTGCATGTAATAAAAGCAAATATTTACATTAAGCACAATACAGCAATTTATTTAGATGCTTAAATGAAGAATACAAAGGGAAATAAAGATCACAAAATTATACATACTACAACAGTGTGTCATATATTAGATGGTATAAATGAATACAACACCTTGTTGGTGTTAACTAAAGATAAAACTAAATATCCAAACCCAGCACTTTGTCTCAGTGTGCTGCTTCAACACAATACACTTTTATACAGATCTAAAAGGTGTCAAAATTAGTAGCTGCAAACTTGTTTCTTGCATGTGATTTTTCTTTTTTAGCTTAAAAGATTTCAGAAAATGGCTCTGAAATATGTTTGTCATCAGTTGTCATGTCAAGGATATTCAGAACAAGAAAATTCTATAATACAACAGAGCCCAGATATATTTTTATGTTGCTGGCCTCTGGTTGGAGATTGTACAAGGTTATGTGCAAAAACTAAGTCTGTCAAAATTCTTACTAGAGCAGTCTCAAGCTTTGCTAGGGAAACTAGATACAGCATTTATTACACAGCAGGGCAACACTAAAAAAAGAGAAACAGATCTATGATGGGTACACAAGAACAGTTCCATAAGCTTCACTTGAATAGGTCTAAAAGACTGTACAAATATACATTTCAACTATTCAGAATGATACATGAAAACTCCATTTCCCCAGAGTCTGCTATACAGGGCACCGGGTCACTGGCACGGCGCTGCCGGAGAGGGGCCTCTCGGAAAGACACAACTCAACATGGACGAGGTGAAAGGAGGGTTGAAAATGCAGATGAAATAATCCTCTGCTTTTCTCCGTGTGCACTCTGGAGCCAGCAGCGTATCCATTTTCACATTAAGTTACCGTGCTCATCCCAGCAGGAAGCGCCGGCCCCCGGGCCAGCGGCTGCGGCCAGCCCCGGGCAGCGGCGGCCCCCAGGCCCGGCCCGGGGCAGGAGCAGCAGGCAGGGGAGCAGCAGCAGGCAGGGGAGCAGCAGGCAGGGGAGCAGCAGGCAGGGGAGCAGCGGCCGGCGGTGCCGCCCCGGCAGAGCCGCTCACGCCTGCTGGCTGCTGAGCTCCACCCCGGGCAGGCTGCCGTGCATGGGCTCGGCCCCCACAGCCCCGAAGCCCTCGCCGTCCTCGCTGTCCATTGTGCTGCTCTGCCACTCCATCTGCTCGCTGGCCAGGCTCTCCTCCAGCTCGGAGGTGTTTTTCCATTGCGACTGGTCCTTGGACCAAAACCCTTCTACTTTTCCATAGGAACGATTCTTCCACTTTGACTGCTCTTCATCACTTTCAGATCCACCCCCCTTGGCCTCCACGGTGGGTTTACTGCTCCCGGCATCTTCGCTTTGGGAAGATTCATCTGTCCACACTTCTGGTTTTACCTCCAAGGCGTTGTCTTCAAAATCCGAAACCTGCTGGGAACCGGGCCCGCTTTCAGACTGGGAAGCTCCATCTTTCCATTCCACTGCATCATCCTGGTCATCCTGATCACCTTCACTATCTGAAACCTCACCTACCAGTTTTGTTGGCTCCTCGACAGCAATCATCTCTTCGTACTTGGAGCTTTCCTCTTGTTTTTGCTCAGCCTTCTCTGGAGACCGTAAGGTGTTTTCCTCCGTGATTTCCTTGGCTATGCTGTCCTGGGGGTTCTGCACTGTGCTGTCGGACGAGGCTTTCCCACTGAGGTCGGACACATGCTGGCCAAAGGGACTGTGGCTCTCGTTGTATTCCTCCTCTAGGTTTTCATAGCTGTCTGAGGAACTGTCATTGTCTTTTTCTAAGTTGATTTTTTTATCAACAGTCTTACTGACATTGACTCTGGAATTCTTCTCGTCGTGGTTTTCAAACAGCCATTCAGCATCAAAATCCATCTCGTGTTTGACTTTGTTCAGCTCTTTCATGTTGAAGCCCAGCAGCACCCCAGGTTTGTATTTTTCACAATCCCTAACACATTTCTTCCTTTTGTTGCTGAAGTGAGATGCGATATCAGATTTCCAGAGCCACAAACTGGCCGCCAGCTTTTCGATCTCTCTCCGAGTGGGGTAGGGCTGCTTATTGAAATATTTTGTAAGAAATGTTTTCCTGGCTTCGTACGAATCATCTTCGTGACCCTTGGGGTCCAGTGCTAGAACTACAGGTTCTTCAGGCTTCTCCTCAAAGGCAGAGGGGGAGTCATCGTCGTCCATCTTCCTCTTCTTCATCAGGGGGAACTCCATGTGCTCGTAGGCGCGTTTGACTGGCGCGGCCGCCGGCGACTGGCCCAGCCGGGACGACGTCCCTTTGTCCTGCCCGTTCTGGGTCTTGCCCACGCCCCTGCAGTGCACCAGGTGCAGCGTGATGGTGGAGGCCGTCATGTTGCTCGTGTACACGCCCAGGCAGTGGATGCACTTGTAGGTCAGCTTCTTCTCCACGGGGTGAACCGTCTGAATCACCTGGTGCCTCTCCCGCAGGTGATGTGCCAGCGCGTCAGAGATGGGGCCTTTTAGGATTGAAAAGCACAGAGGACACAGAGTTTTCCCCACATCTTTTTTGTAGGGCACCGCTGCTTGTGGAGAACTTTTGACCGGTACGTCAGATTTCTCCTGGATTTTGGGCTGCGGCTTTGGCGGGACCGGGGGCGTGTTCTGAGCGTGGTAAGCTACGGATTCGGCAGGAGCATCCCGCAGGTTGTAGGTGGTGACAAGGAGGTGTATGTTGGTGTGGCTGCCCTGCTGCAATGTCAAATCAAAGGTCAGCGTGGAGTCAGTTTTAGGCCCCATCTCCTCGTCCACGTGCACCATGCGCATGTGGGCAGCCATCTTCTCCACGTCGTTGAAGGTGGAGCGGCAGTAGGGGCAGGACAGCCCGTGGATCAGCATGTGATTGAGCAGCGTGTCCGTGGGCAGGTAGCGGTTACAGTAGAGACATTTGCTCGTGAAGTTGTGGATTTTCATGATGTAGTTGGCCACCGCAGGCACCTTCTCGGCCTTGTGCTCCTTCTCAAAGTGGACGCTGTACACGTTTTCGGGGAACAGCTCGTTGCAGATTGTACAGATTTTCCACTTCTGCGTGGACGAGGTGTTGACAGCGGATGGACCCGTAGCAGCCACGGGGGATTTGGAGCCAGACTGGCCCAGAGCTCTGGACGCTGCCTGGGACTGTGACAGCGAGGTCTGTTTGAGCTGCGCTGACGACAGCGAGGAGGAGTTGGCAGACTGCAGCGAGTACCTGGCTGAGGCCTGGGACCTCTGCTCACCTCCCAGAGTGTAAGACCTTCCATTGCCACTCGCTGAAAACTGTTTCATGCTTTGTGATTGTTGGGAAAGAGAAACAGGTGAATTGCCACTGAGGCTGAGCCTCCCCCCTGGCTGACCCACGTAACTGGGGGGTACCGATTTAACCCCGTAATTGTTCTGCTGTAGGTGAACATTTGACATCATATTGACTCCTGCAGAATTTAACGTGGGCTTTGGTATGGTGAGTCTGTTCATCATCTGCTGTGACGAGAGCGAGCGGACACTGCCGGCGGAGAGGGCACCCATCCTCTGAGGGAGTCCCATAGGCTTTTTATCCTGGGGTTTGGGAGCTATGAGCATCAAAGGTTTCGATCTCGGAACCACTACGTTGGTGTGACCTATCATTGCCGTGACCTGGTATCCGATCCGTTCGTGGTCTTCGATCACGTGCTGGACTAAAGCTTCGTAGGATTTCGGCATGAAAAGGCATCGTTTGCAGTGGATACCCCCCTCCTCTCGGGCACTGGAGCTCAATGGAACTGCACCATTGAGGGACTTTTCACCTCCCTTGGCTATGTAAGGAGCAGCAACGTGCTGAAAATGTTCCCTGTAAATGTGCTTTCGAACGATTTCGTAGAGCGGGTCACGGTAAGTGCACTTCTTACAGTAATAAACAGCTTGTTCCACACTGTCAGCCTGCTTGGGTTTAAGGCTCTCGTGTTTGTTTTTATCTTTGAAAGTGCTGATGCCTCCACTTGGTGTATTGGCATTGGGAGCGTGGAATATTTTAATGTGCGTTTCCAAAGTCTTTTTGTCCGCGTTGAAGGTACAGTAGGGGCAGTTGAGCAGGATCCTGTTCTCAAAGTCTTCGCTGTGAACATTCCGGAAGTGGCTTTTGTAGGCTGAAAAGAACTTCGAGGAGAAGGGACATGCACTGCAGCAAAAGGGCTTTGTCCGATAGTCCTTGAACAGAGAACAGAGCACAGACTAAATATTCAACAGCACTTCTCAGTGAAATAACACCCGTGATATTCTCTACACAACCTTTCTAAACAATACTCATGAGCCCCCCTGCAACTGTCTCAAACCTTCAATTCACTTCTCTCCCATTTCTGGCCTAAAAAGCTGACCACATGAATAAACACACAATGTGGGGAGTGCCAAGGGGTCCCTCAAGGGTTTGACCGTGACTTGGCAGGTGAGGCTGAGTCAGTCACAAAAAGTCTCCTCCCTGCAGCTGAGCTCCTAGAAAAGGTCCCTAGGTCCTGAGAGCAGTACCTGAGCTCTGAGGTGCTCACACAGGGACTCCTTTGTTGAGAGGTTTCTGACCTGTCACTGCTGGGGTGACTCTGTCCTGCAGCCCCAGCAGAGGCTGCTGCAGCCCACAACGCTTGCTTGAACCAACAGCATCATTTCCTCCCTCCACTGCTAGCTCAACTCAAAATTCCTTTATCACTAGCTCAGAAACACCACAACAGCAGGACTTCCAGTGTCACTGAGCTGCTGAGCAGAACCAGAAATGCCCAAAGCAGATGTGGGACACAACCTGTGGGACCCAGGGCTGCACTGACAGTGACCCTGCACCCAGCAGCAGAGAGTGTCCAGTGAAACAGCTTTGGAAGGGATGGAAACCAGGAATAAAACATTTAAGGAAAGGTGAAAGACTCACTGCCAATTGTATAAAGATGTTGATCCTTTGGCCAGAGGGCTGATGAAATTGTGCTAGGCTTGGGAGCAGATAGGAATGGGCTCCTAATGTGCATCTGCTTGACTTGAGCAAGGACCATCAGCTCTGCCACCCAGCTCCTGAGATACACACCAGGAACTACTTCACAAAACTAAGAAAAAATCACGTAGCTTTCTGCTGTCCCTTGAGCTGCCAACACCTGAAAACCTGTGAGGAAAACTGCAGGAAAAGCTCTTGGCATGTCTGGGAAATGCCCTTCAGCACGACCCATCTCCAGCCTCAGCATCAACTGAAACTCTTACCAACCTGGTTTTTTGTAAGCGATGGGTCCCACAGTCCCACATCCTCCCATGTAGTGTTTTTCAAATAAAAGTCATTAGGTTCAAACTGCTTAAAATCCTGGAGAAGGGAAGATGGGAAGAGAGGACAGAGTCAGAACCAAGGCCCATGGGCTTCCTTAAGCAATCCCTGAGCGCCCCCTTCTCCCTCCCAGGTGCTGCTGGCCAAGGCAGAGCCCATCACTCAGGGCAGTGGGGCAGTCTGGGGGAGCTCTGAATATTCTCCTGCAGAACATCTTCACCACTCATCCTCCTGACCAAGCCAACAACTGTGGTTACAAACTCATTCTAAAAGCAGTCCTGGAGAAAAGTGTTCCCAAACTGGTGTGTGGGTTTGGGGTTTTTGGCTGCTTTTTCTGGGGGTGGTGGTGTGGTATTTATTTTGTTTGATTAGTTTTGTTTGGCTTTTAATTCATTTCACATAGGAAGCTTTTAAAGTTGGATATGTGTGATGCCCAAGACACCCAATTTTTATTAAAAAGATTATCTTGTGAAGCATTTCTTTGGCATGAAGTCAGCAGCACATAAGGACTCAAAAGTAACACTTCCACTGAAATGAATACTGCAAGTAACATTGTCCCAGGTCAGAATTCTCCCCTTAAACATGAGACTTGCTCCACAAATTCTGCAAGCAGGAAGGACTGGCATTTCTCTTGAACATATCTCACTTAAATGCTCTTTAATGAGACACTGAAGGAACAGGCAAAGCCACAGTGATAGAGTTTGTCCAGAAGAGCAGCACGAACACCCTTCCCTTGCAGGAACTGACCCAGGCACAGAGGTGATTCTATAACCTCAGGACCTGCTGCACCAAAAACACTTCCTGAAAACCTCAGCCCCATGCCTGCCCCAACATCCCACATCATTCCTGCTTCTTCCAGCATTTCTGGATTTCAGTAGCCACTAATGTTTCTAGAAGTGTTTACAGGTACATTATATTTCAAGTTTCTAAATTAAATTCCTACTTTGTGTGGAACGCAAACAGGTCTACAAATAAATCATGGCATACACAAACACCTCCCTGTCCCCCTAACTCTGCAGCATTTTAGCTCTAACCCTTGGAGGTTCCATACTTACTTCTATATGTTCTTTACAGTATTCCAAACCAATGTCACTAAGTATTTTTTTCACAGTTTTCCGGGCCTTTCTTAAACTGCCAAGGTTGTTGACAGGAAGTTGGAACATAGTTTCTATTGGAAAAGAAAAGTAAGAGAAAAGGTTTAAGTCAAATGTGGTTTGTCTGATAGTGCTGCACTTTTAATTATCAGTAATTGTCTCCCTCATTCCCCCACAGAACTGGTACCAGAGCTGTACCACTCCCTAACACACTGTTACATTCTCTGGCTTGCTCCCTGCTGAGGCTGCTCATGGGGCCGCACAGGGCACTTCTAAAAAGGCAACAAACAAATGGAACGGCTATTGCAGGAGCAATGGGCTGCCTCTGGAAATAACTTTCATTTCTTTAGTGTCTGCCTTTACCAACCTCGACACTGAAGTACTTCAGAACTCAGTTCTCTCCTGTGCAATGTCTCCTAACTGATCTGAAAACTGGCAAGTTGAGCTTCAAGGTTTGTGTCAGTCTTGCAAGACATTTCAGTGTCTCTTCAGTGCTAAAAGATGCTTCTCATATCCTGCTGTAAGTAAGAAATGAATGCTGTTTCCTCCCTCTACTGTACTCACAGCTATAGCTGGCTGAAGCTGTTTAGCAAACATTCTCCTAGGAAGAGGGGATCTGAAAGCTTGGTCAGATCCCTTCAGAGAGATCTCCAGAGACAGAGAAACCACTGGGAAAAGTACAAGGGATGGCTTAAACCTCTCTGTGTCCCTGGGAATTGTCAGGCTCCCTCCCATCAATGCTCACAGTTCCACTGGGCTTGGCTGGGGCTGCCCAACTGAAAGGAATCCAACTCATGAACTGCTCTTTTCCTATGCTCTATCCATCCTCATCTGTACTGTTAAAATGATGTCCAATACAACCTAGAGCAAGCCAGGTGCCTTTTAAAGACATGAAGAGTGATTTCAGTGCTTCAGAATCACCTCCAGTCGCTGCATGATCCCATTTTTCAGAAAAAAATTCAGTGAAACAGCTCAATCAAGTATGGTCAGGATTTGACTTAATATTTTCTAGTGAATTTCAAATCCAAGGAGATCATCAGAAATGTTATTCCTGGTGATTAATATGAACTGCAGAAAGAGCAGTGCATGAACACAGTGCATATTAAAGCTCCTGGCAAGCCGGGCTGCTTTCCTCGAAACCCAAGTCCCCACTTGAAGAATGAACCCCTGTGCTTGCAAAGAAAAGCATTTTTGGTCTCATGACACAGCCAGAGTCAGTGCAGAGCTTGTCTTTAGGCACTGATCACTTGTACAACTGAGTCAGCCATAAGTCTCAAAATATTGCTTGATATGAAACAGCCGATTCCAAAATGCCACTGAACTTCTTCACCAAAGGAATCAAATGCTTTCTCTTAGTTCTGGTGTCTAATAGAGCCACAGGTACCATGACAGACAGAAAGTCAAAGAAAGCCAATTATTTACAACTGCCTGAAAATAACATCTCTGGTCTATCTGCAGCATCTTCTTGCCCCTGCCCTTTGCCTGCCTCAGTCAAATTTTAAAGACGTGAAAATCCCTGTATCTTCCTATCACCACCCATCCTAACAGAGGACAGAACCAGATCTTCACACCTGAAACCTGAACTTTTAGATGTCAGCTTTTAATGTCAACCTTACTTTGCAAGTTCTGCTGGACAGCTGAATCCAACTCACCCAATTATAACAAAACCCCTCATTGTTAGGCAAATTCAGTCCATTTTATTTAGGTAATGTCTGACTATTTCATCAGTGAGTAGTGAATGGAGAGCCAGATACAGTCTGATATTACTACAGACTGTGACTACAACAAAAGCTTTTAGCATCTCCATTCATTTCTATTTACAACAAGTAACTCCAATTGCAATATAAACATCACTCTGCTGGCACCTCCTTGATGTCCTTGGATGGGGACATAAAAGTAGTTGGGATTAAGAAGCCTCTCAAATAATCATCTAGGCATTAATGCTGCTCTGGAAATGAGGCATCCTTTATCTGACCAAAAGCTGATGTTTAATGGAAGACACCTGAAGCATTTTTGACCACATCAACCCACATGAAGTGCTGGGTGGAATGAATAAGTGACTGCTTAAAACCAACCCCAACAACGCCCTGACTAGAAACATCCAGGCAGCATCTTCAGGTGCCTCAGAAGGCAGATCCCAAAGCTCTCCCTCATGTCCAGAGTGTGTGTACACAAACTGTCTGACTGCACCACTCACAGAGGAATGGCAAAGGAAGCACAGTGTGAGCTGTATCTGGAACCCTGCACTGCACTCTGACCCCAGAGGTGTGCCCTTGGAGAGAGAGGGAGAAACACCAAACCCCCACGGCAGTCATATCAACAGAGGGGATAAAGGACAGAAAGCCTGCACCTCTCTCTATACTGCACAAGCTGTTTCTATTTTAGTACAACTGAAGTCTTAATTCTCCAGTGGGTCTCTTGGACTTTGGTCCTGGTCAGGACCCCCCTTTGATGTCCAGGTAAGAGGTGTTGGGCAGTTCCTGCTCTGACCCAGGAAATGGGGGATCTTCCCACGTGCAGGTTCACACCAACACGGCCTTCTTCCCTCCACTGGAATCTTCAGCCAATATTCCAGGTGTGCCCTGCTGTGTTACTTTCATGCCTGGACATTATTCAGGGTGCTCCCTGTCCTTGGCTGGTGTCTCAGCTATGGTACAGAACAACCAAGCACAATGGATTTCTACTGTCACAGGCTGCAGAGTAAAACTGCGGCTTTCAACCAGCAATGAAGTCCTAAAGAAATCATCTGCTGGAAGATGCTGCTGTGTAAAGGAACCATGACAGCATCACTCTAGTTTTCTAGCAAACCTACCCAGGTTTTCTTCTCTTTATGCTTAACTGGAAATGCCACCATGTCCTGCCACTGACAGGGAAGCCTCCCATGAGCAGCAGGCACAGAAGGTGGAGGACCCTGAGCACTGCACTGAGCAGGAGCCTGCACTCAGCAGGGTCTGGGGACGGCATCACTGGGAAATGGCAAGTAAAAAAAACAATTATAGAATCCCCAAGAGCTGTAAACAAACCCTGTAGTGCCCAGTGCCTTTTATCTCGTTCAGGCATCCCAGACCTGTATGAGCTGGCCAGGGGACAGCTTCACAGAGGCCACTCCAGCTACCCCTCCTGCACTGAGGTAAATCCTTCATAGGATCATCATGGAATAGCCCGGGTGGGAAGGGACTCTAAAGCTCATCCAGTTCCACCCCTGCCATGGCAGGGACACCTTCCACTATCCCAGGGTGCTCCAAGCCCTATCCAACCCAGCCTTGGACCCTGCCAGGGATCCAGGGGCAGCCACAGCTTCTCTGGGATACCTCTGTCAGGACCTCATAGGGAAGAATCTCTTCTCAAAGTCTTCTCATTTCTTCTTTTTATCCCTTGAGCTGAATGTTTCTTAAAAGCACTCCATGAAATCTACAATTCCATCCAACTTTTGCTAAGTAACTGACCTCAGAATAAAACTGTGGATGCGATTACAACCCTCCTAGGAACATTATTAAAAAGAATTAAATAAAGCATCAGTTTTTTCTTAGGAGCACATGAGGTTGACCCTTCCCTTCCTGATGTTCTCATTTATTCCTATTATGAATACTGAGAAAACCTGAGCTTTTTGGTGATCTGACAACTGGAATTACCAACTGCAGTGTTGAACAAAGCATTAGGTGTGAGCAAGTGTGCAAAACAGACATTTGTATGAGCAAAGTGCAAACCCAACCTGTTCTGTCCCATCGTGACTGAGTTCAGACATCCTTGGGTCAATCTTACCTTAATAAAATAATCAGCAGTGTAAGAACCCTAGTTCATTAAAGCAAAATTTTAATCAATTTTAAACTAGAAGATACTATTTGCTGTTACTTCTGTGCATGCTTATAAAAAACAACTACTCCTCTGTTTTCCCCTCTCCCCCTTGTCATCCTCTACTGCTCCACAAGGTCCATCCTTTCTGTGCTCTTTCCCCCTCTCCTCCTTTCTTTGTTGGTTCTTGGTCTTCTTGGTCCTTACCTCGCTCATTTTCCCTCTTCTCCTCTTCCCTGTGCCAATTCATAGCGTCCACATTCTTTCGTCGTTCTCTCTCATCCTGTCTCCACCGCTTCTTGATATCTTTGTCCTTAACTTGCTCATTTTCTCTCCTCTTCTCATCATCCCTGTGCCATTTTATTGTTTCTGTATTTTTCTGCGGCTCCACGCTTCTTTTGAGATAGTCTTGTCGCCTCCTCCTCTTTTTTAACATATCCCTTTCCCTGGCACGAGCCTGCTTTTCTTTCTGGGAAAGAAAAGCTTTACGGGGCATCATGAGCTGCTGCTGTACCTGCAATAATATCGTATCCATGGAATAATGCACTCTATGCAAGCACTCAGTCAGGCACAACACCTCATTTGGAGCTGCACACTTCACACACTCAGTCAAGGCAATGCCCTGCTCCTCCTCCTCCTCCCTGCTGAGCCTGGGCTGGCTCCGAGCTGGATCAGGCCAGGCCGGGCCAGCTCCAGGGGCCTGGAGTGGGGCAGTGGCCCCGGCTGAGCAGTGGCATTTCTGTCCCCTCCCTGCAGCTCCTCCTCCCCCAGAGCCTTGGCAGCCCCTCGGCACTGCTGCTCCCGCTGAGGAGCAGGCTGTGTGTGGACAGAGGTGTGAAGGGAACTTGGGGACCTTCAAACCTGCCTCCTCTCTTCCTGGAGAGATACTTAATCCAACTTAAAGGTGCTCATTTTTCTTTCCAGACCTCCATCTCCACCCAATTTGGGTGAAAATGGCTCTCTTGGCTGGGAGGAGGGAGGGGGGGCTCAGGAGACAAAGCCACAATCTGAAAAATTGTGTAAGCTTTGTTTCCTTGGGAAACCTGGCCAAAACATTTAACTGCAGTTAATGAAATAAGTCCTGACTCATCTACCCAGACTTCCTCCAGTGTGTTATGTCTTGCTATTCACAGGAACAAAGGGAAAAAAAGGAGACTATTTACTTGGAATTTCTGCTGACAGCATTCCTGAGGGGTGGGGCTTCTTGGGGATGGTGTTTTGAGGCTTGAGGCTTTTTGGTTCTAAATGGAGACTACATTTAACAAATTGTTTTTACTTTTGGTAATTTCTCTGTAGTCACCCAACACATTCACATTTTCAAATGTAACAGTGTTAGTACCTGCAATTTTGAAATCATGGAAGAATTTATACAATTATTGATAATCTTCAAATAATTTTCTGTACACACTGAGCAATGTTTCAGAAATGGCAAACTGCAGGTGTAGGCCAGGTTTGAGTTTTTGGTTGGGTTTTTGTTAAGTTTTGAAGAAAGATTTGCAGAAGTCTAATCAAAATGAAAACTGCAGAAAGGACAAAATTACTAGATTACAATACTTAAGCAAAGCCTAAAACAAAATGAAACAAATGTACTTTTAAAATTTAGCTACCTTATGGAAAGCACTTGTTCCCAGCATGCAATACTCCATCTTTTTCCTACAGAAAAAGCAATGTTTCAAACCCTTATTCTAAAAGCTGTTCCTCTCCCCTACAATACACCCGATCCCACACACTTAAACCCTCTACTCTGGTCCATTGCCTTTGTTAGGTCTGTATCATGATCCCATGGTTTTCATTCCAATAATTCAACCCCAAATTTCTTAATATCCATAATAATGCTAAAAGGGAAGGGCTGCAGCAGAGTCAAACACCATAATCAAAAAAATTCATGCAGTGTGGTAACACATTAGTACATAAGATTCAGATTATGCTAAAAATTACTTCATTAAAAGGGTAGCTCTCTACCAGCCAGCCTGGGTTTGGGTATTAAATATTTCTCAGTAACAGTTGGCATTAAAATCAAAAAGCAACAGGAACCCAGGATCAGCATCCTCAGTGCAACCCAGACACTGCAAATCTGTACCATAGTTTCAGTTTTCTGTGGGCTGGGTGCCAGGACATTACTGCTGTTTACTAGAGCAAACTTAACTCATTAACTTTGTAAATGTACATTATCATTACAATTTTATCAGTAACCTGGTTCAATTTCAATAACAATAACATGGAGCAAATTGCAAGTGAAACACATCATGCAAATGATTCTCCCTCCCCCACAAAAGGCAAGTACCAGCATTTCAATCTGTCATTGTTATATTTTCTTTTATTTGTTTTTGTTTGGTATGCTCTTGGGGGTTTTTCTCCCTTTGGTTTTATCTTTTCACAGGATTTTTCCCTCCCTTTATACAGCCCACTCTGACTGATCAGTTCATAGACAAATGATAGAAAATACCTTAATAAAGAACATTTCAGCTGAATTTCCAAAATTAAACATTTCACTTGAGATTAAAATAAGTAATGTAAAATTCTAAAGAATAACTTAAAGGGACATCCAACTTAAATTGCAGATCTCTGAACTTCCCTGTCCCAAGTCAGAGGGTTTCCCCTGTTTGTTTAGCATTCCAGAGTAATCTCTTCTGCAGTCTAAACCAGCTTTCACTTTCACCTCTGATGGTTTTAAACTGCCAGAAGAGTGAAAAATTTAAACCAGGAAACCAATTAATCTGCAGTGAAGCTGCCAGTGATTGAATCCAAAGGCCCCCAACCTCTCAATTTTTCAAGATTCCAAGCTGGTGTTCCTTTAAGTTCAAAATGTCCAAACCTCAGAAATGAACAGTCAGAACTATTCTCTCAACGACTTTTTGCCCATATTTTGCCAAATGAAAATCTTTACTCCTCCCCATCTCTGCAGTACTTCTGATGAGGCATTTACCTCCAAAATGAATGGTGCTTGGGCGTCTCAGACTCATTGGACAAGTTTCAAGCACAAGCCTCCAAAGACAATTCTCCTTGCAGAACAGCCCCCTCAGGGCTGTTACAGCCCCTGGGGGAGCCCAAAGCCCGGCCACAGAGGAAGGCTCATATCCTGCTGGACAAAACAGAGACAAGAGATAAGAGATAAGAGATGAGATAAGGGCAGTCTGGCAGTGATCGGTACCAAGCCCAGCCCCGTGCCTCTGTCGGGGCTGCAGGGCAGCTGTGCTGCAGCAAGTCTGAGCAGGTTTGTGCTCCAACAAGGGACGCTGCAGCGCTCAGATTTCAGCTCAGGTACCCAGCTCAGAAAGCCAGCAGTGCAGAGGCTGGGAATGCTCCTCCTCACGCTCCATCCACCCTCTGCAGTGCCAGGGCTCAGCCCCACGTGCACCTCACCTGAGCTTTCAGCAGCACAGCACAGCTGCACCTGGCGTCTCAGGGACACCGGTACCATCCCTGGACACTTCCTTGGAGGTTCCCACACCAACAGGTCCCACCTTACACGACATGGGACATCAGTGGCCTTCAGCCACAGCCCTGGGGACACACTTTTCCCTGGGAAGCACTCAGATTACAACTGGCAGAGGATGGGAAGTTTGGGGGAATGGCATGTAAACGATCACGCTTTGTTGGAAGACTGAGCCCTCTTCAACTGACATCACCCACGGATACAAAGTCAGTCTTGCACAGACTGGAAATACAACATGTAACATCAGAACCATGACATCTGAAAACAGCAAACCTAAAGTTTATAAAAAACAAAACTTGTCGAGTCATTAATAATTACTCTGCCAGGGAACAGGGCAATATAAATGGTGAGATTTTAATCTCTTGGTTATTCAGAAGAACATCCACAGCCTGAAATACAGAGTGCTTTTCTTTGGCAAGTACACTTTCATCACAAGACACTACAACATTTTAAGAAATTAAAAAAGACAACATTCTTAAAATACTTCACATGTCAGTAAAACTGAATATTGGAATATTGCATGTGCTTTAACAAGAGCATCACCCATACCTTCAGCCATGGATGGATGGATGATGGGTCATTTTGTTTCACACTGGATCATTTTCTGACTAGAAGGCAGACTGTGTCCCTGTGTGTCTAGCAAGTCCAAATGAACTCTCTCCCATGGTGTCCTCCCTGCAGCACACACACTTCTGGGTGAGGAGCCATCAGCCTCGAGAGCAGATCAGTGGCAATTACTGCATCAGGCTGATGATACTGAGCTCAGGGAAGTACTTCATCCCATGCTGGGTCTCCCAAACACTGAGGATCATTTCCCTGTGCTGTGCTGCTGACAAGGATCCCCAAGTACCTGGCATGCTTCTTATTTAATGTCATCCAAATTCCTTTGATTTTAGCCAGTATTTTGCCAATATTTCAAGCTGAAGAAGTTACTGGTTTATACCTAACTGCCCAACACAGAATCGTACATCACAGCTGGCAGCAGCTCTGTGTTCCTGGGCGAGCTGAAACAAGACTTGGTTTCTTGATACTTTTTATATCCCCACTCCAACTGCTTTTGAAACAAGGTAACTTTTAACAACTTCCACAGCAAACTGCCTTTCATAGCACGCTCTAGGAAACCAGCCACAAAACAATTTGCAGAGAAAGCTTATAGTGCAACACAGATTGAAATCTCTTAAAATACAGGGGAAATAAGCAAGAAAAGGAACCTGCAGTGCCCACAGCATCAGGAAAGCTGCCTCTCTGTCTAAGCAGGCGAAATGATGCTCTGTGGTGTGATGGTGTAGAGTATTCTATATTTCACATGAGGACAGTGCTGTGACTCTGGGACCTGGCAATTCCAGGACAGCTGAGCAAGGAACAGCGATAGCCAGGAAGCATAAGGGTTATCTCAGGGAAAAGTGAGCAAGTGAGACAAAAGAGGAGTAGAAGCATCAGAGAGAAGAGAGAATTTGGGAGAACAGAAACTACTGAGAGCTTCCTTGAAAGTAAGAGTTGCAATTAACTCTCTCTCCTCCCTGTACCGAGTGATTAAAGAGCCTATTCCAACACACCTCACTGGCTGACATGGAGCATTCTCACTTTCTTCCCTTGGACTCTTCCCTTTCCTCCTTATTTAAGCATTTCTGGCCTAGTTTTGCGAGGGCTGTGCACCCACACTCCTGTGAACGTAATGAGATTTGCAGTTCAGCAGCACATTTGAAATGCCAGACAAGTGAGGGCTCCTTTTGCAATCTGCT